>NW_026585797.1:11179262-11214325 GCF_907164565.1 Psammomys obesus
GTGGCCTAACAGACTGCTCCTCCCCTGGGGGGGGGGGGGGGTGTCAAACAGCCTGCCCTTGAGATCCTGTTAGAAATAGTCCATGTTCCCCTTACTTTGGAAAACTACTTGGTTACTGAGGTACCACAGGCCATATCCGAGCAGAAGTTCTAGGTTATATCCACAGATGGTCCTTGGTTGAGTGTCAGTCTCAGAAAAGACCCTGTGCCCAGATATATTTGGTCCTTGTAGAGCTCCTATCCTTTCCATATCATACTAACTTCCCTTCTTTCATATGATTCCCTGCACTCTGCCGAGGGTTTGCTTATGAGTCTTAGTGTCTGCTTTGAAACACTTCAACCACTCTGGAAGTCAATCTGGCGCTTTCTCAGACAACTAGGAGTAGTGCTACCTCAAGACCCAGCTATACCACTCCTAGGTATATACTCAAAATTTGCTCAAGTACACAACAAGGAGATTTGTTCAACCATGTTCGTAGCAGCTTTATTTATAATAGCCAGAACTTGGAAACAACCCAGATGTCCATCAACGGAGGAATGGATACAGAAATTGTGGTATTTTTACACAATGGAATACTACTCAGCAATCAAAAAGGAGGAAATCATGAAATTTGCAGGCAAGTGGTGGGATCTAGAAAAGATCATTCTGAGTGAAGTATCCCAGAAGGAGAAAGACAAACTTGGTATATACTCGCTTATATAGACCTACAAGACATGATAAACATAATGAAATCTACACACCTAAAGAAGATAATCAAGAAAGTGGACACAGGTGAAGGTGATTAATCCTCATTTAGAAAGACAAATGGGATGTGCATTGATTTCCTCTTTTTATTCTTTCATTAAAATAATAATAATAAAGGAACTTTTAACATAATTTAGATTGTTTAAACTAAGAATTAGTCATGAAATAGGAGAAAGTGCGTATGTATGGTTGGCTATGTAAAATAAAAAATAGGAATATTTATCCAAATGTCAATTAACCATAATTATATTTAGATTTTAATTGGATGTATTTAAGGTATAAAACAGCAGATTTTGCTAGACACAGAAATGAATGATTTCTATAACCAAAGCAAATGCCCATAACCATGCTTTCAAATAGTTAACTTATATTTTGTGGCAAGAATGACCAGAATCAACTATCACTACAACTATCACTGTTTTCATTCCTACCAGAGCAGTTGGCATGTGTGAGGAGATGAGAAGCTTGTTTTCCAGAGGTACAAAGTATCACTGAGGTGCAGCCCAGTAGCCCAGTGCTGGTGCAGAAGAGGTCACAAAGGATCTTGGAGCCCAGCCACACAAAAAGTTTGTTAAGAGTGCAAAGTGGTAACTCTGCTGAATGAATAGATAAATCAAATGGAAAAGTCATATACATTTGTACATGATGTTATCTTTATTTATTTTCACTAATGAAGAGTTGCACATATGTAGGACCACTGTTTTTAGAGTGTTATTAACATTGTTTATTATTAACATTTACTAACAAGTATGTAACTCAATATTGTTTTATGCATAGGCTATCTTTAGTATCTGTTAGCTAAGTTTTTTCCTAAGAATGCAATAGTCAGTCATACATATGTTAACCATAACAAAATTTGAAAATAGAAAAGAATTTAAAACTGAACACTTATACTTCTAGTTACGCTGGACGTATCTTTTTTTCTTCAACAATATTTGACTACCATTAGTTATCATTAATTTGGTTTTTTTATATTTTTTATGTTTGCATGTATTTGAAAAAATAATTTGCTTTATGTGTTTGACGAGTTTTAGTGGAAAGATTTGTATTTTCTATGTATTCTTAACTTAATGTGTGTACATACTTTTATGTTTCCTTTCCTTTGCCCACCCAGTGTGACTGTGTATCATTTCTCTTGTGATAGGCGTAGTTATACTCAAATAGAATTGCTAGGTCAATCTCAATTCCATTGCAAATGTTTATAACAATACACTTGTCTAGAAACAAAACATGAAGGCTTCTTAGTTATACATCATCTCCAATATAAAATTATGTGATCAAAAGGATATAAACAGTATTTTGAGGGTACTTGACTTTTCACTATCTGTGTTCAGTTGATTCTTAGCATCTAAGTATGTTCGTGATTCTTCCTTTGAGAAATTTCTGCACATAGCCCTTGTCTGTTTGTAATAGGCTGTTGTTATTCATGTTAAGATTTGTATAAATTCTCTACATATTCTTAGAATAGTTTCCTAGCACAATGCAAAAATTTCACTTATAAACATCTCAATGGTTATTTTATGTTTAATCTTTTGTTACCCTGAAAAGAGCTTTATAAAGTGATGTAGGTTTTAAACGAAACTGAACATTAAATGGGACAGATTCTACCTCTACCGTTCTTACATGAAACAAAGGCCACATCACATAGTCTGGCTTTGTATGCTTCATTTACCAGGGAGATAATCAAAGAAAGATTAGTAGCAGAATAACTAAAAATCAATCATTTCCAATTGGCAGCTCCAGTGGCAAACATGCATAATAGAAAAATTTTCATTATTGGATCTGTAGTTCCAGAATACTGTCATTGTTACACTAACTCATAAAATGACTATTTTCACTCTAATGAAACATTCTTAGAAAAGAGATATTTATTCTCTAACATAGCAGAACACTGCTACTGCTACTGCTTGTTAAACTAATCATATTCTCCAAAGTACAGCCATCACATACAACAAAACGGAAAGATGGGATTGGTGCTGCTTAAACACACAAATGTTAGGATAATACATACCTTATTGTAACCCGTTCTTTTGGACCGTGTAATTTCTTTGTCTTTTGACAATTAGTTTGATCAATAGTGTTGTAGAATTCTCTTTACTAAACAGTGGTTGCTCACATTTCATGCAAATATTGAACCTATGTGCAGCCGTCTACTATTTTCCACTTCCCCAAGCCCTGTTTCCATTTACATGTTTAGCGTTGGATTCATACTTAACTAGATGTTAAAATAACTCATAAACTTATGAAGTACGTGTTGTTCCCTAGTTTGTAAAAGTAAGGGCTTGAAGGTTCTCAGTATTTTATTTTTCAGTATATCTGCAATAACATAATATCTATCCTCCTCTTGAAAAGTATTCAGTAAAAGTCAGTTACTGCTACTTTTTAAATTTTATTTCACTTTATTTCCTTTACTTCCTCTACTCCTTATTCCCTATTCTCGTTCTTCCCCCTTCCTCTCTCTATTTCATTCCAGAAAAGGGGAGTGCCCCTCTCCTCATCTCAACCCTCTCATAGATGGCCTCTGAAAGACTCTACTGAGTGAGGTATGGAAGCAGAGGCTGAGAATCATAGCCAAACTTTGAGCAGAGTTCAGAGAATTTTATGGCCTCAGGGGATGAGACTATGCTCAGTTACTGCTTTTTTTTTTTTTTTTTTTGCCTTTCTTAATTTTTTTTTTAATTTTTATAAATAGCATCTAGACACAGGCCTGTGTGCTGTGCCTTCTGGATGCTGGGCCATGCAGCTCCAACATCAGACCTCTTTTTTTTTAATTCTTTATTAATTATACTTTATTCACTTTGTATCCCCCTGTGGTTCCCTCCCACCTCCTGTCCCAATCCCTCCCTTCCTTCCCTCTCTGCACACATGCCCTTCCCCAAGTCCACTGATAGGGGAGGACTTCTTTTCCTTCCTTCTGATCCTAGTTTCTTAGGTTTCATCAGGAGTGGCTGCATTGTCTTCTGTGGCCTGATAAGGCTGCTCCCCCCTCAGGGGGAGGTGAATAAAGAGCAGGCCAATCAGTTCCTGTCAGAGACAGTCCATGTTCCTAACTATGAAACCCAATTGGACACTGAAATGCCATGGGCTACATCTGTGCAGGGGTCCTATGTTATCTCCATGCATGGTCCTTGGTTGGAGTATCAGTCTCAGGAAAGACCGGTGTGCTCAGATTTTTTGGTAAATGGTGGGAACTGGAAAAGATCATCCTGAGTGAGCTATCCCAGAAGCAGAAAGACACACACGGTATATACTTACTCATGTAGACATATAATATAGGATAAACCTACTAAAATCTGTTCACCTAAAGAAACTAATCAAGAGGGAGTACTCTGGCTAAAATGCTCAATCCCCATCTCGAAAGGCAAAGAAGATGGACATCAGAAGAAGGAGAAAAGAGGGAACAAGACAGGAACCTGCCATAAAAGACCTCTGAAAGGCTCTGCCTTGCAGACTATCAAAGTAGATACTGAGACATATGGCCAACCTTTGGGCAGAGTGAGGGACTCTTATGAAAGAAGTGGGAAACCGTAAGATCTGGAGAGGACAGAAACTCCCCAAGTAGAGTAAAAGAACCAAAAAATCAGTTACTGCTTTTTAAAAATTGTTAACAAAACAAGATCTCACTATGTAGCCACTGGAGGCAATTTTCCTTCCTTTGTATTTTTAGTGTTGGGATGACATGCCAGCAGCACCACAATTGGTTTTCTTTGTTTTATCTGGAAATAATATGGATATTTACAGGATAGTTTCCATAAAAATTGTTAGAACATAGTAGGTGCTCACTAAATATTTAAATGTCTCTCTGGTTTTCAAATCGAAGTGTTGGGGGTTGGTCTGATGCTAGCCCTCAAGTTCTGATTAAACCTATCTTTGTTGTGCAAACCTGCCTAAGTCATTATATCTTATTATCTTATTTAGCAGCCTATACCTGGGCAGGACAAAATGGGGTAGGTGTGGCTAAGGTTGCCAGGCTTTGGGTTCAAGTGAATCATGGCACAGATGAATAGAAAAGAGGATGAAAGAGACACCACAGTGGGTTAGCATGGAGAAGAAACCATGTGGGCCTGGAGGAAAGACTCCAATAATGGTGTGGAAAGGCCCAGATAAAGAATAAAAGCAAATAGCGTGGTATTATGGATGAAAAGTAATCTAGATGAGGAGGATTAAGACAGATGGTCTTCAGTGGGGGTTGGGAGATGGATGGTGAGGGTATTGAGATAGTGTAATTGAAATATCTGCCTGGCCCAAGGTAAATAAGGCAATTATAAACTCTATGTCTTATTATTTGTGATAGTGGGTTAGATAATACCGCCATGATAATCTTAGAGCTAATAATAAACATTATATAGTTCAACACTATTTTTTATTTACTACAACATCAAAGTTGTATTTACTTTTCTGTATTCCAATATAGGCATGGATTATATTTTATTAAATTAACATAAATGTTTGCAAAAGTTTATGATCTCATTCCCCACTTTTCTCTCCAGTTGCATAATTAGCTTCTGTTGATAAGGAGGAAGTGATCCTTAGTTGATGGTGTCTCGGGTCATGATTAGCTTGACCAATGTAATGTAGATGTAACAACTTATGATCTACCAAAGCTGGAAAGAACTTCAATTGTCATTCTTTATCATTTTAACACTTACATGTGTTAAATCAAAGAAATGATAGGTTCTTTGAAAATTACTATACATTTAAATATGCTTATGTAGATCTTACATGTTTGAGAGTGGGACTCTATTTTTTAGCCACAGTTTTTTTCAATAGTTTAGTATAATTTCTCTCCTTATATATTTTCAAATAATAAAGACTCATTTATCAGAGGAAAACATAAACAATACAAATTTCATCCTCCCTCTTCCCAAAATAACTTAGTTGGATTGAGATGGCAAAATATTATCTTTATTCAATTTTTGAACAGTACTGTTTCCAACCTGTTTGTTTACAATGTAGCATTAAGCTAAAAAGAGGACTCTATTAAAATAAATCATGTTTCTGACTTCGGTCTTCTTTGTCTTTTTAAAGATTTCATTGATGTCTGTGATGAAAACAAATGAAGGGCACAAATGTCAAGCACCTTAAATCTGGGAGCCATTGGCAAGAAGAATAACCAGAAAATCAAGAGGGAAAGTGATTTGGTAATGTCTGTTCCTCTGAAATGTCAACAATAATCCTGAATCATCCTGTCTGCTATAAACACCTAAAAAGAGAGGAGCAACTTGGCAACTTTTTCACTGGAGGAGACATCTGTGTTTACTTTCGTCTATGATGTAATATGGGTGCAACACATTTAACATAATCTCAAATTGTTTCAAAAGAAACATATTCAGGTTTTCATAAAGTAATAGCCACATAAAATATGTTGCTATTCTAATCCCATGGGAATTTTTTTTTGTTACATCATTGACCACATTTTGGAACTTATGTGTCAAAAAAAATCTGTGAACAGGAAGCTAGCCAATCCTGCATGAGTATCTGCATATCTTTTTTATATGTGGCAATGTTGAGGAGAACCAGCATTTCCAAGAATAGGACCATGTAAATAAAATATGACCTGAACTCATGTTCTAAAAATTTTCATGCTTCTTTGGTACATATAGTTTTAGTAACATAGTGTTATCCACAATGAAAGCTTTCTTTAATTCTTTTTTGCTAAGGTGTTTGGTAAATTTAAATGGTTTATTAACACCTCTTTAAACTCCCTATACCAAACAAACAAAACCACTGTAAGAAGAAATGATGATTACAGAGAAGGAAACAAATGGTCTATGCCCTGTTTAAAGGGAGAATCCAATAGCCAGTTATTGATGTCATCTGTAAAGCAAGCCTCCATTCTTGCACTCCAAACTTAAAGAGGCCTTGAAAGCCATGAAATACATCTTGAAAAAGTGAATAACCCTACTCTACAGCGTCATCATTTGACCAATTCTACCTGTGTCTTCCTTACTACTCAGTAAGTTCCCATTCTTGGTTCTTTTTTCCTTCCTGCTGTTTCTCACTCATTTGCATAAACTTATATTGAGAAAAAAATGATTTTGATTTATCTTTCTCAATAGAATCTAAGATCAAAAGCTCAGAGACCTTGGTCTCTTTTGTTTCTTTTTTTTTATAAAATATAATTTATTTTCTATAAGTAACTGAATAAGAAATCATTTCTTCATAATTGAAAAGTCACCTTGGTGACATCATTATAGCTAACTTGATAGCTTTATGAAACAGAAATACACAAGAATGGATTTTTTCCAAGTCATATACAACATGGTCTTTTTAAAAAATAGGTGCAGCATGTACAAAAGCAGGTGTTTATAATTCACACTGCAACAAGTTGTCAAGTTACAGATGGAGTATTTCAGCACTTTAATAATTGTATAGATCCTCAGAAAACAACACATAAGACATAGTAAGATGTAGCATCATTATGACATTACTTTAGTCTAGAAGCCAAGCTGTATAGTACACACTGACATGATGTTTTCCAAGGACATTCTCTCAGAAGAATGGCAGACTAAACTTGAATATTAGTATACATGCCACTAATGTACAAACTAACACTAAATCTCACCTTTACAATTGTGCAAACTGAACAATTTACAAATTCATAATTTGATACAGAAATTTGCCAAATGAACTATGTCAAGGCTAAAAGCCCTCAAAAATTCTACCGTGGATAGGTTGTTTAGACTTTCTAAAAGAAAAAAGAGATTTGCATATCTTATTACAAAATATGGTGACCACTGTGAGTAGCCACACTTTATTTAGAAGAGGAAAAGATATTCAAGGACAATCCTCCAATACTTTGCCCAGAGATCGCCATTGTTTTAGAATTGAGGGAGAAATGATATAAGGGTTCTTACTCACAACACTATGATTTAAACTACTATGTTGGACTGTTGTTCTCTGCACTTTATGTTTTTTTTCCAGATGAACATCCAAACTCTATTTTCTTTAGCATGTAACTTGTTAGAGTTATCAGAACTTGGCAGGATATATATCTAACCCTCAACACAATGAGTTAATCAGCTGAAGAATAGAAGAAGAAGGAGAGAGGTCAGAGGAGTTTGAATGGTGTAACCAAGAGCAAACGTAGGACATTAGAATCCACCAGAAACCAAGCCATTTGCATTTCCTGACATGTGACTGCCACAGACATTTGGTGATTGACTTGATGGACAGCAGTTATGTCATCCAGCTCCCAAAGAACATGCAGTGTCAATGTCACTGTTCTGTCAGAAGAAAAATTGGGAAGTGTATGTGTGTATGAGTCTCACATCATCAAATATAGCTAATAAGTAAGTACTGCTCTTTGCATGCTCTATCCTAGAATCCCTAGTTACTATTTTTAGTTAATACATGCTCAAAAGGTCTGGGAACAATCAACTGAGAAGCTCATGCAAAGGGCCTGGATCATCCATTTTTCATTCCAATTTCTTTTCAAATAACTCATTAAAACAACAACTATAGCAACAGCAGCATTTATCTTAGTAATGGCAGCTAAGTGCACAATTTGGATAAATGTGATATTTAAGTGTCTGGATAGTCAGGATGAAATTTCTTAAAGGGACAATTGATTGACCTTCTTTTGTACTTTGTTGTAAATGATAATTTGATTTTTCAGGCTAGTTCACTGTTTTTCTAAAAGTTTAAAGGTGCTGTAAGCATACAATCTTTGTTTCAGTTAAAAACATTCTGTGATATCGTTGTAGCAGATGTAATTTTTTGTAATAGTTAACACTGCTATAATTTCCACTGTGCCTAGTTAACAGAGTTCTTAATAATCCTTTGTCTAAATAACACGTGGCAGTGCTCCAGTGCAATAATGCACATTTTATTATGAGTTCTTATAGTCCTCATGCTATCAGACACTTGAAATTCATAAAACATTATTTTCTCTCTATTAAAAAAAAGGAAACAAAAATTCATTAAGTAAAATACAGTTATGATATAGTTTGGTCAAATTGATAATCCAGGGACAAAATAAGTACAATTTATTTCTCATTATGTCTGTGGTCATCTTCTCATGTACAGAAAGCCATGAGGAAAGTCTAGCACATATGCAAATTTAGCTTTGATACAGGTAGTCTTTCCTGGAAGACTTGAAAAACTCAATTTTCCATTACTGGAACAGTTTTTTAAACAAGGAAAATGGGGTCTTGAAGATCCTTCAATTTTAAAAAAGAAAGGTCTGATGATTTTCTCTAAGGGTAAGATTCCAACCCAGTTTAGACATATGAGAATTATTTTCACTCAGCCCATTCCTTTTCCAGCAATTTGCAGAGATACTTTGTATTTTGGAGTTGAGCTTCAGTTGGGTTCCTGTAACATTCTGTACTTCCTTTTAAACAGACTGAGACCTTGGGTGGAGAAGCCAAGATTGGGTACATATTTCCTCATTGTCACACTAATTTGTCTCTGTGATTGTACTATAATTTTGCAAACAAATGGTCACTTAGCAATCATGTTTGGCCAGAGAAGTTGTCTTTCTCACGTGGCTACTTGGAAGTCAATGGACATGTGTTTTTATGGAGCGTATATGATAAGAGTGACAGCTGTCACCTCTGACAAGGTGAACAGGGTGCTGAGACAACATGCTGTCTAGTGTTAGCTACTACACTTGGCTACGTTCAGTCACCAGTGGCCTCAGTTTTTTCAATTGTAGGAAGAGAGGGTAAGAAAAAGGGGCCTCTAAAATTATTAATGATCAATTTTTAAAACTATGGAATCATTCTCTTTAATATGAGAATGATTTAGTACTCAATAACAGTTTTTTTTTTTTAATAAGTAAATGACTTTTAGCCAGGTACGTTCAAAAATCTTCTGAACACTAGCTTCTGGCTTTGACTTTTGCAACTGTCTCTTTTATGCTCTCTGAATTCCCATTCTGCACTATAGTAGGAATTTCCCTCTGGTATGTGGACAAGAGATGCACAGATTCTGTTGTTGTTCTGTGAGTTAAATTTAATATCTTTCTTTAAAAGGAATAAACCATTTTGATTACAGTAGACCTCGTATTAATATTAGAAGCTCTGAAATTTATCTCTAAAGATATTATTGAAGTACTAAATTACTGAGGATTAGAGAAAATAACTTGCATACACCTTCACTCCAACACACAGATTTTAATTGTATTGCATTTACCTTGACTGTGTTAATATTTTTCATGAAGTTTAGGAAAAAACAAAATGACTTTTCATGAGGACTTGGGGAAAGTACTACTCAGCTCATAAATTTGTTCTGTTCTAGAATGCTGCTGTTTATCAGAAGATATAACTGACTAATTTTTTTAGATTCAAAATCACCAATCTCAAGAGAACGTATAACAACATTTGGTTTAGTGATAAGAATTTAGTACAGAGTGGGAGAAATCCTGAATCTGAAGTCATGAATGCTTTTTATATGAACCTTTCTTTAATTTGTGTTTAATTGCTAGGTAGAGACTTTCAGAGGCCCTCTGTGGTAGGCTCCTGTCCTTGTTTGAGCCTACATCCAATGTCCATCCCATTTGTCTTTCTAAGTGGGGATTGATCATCTAACCCTCGGTCATCTTCTTGTCTTCTTTAGCTGTATAGATTTCAGTATATTTATCCAATCTTATAGGTCTATATAAGTAAGTATATACCATGTGTGTCTTTCTGTTTTGGGGTACCTCACTCAGGATGATCATTTCTAGGTCCCACCATTTGCCTGCAAATTTCATGATTTCCTCGTTTTTAATTGCTGAGTAGTATTCCATTGTGTAAAAGTACCACAATTTCTGTATCCATTCCTCAACTGAGGGACATCTGGATTGTTTCCAGGTTCTGGCTATTATGAATAAAGCTGCTACAAACATGGTTGAGCAAATGTATAAAAGCAGATATTAAGACTCATAACCAAACCTTCAGCAGAGAGTAGGGAATCATATGAAAGAAGGGGGAGTTAGTGTGACCTGGAGAGGACAGGAGTTCCACAATGACCAAATATATCAGGGCACAGGGGTCTTTCATAAGACTATTTCTCCAATCAAGGACCATGGACAGATATAACCTAGAACCCCTGCCTGGATATAGCCCATGGTAGCTCAGTATCCAAGTGGGTGCTCTAGTAAGGGGAACAAGAACTATTTCTGACATGAACTCAATGGTGAAGTTTTCGACCGCTCCCCCCCCCCCCGGAGGGAGGAGCAGCCTTGCTAGGCTATAGAAGACGACATTGCAGCCAGTCCTGAAGAGACTTGATAAGCTAGGATCAGACGGAAGGGGAGGACGTCCTCCGCTATCAGGGAATTGCAAAGGGGCAGGGAGGAGATGAGGGAGGGTGCTATGGCTGGGATACAAAGTAAATATCCTGTGATTAATATAAAACAATAAAAAATTTTGAAAAATTGTGTTTAATTGCAAATAGTACCATACAGTTTATAAGGCTGTACCAAGGGGTAAATAGGAACAGTATGTACCAATTCTTAAAGAAAACAAATCTAACAGAGGTACTGGGTATTATTTTTGACGTGGATAAGTAGGTTCAAAGAGGACATGGGATTGTCTTTAAAAGCTCCTATAGAAGCAAATATAATTTAAATGTTCTTCATACTGCATTCATATTTGTTTTTCCCTGATAAAATAGATAGTTATCAAAACGCACTATGATAAGTATCCTTGCATTGTATTCAAATGATAAATAAAATTTTTATGGGTTTGGTCTTTATTATAATATGATTGATGGATAAAATTAAAATAATTTCTGGCTTCATTATTATTATTATATTGTCATTATTATTGTTTGAGATAAAGTCTATTGAAGGCAGGGCTGCCCTCAAACTTATTATGTCCCTGAGCTGAGGTTGGCTTCAATTTTATTCCTCCAAGAGATGAATATAGTATGAAATAGTGCATATTATTAATTTATGAAGTCTAGAATGTGAGATTATTATAATTATCAATATCTTCCAATATAACATATAATCTTTTAATGACAAGTTTAAAAATAAATAAATAAAGATAGGGTAGTCATTTTTCTTTTATAAAATACAGTAGGTGAATTGAGGTTTAAAAGCATTTGGACCAATGATTTTAGTTAGTATTTGAAATTCTTGATTAGCAGAAATTATCATCTTCAGAGTAAAATAGCTATTATATAGACAGAACACAGAATTTGGGATAATGCCTAAAACATTAGGCAAAGAGTTCTGGTACCAATTTTGGTTTTGATGCAGCCACCAATTAATTACAGGATTACCCTGGGACTTGCCTTCCATGTTTCCCTTTCTTCGACAGAAAACGGCAGGTGGAAGCTTAATGCATTCAAGTGTTATTTGTGATTCAAAGCCTCTTCAATTTATGAATCATGGTATTTACTGAAAAATCTTTTCTTCCACTTAAGTCTTAAACATTTGCGTGTATAAATAAAGATTTTAAGCTCTTGTTTTTTGCAGCACTCCAACTTTATAATGTTTGAATTTATAGAAACACAAACCACATATATCATTTTATACAGCACAGACTTGGCTTAAAGATAATTTTGCCATGAAAAACATTGTGTTCTTAGGACCAATGATTAAAAAGCAAAAAAGCCCTAGTCTTCTGCTAAATTTTTTCTCCTTACAGCCCACATTCAATGTTAAGTTCTAACTCTGAGTTACCATATTTGGAGGAAGGATCTGTGAGAGATGATAAATATTAAGTTATATAGTTTAAGAGGAAAACCTTAAATGCATAGGTGTTGTTATTAAAGCCAAAGGCAGTGGAGGACTACAAGGAAATATTTTCTTCTGGACACAACAGTAAAACAGCACACATACTCTCTCAGCAATTGTGAGAACATGTACAAGACTTGTGATAGCCTGAGCCACAATAAATCTCAGCATGGAAAGAGGAGCTGGGCACAAAATCCCACTACAAACCATGGCAGTATTTGTCACTGTTAGGTTTGGGTAGAAAGAGAGACAGTTTTTCTAAGACTATAGCCCCTGACAAATTGACCCCTCTCTAGTGTAAGACCATGCATCCAAGAATATCTGGGTACCACAAGTTCTTTTGGAAGGATTTCCCTTAAGAAGAAACTGGGTGAGTAGAGAAGGGAGTGAATTGGGGTAGAGTTGAGGTTGAATATGATCAAAATACATTGTTTGGAATATTCAAAGAATTAATATGTATGCATTTCATATATTCATATGAAAGAAAGAAAGCAAGGAAGGAAGAGAGAGAAAGAGAGAGAAAGAAAGAAAGACCAACATTCTTTCAACATCATTTGAGGTCCACACGAAAACTATCAGGTAGAATCTTGATCTTGGCCTTCTCATACTTAGAATTGTTAAGAAAATGATTTATTATGAGTCTCAGCATCTGCTTTGGCCCTCTGTGGTAGGCTCCTGTCCTGTTTCCTGTTGCCAGGCCACAGAGGAGGACAATGCAGCCAGTCCTGATGAGACCTGATAAGATAGGATCAGATGGAAAGGGAAGAGGATCTCTCCTATCAATGGACTTGGAGAGGGGCAGGGAGGAGAGAAGGGAGGGAGGGTGGGATTGGGAGGGAATGAGAGAGGGGGTTACAGCTGGAATGCAAAGTAAATAAACTGTAATTAATGAAAAAAAATGATTTTTGTGTAGCACTCAAGAGGCAAAACAGGAAGATCTCTGTGATTTTTGAAGCCAGAGTTTTCTGCAGAACAAGTTCTAGGGCAGCCAAGTCCACACAAAAAACCCTGTTTCAGAAAAAAAAAAAAAAAAAAAAGAAGAAGATGAAAAAGAAGGAGGAGCAAAGACAAAAAGAAGGAAAGAGAGATGAAATTTATTTTGTTTAAGTCACCCAAACTAAAATACTTTATTTTATTGAGATGAGTTGACTAATAAACTTCATTTTAACACTTCTATTTAAAAAAAATTATGAAGCCACAGACAGTCTTGCCTTCATTGTTATTTTTATTAATTTTTATTCTACTTTCTATAGTCTGTAATTTCCTGTTTGCGCCTTAAAATGAATACAAGCAAGGAAAATACATACACTGTATAGCACAACATGTTACTGAAAGTTGATACAGCAATTAGATTTAAAACATGATTTATGTAAATGAAGCATAACCTCTTCAAACTAATACAGATCCCATGAATACGGCCTAGGTAAGTGGCACGGTTTTACCTTGTTCTTGACACCTAAGGGATTTGTTAATGAAAGCTAAGAATCACACCCTTTGCTCTTGTACACTTTGGGGAAATTGTGGTTTTTCACAAACTGCATACAATGTGAACGTTAGCTCATGAATATGCATTTTAAACAAATATTTATTTTATTTTAAGACCTCTATGACACCTAAATGTTACCCTCCCAAGTTCTCAGTTACAGAGAAAATTATGGGCAAAAGAATATTCAACTATTACAGGATGGAATATCCAGAGTATATGTTCAAAAATTAGTTTTAAACCACAAGGGCAGCATTTCACTGGTGTTGAAGATGTAAAGAGGACTAAATGTCACAGGGAGTGAAAGTGTTTTCTTTTATGTAGCCGGTGCTTCAGAAAGGTTCATCTATTTGTTACCTGATTAGAGCCTTCAAATGTCATAGAAGGCCCATGCTTTCTAGTCCTGGCTAAGGCTTAAGGATGATGGAAATGAAATTACATGTAACAATATTTAGAATTATATATCATTTACAGCAGTCCCAAGGCCCTTTTATCTCATGAAGCCATACACTAGTGATTTTAGCAGATTTCTTAGAGTGCAGTGAAAGACTGCTTTTTCTCCCTAGGGGAAGTAACTTGCAATTTCAAAAGTTCTTCTACCAAATACACATGAATTAACTTGGAGTTTATTTATTTATTTGGATGTTATGCTCTTGATTTTCAAAAAGTCATCCTATGGATTACAAATTGTACAGGACATATGAATCAGTACCTTAATGCTAAGGGGAGTGCTCAATGTCTTTCAAATTTGTTTTTGTTTCTCAATTGTCGACACAAACCACAGATATATTTCTGCTGGTCAATGACCCTTCAACACAAAATGTCACTGAGTGCTTGCTCCACACAGCCCTTGACTCTTGACTGTCTCTCCCTGTGATTGCTGCTGAAGTAATTCAGAAGAAATACACAGAACATATAGGGCAAAAAATAGATAATTTATTGCAGAAGGCAAAAGTTAGAAATGTCCAAAGAGTCTGTCTGTCAACCTGCATTTCGGGGAAATTTTATACTCCTTCTAATGTTTCTAGGGTAGATCTCTGTCCCCAGAGGCTCCTTCCTGCCCAGATATTTGACAGAACCAATGGAATTAGCCCTTATAGAAGAGGACAATAGCATGTATTTGTCCTTTCTTAGAAAGCTGTCCTATAAATAATAATAGAAAGATCAAGGCAGCTTATAGTATCATGTGTGAAGACCAGACTCTGAGATCATTGTGTGTCAAGACCATAATTTTACTAATATCTAGCATCCTTTTAATTGTATTTCCTTTTGTGTTTTTCTTCTTTAGGTTATTTATTAGTTACTTGAGAAAGGTGTCATATAACCTAGGCCTTGAACTTCTACTCAAGTATGTAGCTGAGGCTGGCCCTGCCCTCCTGATGTTCCTGTCTCTATCTCTAAAACACTGGGTATATAAATTTATACCACCAAACCCAGGTCAGTTCCTAGTTTTGTTCGTTGCCGATAACAGGGTGATGTCCATCTTCAATGATGTTTTTAACTTGTTGCTGTCTAACAGAGGAGGTGATTTCTAAAGTCCTTTTCTGTGACAGAAGACGATTCACTAGAGTCGTGTGTGTGTGTGTGTGTGTGTGTGTGTCCGTCTGTCAGTCTGTTTTCACATGCTATTGTTAGCTTATGAAACAATCATATCACTTATTCATGGGTATATGTCCCAGTATGTACTGAAATGGGAGTAATCACTACAGGATGACCATAGAGTATACCTGTAGGAACATGAAGTTTAGGTGAGTTACTTGATAAGAACTTTTTTTCTGCTTTCAAAACAGGCAAGATGAGAGATGAGGCTGCTAATGGCATAACACAGAATCCTGCTTTATAACAACTTAAAACAACAATGGGAATTATCACTAAATATATTAATCAGTAATAGTGGTTTATTATCTTTTAAAAATGTATTTGCGTTCCTTGTCTATGCCTGGCAATTTTGTTTGTTCACACCAGAATCACCACAAACATGTCCTGCTGTAATGTTCTGGTGACTGTGACAGTACAAGGCAACAGGAATGTTGAGCTCCACTGTAACTGTGTGGGCAACTCTCATGCCTGTGTTCCATCAGTCACTGAAACATTAAGTGGTGTGTGAGTATTGTTTATTTGGTATATAAATATTGTCCTGCATACTTTAGGTGTACAGCATAGCAAAGTGGTATTGCAGCCAAGTACCTTCACCTTACACATCCAACTGTAACTCATATAAGACTCGTGCTTCTTTAAAAAAATACTTTCTTTACTCACTACATTCTAATGGCAAAAAAAAAATGCTGAATGTGTTCATTGAAACATAGTCTTTCTATTTATAAAACTGAGTAACATCTAGTGATTTTCAGTCATAACCTCACAAATAGCCCTGTTTATTCTTTTTAAATTAATTAATTAATTATATTTATTTATTCATTCATTTATTTATTTATTTATTAAAATTTATTCCTTTTGTATCCCCTCTGCATTTCCCTCCCTTGCTCTTCTCCCATGTCCCTCCCCTAGTCCACTGATAAGGGGATGTCCTTCTCCCCTTCTATCTGACACTAGCCTATCAGGTCTCATCAGGGCTGGCTGCATCATCTTCCTCTGTGGGCTGGTAAGGCTGCAACCACCAGGGGGAGGTGATCAAAGAGCCAGACACTGAGTTCATGTCAGAGATAGCCCTTGTACCCCTTACAAGGAAGCCCACTTAGAAACTGAGCATCCCATGGGCTTCCTCTGAGCAGGAGGTCTAGGTTCTCTCCATGCATGGTCTTTGGTTGGGGTAACAGTCTCTGCAGGCCCCTCTGGCCCCAGGTATTTGGTCTCTGTTGTTCTGCTTGTGGAGTTCCTGTCCCCTCCAGGTCCTTCTATCTCCATCTTCCATAAGGTTTCTGCACTCTGCCCAAAGTTTGCCTATGAATCTCAGTATCTCCTTCAATACCCTGATGGGTATAGTCTTTTAGAGGTCCTCTGTGGAAGGCTCCTGTCCTGTTCCTTGTCTTCTTCTACTTCCAATTTCTATCCAATGTTTGCCCTTCTGAATGAAGGTTAAGCATCTTCCCTAGTGTCTTCCTTGTTATTTAACTTCTTTAGGACTATAGATTTTATTATATTTACCCTATATTATATGGTCAATATCCACTTATAAATGAGGATATACCACATGTGTCTTTCTGCTTCCGGGTTACCTCACTCAGGACATCCTGTTGTAAGCAGTTAAAATTTACTACTGGTTTATCTTCTAGTAATGCTGCTGTTAATCCTCAGCAGCTGTATAACCAAATCACCACACAGACTGGGTTTTTAGTTAACCTAGAACACAATGCTGGGCAATGTTTACTCCCTCCTAAACCTCCAAGCCCTCAGTTTCCTAACATTTAGATTACCCACATTATACTTGCTTTTTGTGAAATCTTAGGTCTGGTTCATGCTCCACGTCCTCCAAGATCTCTCCTCCAGCTCTGCTCTCCTTGCTCTCTTCTCGCCCCTTCTCCTCCCACTCCTTTCCTGCTCTCTAGCTCCTCCCCTCTTTCCTGTCCTCTGGCTCCTCCCATTGCACAACATTGTATCTAGTTGCTTTATTTTGTCCTGTTTACACAAGAGTTGAGACAGGATGCTTATAATGAGTATCACAATGCAATATCCAGATTGAAACCAGAGAGTTGGGGGTGGGGAAATCAGCATTTAAATTAACAAGGGTAAAGCATATACATTTTAAAAGAACATTATACCAACAACATCCTTTCTTCAGTCCTCTCAGCTATTAGGCAAGTCTCAAGTACATGTGAACGGCATGTGCTCAGTTCGGATTCGCCTGAAAAGTAGTGAGGCCTCAGAGAATGGCAGAAACTATTGCTCTAGGCTTCAGTCTCCACATGGGATCTCGAGACTTACTCATCATATAGAACTACAGGTTCATAACCTTTGCTCTGTTCTCCTGCATTTCCTCTCTCTGTCCCTCCTTCCCCACTCCTCTAAAACTAAAGGAGATACTACCTACAGTTTGTAATGCAAATGAATATGGGAGGCATTATGAGAAGTGAAACAAATCAAAGGAAAATATTGCATGATCTCAAATATGAGACCTAAATAAAGTCACAGAGTTCTTGAAAAGGAAACGAAGTATTAAAACAAAAAGGAGGAAAGTAAATAGCAAAAATTATTTTTCCATTTGAAGATTCCTGTATTACTCATTGTTGATGATGCTGAAAGCCAAGAAGATGATTTAAAATAGTCAACTATTCTGAGAACACCTCCCTCTCTCTCACAGACACACACATACACACACAAATAAATTCTAGATTCACATTTTATATTATTTACATTTTGAAACCAAAAACATCATCATAATGCAAGGAAGTTCAGCTCCTCATATTAATAAAGCTTATCTGCTGATTCTGTGCAAATCTCAGGGAGACTCAGTGAAGCTGAAAATATGTGACTTTAAATAAATTTATATAAATGAGAGATCTTCTGAAAACTTACCAGTGATAAAAACGAGGAGAGACAAAGGAACTGACATTAGCCCTCATGTGAATAGATGAAGTAGGGTGCTTGGGTGAGGGGTGCTGCTCCCCTGTTCTGGGGAATAGCAGAGAGGGGATTTGGAAGGGAGGGTGGGACTGGGATGAGAGGAGGGAAAGGCCTATGGCCAACATGCAAATTGAATTAATTTATATAAAAATGAAAAGAAAAAAGAGTTTAGTTGTTTGACAAGAAAAATTTTAAAGTTTTTTGTTCTTGCCTTGACTGATCTTCAGGACTGAGGGAAAGGGGATTGGAATTAAATTTTGTAGGAAAGTTTCCATTGCTAAACCATGTTCCTTGTTATTTTATTCATACAAATGAGAAATCAGAAACAGACTAAATATCCATCAGTGGATGAACAGATAAAGAAAATGTAGTAAATTTACACAACAGAATATTACCCAGCTATTAAAAATGAAATAAAGAAATTTGTAAGCAACTTGATTGAGCTACAAAAAACAATCTACAGAGGGCCTCTGAAAGTCAGAAGAAGAAAATAGGAAACAACCTAGGAACCTGCCACAGAGGGCATCTGAAAGCCTCTGCCCTGCAGACTATCAAAACAGATGCTGAGTCTGATGGCCAACTGTTGGGCAGAGTGCATGGAATCTTATGTAAGAAGTGGGAAATAGCAAGAGCTGGAGAGGACAGGAACTCCACAAGGAGAGCAACAGAACAAGAAAATTTGAACACAGGGAACTTCCCAAAGACTCATACTCCAACCAAGGTCTATTCATGGAGATGACCTAGAACCCCTGCACAGATATAGCCCATGGCAGTTTAGTATCCAAGTGGCTTACATAGTGAAGGGAAGAGGGACTGCCTCTGACATAAACTGATTGGCCTGCTCTTTGATCATCGACCCCTGAGGGGGGAGCAGCCTTACCAGGCCACAGAAGAAGACAATCCAGCCATTTCTGATGTGATCTGATAGACTAAGATCAGAAGGAAGGAGAGGAGGACCTCCCCTATTAGTGGATGTGGGGAGGAGCATGCATGAAGAAAGGGGAGGTAGGTGGGGTTGGGAGGGGAGGAGGGAGGGGCTTATTGGGGGATACAAAATGAATAAAGTGTAATTAATAATAATAATAAAAGAGAAAAAAAATAAAAAAAAACAAAAAACAATCTTGAGTGAAGTAACCCAGACCTAATACAAGGCAAACATGATATGTATTTTCTTAGAAGTGGATGTTAGCTGTTAAATTTTCAATTAGCAGGTTATAATCCCATATAACCTCAGAGATAATACAAAGTAAGGGACTGGGGAGTTTGCTATATTTCCCTTAGGAAAGTGAAATGACATAGACAGTTATGGATGGATAGGGGGAGGGCTGGAATGGGAATATCAGACTGGGAAGGGAAGGGAAGAGGGGTCTAGAGTGTTGGTTAGGGAATGCCAGCTACAACTAAGACTAGGTGAAGGGCTCTGTGCAAACATAATATAGTAGACGCTTCCCAAAATATACATATATGAAGGCTATGTAAATGAAATAACTAAAAAGCAGGGGAGACAGAGTCTTCTAACGGACGTTTCCTCCTGGAGCAGATGAGAACAAATACAGAGACCCACATCCAGATAATGTGCAGAGAGGGAGAAAGCGTGAATCGTTCAGTCCTAAATGGGGTGTCTCATCAAATCCCTTCCCTCAGGGTTCAGAGAGCTCTGAAGAAGAGGATATTTTTGGATTTGCTTGTCTTCTTGTGAAGCTTCTGCCTCCTCCTGGTCCTTCTATTCTCCCCTCCCCTTCTTCCATAAGATTCCCTGTGCTCTGCCCAAAATTTGGCTATGAGTCTTTGCATCTGCTTCCATCCCCTGCTGGGAGAAGTTTTTTTAGAGGACCCCTATGATAGACTCCTGTCCTGGTTCCTAATAATGAATGTATCCGGGAAGTTCTTTGTGCTGGCTTCTGTTTTGGGCTTTTATGTAATTCCTACGTATTATGCTAATGCTAATTCATTTTGTCATTTTGTCTTTGCATCTACCTGTGTTTCTTGTGATTTTTATTTTGCTCTTTTCCTTCTGTTTGTTTGTTTGTTTTGTCCAATTCCAATTTGCTTGTTTTTGTATAATTTTATTTTATGTTATTATTATTATTGAGGCCTGTTTGTTGTTTTTTAAGGAGAGAAGGAAATGGTACTAATCCCAATGGCAGGGAGGTAAGAGGACATGACTTGGAAGAGTTTGGGGAGGAGAAACTGTAATCAGAATATTTTGTATAGAAAAAAAGTATATTTTCAATTAAGAGGGGAAACAAAACAGAAGTTTTCATAAATGTTCTGACATAGGAAGTCACCTACCATAGCGTGTCAGAGCCCATCTAAGACTGTCAGCACAAGGACTGTTTCACACTTTTGTTCCTCCCTTCCCCCCCTCTTCCCTCGCTTCTTCTCCTCTCCTATCTTCCTCTTCCTTCCCCTCCCCTCTCCTCTCCTCTCCTCCTTTCATGCCTTTATCCTTCGTCCTTTCCCCTATGGTTGTTGATGCGATAGTGTGTTGGGTATCTCAGGCTGATGTTGATATCTGTTTAAAGCCAAGGATGACTACTGATCTTCCTGCCTTCCTTCTCCTAGTACTTAGATAATGTGGGAGCCACTGTGGTGGTTTGAACAGGAATCATCACAATAGACTGGTATTTGAATGCTTAGCCCACAAGGAGTGACACTATTAAGTATGGCCTTGCTGAAGGAGGTGAGGCCTTGTTGGCCATAGTGTGTGACTGTGAGGGTGGGCTTTGAGGTCTCATAAGGTCAGGTTAGGCCTTGTGTGGCATTCATTTCTTCTGCTTATGCACACTGCCAGGTGTCCCACCATGATGATAATTGGCTACACATCTGAAACTGTAAACCAGCCCCAATTTATTATTGTTATTGTTATTATTATTATTTTAATAACAGTTGCCATGATCATGGTGTCTATTACAGCAATAGAAACCCTAAGACAAAAGTTGGTACCAGGGACTGAAGTATTGCTGTGTTAGTCTGATCATGTTTTTGTTTGGAGGAATATGGAGTTTGGGACTTTGCTTTAGGAAAGCAGTAGAATGCTTTAATCAATGCATGATTGGCTTTACTACTAAAAGCATGAAGACAGTGGTATTGAGGGAAATTTGC
The DNA here is from genome assembly GCF_907164565.1 of Psammomys obesus. Taxonomy (NCBI): domain Eukaryota; kingdom Metazoa; phylum Chordata; class Mammalia; order Rodentia; family Muridae; genus Psammomys; species Psammomys obesus. The sequence continues at coordinate 11,200,787 of NW_026585797.1, forward strand.
ACTCTGGGGAACTGGCTCAAGAGGATTCAAAGGAGAAAAATATTAGTATGTGGTCTGGAGACTGTTCTTTTGATATTTTGTTGAAGAATGTGGCTGCTTTTTAACCTTGCCTAAAAAGTTTGCCAGAGGCTAAACTGAGGAGTTACTGATTAACAGAGCTGACAGAGGAGATTTTTAGATATCCTGGTATTGACTGTTTTCCATACTTACAAGCAGATTTATAATGAAAAGGAGCATGTTGAACAAGGAGAACTACAAAATGTATGGTTGGAGGAGAAAAGGGGGACCCAGAAGTCCTATGAAGCTAAGTCCTGTGTTCAAGGAGATAAACAAGTTTCAAAAAATCCTGATGTTAAATGGAATAAAAAGAGTGAAGACCTCAGGGCAAGATTCCACCCAGGCAAACTTCCAATTTTGAAAGGGAATTAAAGAAAAGCTGACACACTTTTCGAGGGGGGCCAAGATGGCGGAAACAGGGGGAACACCGTGTCTGAGAAGCAGGACAACACACTCGGTGCAGCGACCAGGAGACTGAACTCTGGGCCCAAAAACAACAGCAATCGTGTTTCCCAGGTGAGGGGAGGCTCTCACAGCTTGGGAATCTGTCGGGTCCACTCTGGGCTGCCCAGCCAGAACCCGGAAGAGAACCCAGCTAACGCGGGCTTTGGGTATCCGGGCTGGTGCTGCAAGCCTGCTTGTTCTGATCACTTCCCCAGGCTGATGGGTGGGCACAAGGGTGCCTGAGGCTGAGAGTCCCAGTCGCAAAAAAAACCCACAGGGAAGGAAAGTTGCCAGACTGGTCACGCGTCACCTAGTCTTTCCCTGAAAGGTCTCGCTGACCTCGGGTACCCGCCGCCATCACAATTGAGCTCCTGCTGCGCACGGATTGCAGCTGCACGCCCAGCTCAAAATCCCTACTCCCTCCTCGGAGGAGGCAGGAGGCATCCAGCAGAATCTGCCACAGACCACATTGTCTGTACCCCAACCCGAGATCGGGGCTGAGAAAACCCAATCCTTTTGGACACTGCCCCAAACACAGCCATAACCCTGCCGCAGCAGAGCAGAAGGATAAAGAGGCGCACAGCAGCTTCACAGTGCCAGAACTCCAGTGCTGCCTGCCGCTCCTAGCAAACAAACTACAGCTCGGGATCTGGGACTGTGGTCATTCTACACGTCCTGAGATTATCCTGGGTCCAGCGCAATAAGGTCTAGCAGCAAGTTCTATCACCGGCGCCCCCGACTGAGAAGCCCCAACCCCTGCTGGCACTCCCCTGAGAGTACCTCCATAAGCTTGCCCTAGCAGAGGGGAAGGACAGAGAGGCAGCCTGCCAAGGTCATAGCACCCTCTCTCCAGCTCACCCAGCGACCCCTCCCAGAGAAACCCAAGCTCTGGATCTGAGGACACTCAACCCTACACGGTACTCTATTGGGATCAGCAAACATAGATTCTACCACTAAGCTGCTTCTGGCAGAGAGATCTGGGCCCGGAATCTGGGATTGAGTACACTCATCCTAACTCTTTCCCGTGCCACCCAGGGACCAGTCAACATAATCCCTCCTGGCAGAGGGAAAGGACAAAGAGGCAGCACACAGGAAAGGTGAACACTGAGTCCTGCAGCCACAATGTCACAGAGCTGACTGTTAGCCTACCCGTGCACTTCCGCAGCAGGACCAAAACAGAGAGTAGTGAACAAGGGGAACCCCTGTGCATTCCAACTGGTCCTGCAAGAGAGTGAGTGAGCCTTCTAGGGAGAGATTGCCCCAGACCCAGGGCCTCTCCACAGAAGCAACCAGATGAGATCCCTGCCACCCACACCCCTAGTGTGGGCATCATAGGGATTCTTGGGATAGTGACCCCAACATTGAAGCCTCTGCCTTGTGGGTCCACCACGGTAATCCAGGCAAACAATCCCTGGATCTCAGTCAGAACTGCGTAATAGTGGCTTGCAGGCCACTGCAATAGTCAGAGAATCCTCGCATGCACACTGCGCAGGCTAAAAGCGCACTCGAATAGCGCCAGCATCACATTTCTTACTTAGGCAAAACTGAAAACACAGTGCACACTCCCAAAGCAGTGAACCTCTCTCATCTTTCTGAAAAAAAAAAAAAAAAAAAAAACAGTACAGAAAACAGAAAGAGAGGTTCATAGCCCAAACTACAATCTCGAGGAACAACCAATGAGGATTATAAATAACCAGATGGCTAGAGGCAGACGTAAGAACACTCCCAACAAAAATCAGGACATAATGACCTCACCAGCAACCCCACAAAACAATGGACACTTCAATTCACTAGATATACAAGAAAACGACCTCAAAACTATGTTTCTCCAGCTATTAGAGGCCCATAAAGATGAAATGAACAAAGCCCTCAGAGAAAAAACCAAAGAAATTGAGACTAACTAAGAGGAAACAAATCGTGCTCTCAGAGAAATGACCACGAAAATTGAGGCAAACAGAGAAGAAATGTACAAAGCTCTCAAAGAAATGTCCACACAAATGAAGGCAAATAAAGAAGAAATAAACAAAGCTCTCATAGAAATACAGGCAATTATACCCAAAGAAGTAGAGGCACAATTAGTGATACATAGAGAGGAAACGAACAAAAAAATAGAAGCTATCATTAAAAAGCAGGAGTCCACATTTAAACAGATGAAGGAAATGGTGCAAGACATGAAAACAGAATTAGAATCAATAAAGAAAACACAAATAGAGAAAAACCAGGAGCTGGAGAACATAGAGAAAAGATCAGGCACTACAAAGGTAAGCATCACCAACAGAATACAAAAGATGGAAGAAAGAATCTCAGGAGCCGAAGATACACTTGCGGAAATTGACACGTCTCTCAAAGAAAAAATAAAATCAGAAAAGTTCCAAACACAAAACATCCAAGAAATCAAGAGCACCATGAAAAGACAAAACCTAAGAATAATAGGAGTAGAAGAAAAAGAAGACATCAGGCTCAAAGGTCCAGAAAATATTTTCAAAAAAATTATAGAAGAAAACTTTCCCAACTTAAAGAAGGAGATGGCCATAAACATACAAGAGGCCTACAGAATACCAAGTAGACTAGACCAGAAAAGAAATTCTTCACGTCACATCATAGTCAAAACACTGAACCTACAAAACAGAGAAAACATTCTAAAAGCAGCAAGGGAAAAAGGCCAAGTAACATATGAAGGTAAACCTAACAGAATCACACCAGATTTCTCAAAAGAAACTATGAAAGCCAGAAGGGCCTGGACAGAAATCATACAGTCCTTAAGGGACCACAGATTTTAACCCAGACTACTATACCCAGCAAAACTTTGAATCAACATAGACGGAGAATTCAAGATATTCCAAGACAAAACCAAATTTAAACAATATCTACATAGTAACCCAGCTCTACAGAAGTTACTAGAAGGGAAACTCCAAACCAAAGAAAACAACTACATCGAAGGAAACAGAGGAAATAGATAACTACACAACAAAAAAAAGCAAAAGAAGACAAGCAATGAAACTCAGTGACACCACCAACACCACATCTAAAGTAAGTAACAATTGTTGGTCACTAGTTTCTATCAACATCAACGGACTCAACTCCCCAATTAAAAGACACAGACTAACAGAATGGTTGCGGAAACACGATCCATCATTCTGTTACATCCAAGAAACACACCTATGCAACAAAGATAAACACTACCTCAGAGTAAAGGGCTGGAAAAATATCTTTCAAGCAAATGGTTCCAGAAAACAAGTGGGAGTAGCCATCCTAATATCTAATAAAATAGACTTTCAACCCAAGTTAATCAAAAAAGATAAGGACAGCCACTATATTCTCATCAAAGGAAAAATCCACCAAGAGGACATCACAATTTTGAATATCTATGCCCCAAATACAAGAGCACCTACATTCGTAAATGAAACAATATTAAAGCTTAAATCATACATTGATCCTAAAACCCTAATAGTGGGAGACTTCAAAACTCCACTCTCACCAAGGGACAGATCAACCAGACAGACACCAAATAGGGAAATGAAAACACTTACAGAGACCCTAAATCAAATGGACCTAATAGATGTCTACAGATCTTTTCATCCAAACTCAAAAGAGTATACCTTCTTTTCAGCAACGCATGGAACCTTCTCCAAAATAGACCATATAGTTGGTCATAAAGCAAGCCTCAACAGATGCAAAAAGATTGAAATAATCCCTTGTATTCTATCTGACCACCATGGACTTAAGCTGGACCTCAACAACAACAGAAATAACAAACAGCCTACACGCACATGGAAACTGAACAACTTGTTACTCAAGGACAGCTGGGTTAAGGAAGAAATAAAGAAAGAAATTAAAGACTTCCTAGAATTCAATGAATATGAAGGCACAACATACCCAAATTTATGGGACACATTGAAAGCAGTGCTCAGGGGAAAATTTATAGCACTAAGTGCCTGCAAGAAGGAATTTGTAACATCACATACAAACAACTTAATGGCCCAACTGAAAACCCTAGAAAAAAAAGAAGCAGATACACCCAAGAGGAGTAGAGGGCTGGAAATAATCAAACTCAGGGCTGAAATCAATCAATTAGAAACAAATAAAACTGTTCAAAGAATCAATGAAACAAAAAGCTGGTTCTTTGAGAAAATCAACAAGATAGACAAACCCTTAGCCAAACTAACGAAAAAGCAGAGAGAATCTATCCAAATCAACAAAATCAGAGATGAAAAGGGTGACATAACTACAGACACAGAGGAAATTCAAACAATCATTAGGTCATACTACAAAAGCCTATATGCCACAAAATTTGAAAACCTAAATGAAATGGACAATTTTCTTGATAGATTCCATCTTCCAACATTAAGTCAAGATCAGGTAGAAAGAATGAACAGCCCTAGATCCCCCAAGGAAATTGAAGCAGTCATTCACAGTCTCCCCTCCAAAAAAAATCCCTGGGCCAGATGGTTTCAGCGTGGGATTCTACCAGACTTTCAAAGAAGTGCTCACACCAATTCTCCTCAAACTATTCCACAAAATAGAAACAGAAGGTACATTACCAAACTCATTCTATGAAGCAACAGTCACCCTGATACCTAAACCACACAAAGACCCAAAAAAAAAAAGAGAACTTCAGACCTATCTCTCTTATGAACATTGACGCAAAAATACTCAAAAAAATACTTGCAAACCGAATCCAAGAACACATCAAAGATATCATCCACCACAACCAAGTAAGCTTCATCCCAGGCATGCAAGGGTGGTTCAACATACGGAAATCCATCAATGTAATCCACCACATAAACAAACTGAAGGAGAAAAACCACATGATCATCTCCTTAGATGCTGAAAAAGCATTTGACAAAGTCCAACACCCATTCATGTTTAAAGTCTTGGAGAGATCAGGAATACAAGGCACATATCTAAACATAGTAAAAGCAATATACAGCAAGCCTATAGCCAACATCAAACTCAATGGAGAGAAACTTAAATAAATCCCACTGAAATCAGGGACAAGACAAGGCTGCCCACTCTCTCCCTACCTCTTCAACATAGTACTTGAAATCCTAGCCAGAGGAATAAAACAACTAAAAGAGATCAAGGGGATACAAATCGGAAAGGAAAAGTCAAGGTGTCACTATTGGCAGATGATATGATAGTATATCGACCCCAAAAATTCAACCAGAGAACTCCTCCAGTTGATAAACACCTCAGCAAAGTGGCAGGATACAAAATCAACTAAAAAAAAAATCAGAAGCCCTCCTGTATACCGAAGACAAAAGGGCCGAGAAAGAAATTAGGGAAACAACACCCTTCACAATAGCCACTAATAACATAAAGTACCTAGGGGTGACACTAACCAAGCAAGTGAAAGACCTGTTTGAGAAAAACTTCAAGTCTCTGAAGAAAGAAATTGAAGAAGATCTCAGAAGATGGAAAGATCTCCCATGCTCATGGATTGGTAGGATGAACATTGTGAAAATGGCCATCCTGCCAAAAGCAATCTACAGATTCAATGCAATTCCCATCAAAATACCAACTCAATTCTTTACAGACCTTGAAAAAAAGATTCTCAGCTTCATATGGAGAAACAAAAAACCCAGAATCTCCAAAACAATCCTGTACAACAACAGATCATCTGGAGGTATCTCTATCCCTGATCTCAAGTTGTACTACAGAGCAATAGTAATCAAAACTGCATGGTATTGGTATAAAAACAGAAAGGAGGATCAATGGAACCGCATAGAAGACCCAGAAATAAACCCACACACCTATGAATACTCGATTTTTGACAAAGCAGCCAAAACCATTCAATGGAAAAAAGACAGCATCTTCAACAAATGGTGCTGGTCCAACTGGATGTCCACATGCAGAAAAATGAAAATAGATCTATATTTATCACCCTGCACAAAACTAAAGTCCAAGTGGATCAAAGACCTCAACATAAAACCAGATACTCTAAATCTGTTAGAAGAAAAAGTGGGGAACAGCCTAGAACTCATTGGCACAGGAGACAACTTCCTGAATAGAACACCAACAGCACAGGCTCTAAGAGCAACAATCAATAAATGGGACCTCATGAAACTGAAAAGCTTCTGTAAAGCAAAGGACACTGTCATCAAAACAAAACGCCTGCCTACAGATTGGGAAAGAATCTTCACTAACCCTTTATCTGACAGAGGACTAATATCGAGTATATACAAAGAACTAAAGAAGGTGAAAAGCATCAAACCAAGTAATCCAATTAAAAAATGGGGAACAGAGCTAAACAAAAAATTCTCCACAGAGGAATATTGAATGGCAGAGAAACACTTAAAGAAATGCTCATCCTCATTAGCCATCAGGGAAATGCAAATCAAAACGACCCTGAGATATCACCTTACACCCATCAGAATGGCCAAGATGAAAAACTCAAGGGACAACACATGCTGGAGAGGTTGTGGAGAAAGGGGAACCCTCCTCCACTGCTGGTGGGAATGTAAACTGATACAACCACTCTGGAAATCTATCTGGCACTTTCTAAGACATTTAGGAATAGTGCTTCCTCAAGATCCAGCTATACCACTCCTAGGCATATACCCAAAATTTGCTCAAGTACACAACAAGGACATTTGCTCAACCATGTTTGTAGCAGCTTTGTTTGTAATAGCCAGAACCTGGAAACAACCCAGATGTCCATCAACAGAGGAATGGGTACAGAAATTGTGGTATTTTTACACAATGGAATACAACTCAGCAATCAAAAAGGAGGAAATCATGAAATTTGCAGGCAAATGGCAGGATCTAGAAAAGATCATCCTGAGTGAAATATCCCAGAAGGAGAAAGACAAACATGGTATATATTCACTTATATAGACCTAGAAGATATGATAAACATAATGAAATCTATACACCTAAAAAAGATAATCAAGAGAGCAGACATGGGGTAAGATGATCAATCCTCGTTTAGAAAGACAGATGGGATGCGCATTGAACATATGACAGGAATCTATTGAGCACATTTGAAAGACTCTAACTAGCAGTGTTTTCAAAACAAAGACTCATGACCAAACCTTTGGCAGAGTACAGGGAATCATAAGAAAGAAGGGGAGTTAGTCTGATGAGGAAAGGATAGGAGCTCCACAAGGACCAAATATATCTGGGCACAGGGTCTTTTCTGAGACTGACATGCAACCAAGGACCATGTATGAATGTAACCTAGAACCTCTGCTCAGATGTAGCCTATGGTAGCTCAGTAACCAATTGGTTTCCCATAGTGAGGGGAACAAGGACTATTTCTAACAGGAACTCAATGACTGGCTCTTTGGCCTCCCCATCCCCCAAGGGAGGAGCAGTCCTGTCAGGCCACAAAGGAGAGCTTTGCAGCCAGTCCTGAAGATACCTGATAAAACAGGATCAGATGAATGGGGAGGAGGTCCCCCCTATCAGTGGACTTGGCAAGGGGCACGGTGGAGATGAGGGAGGGAGGGAGGGATTGGAAAGGAATGAGGGATCGGGACACGGCTGGGATACAGAGTTAATAAAATGTAACTCATAAGAAAAAAATAAAATTCAAAAAAAAAGAAATAAAATTGCTTGAAAAAAAAAAAAAAAGAAAAGCTGAGAGTCAGATGTTGTGGTGCGTGCCTTTAATCCCAATTCACTGGAGGCAGAGGCAGGCAGATCTCTGAGACTGAGGTCACTGTGCTCGGCTGATCAAGTTTATGAACAGCCAACCTTAGGCAGTGTAGGAATCCATTGTAAACAAAAGGCTGATGAAGATGTAACTGAACAAGGCACCATGTTCCATCCCCAGCAAATAGCAAACCTTGGCAGCTTCAGGCAAGTAGTTCTGGCTTTAAAGTCAAGGATACAAAGAAGGGATTATAGAATCTCCCTCCATAACTAAGGAAAGCTACTGAGGCTAGGAGAGTGTCAAGGATGTCTCTGCAGGGAGCCCTAGAGAGATCATTGTGTGAATCTGTGAAGGTAAAGTCTGGATTGCCTTGGAGACCCCAAAATGTTGAAGATGCCAGAGCCATAGATACCTTCTGAGAAGAGCTGTTAACAGGGTGTAGAACCAGCCTAAGAGAAAGAAGTGTGTTGCAGTCAACAAAGCTGAAAAGAGGTAGAGATCTGAAGAGTGTTTTGACATCAGTCATGGAGATACAGAGTTTGGAATATGCCCAGCTGGTTTTCAGTCTTTTCATTTAATATTTTCTCACTATGCTCCTTTTCCTCCCCTTTGGAAGCACAAGATCTACTCTTTCATTTGGATTTTAAGTGGTTTACAATTAAGAGATTGTCTTGAGACTCAAAAAAGACTTTGAACTTGGGATTTTTAAACAATTTTGAGACTGTTATAGACTTTGGGGACTTGTGAAGTTGGGCTGAATGTATTTCAGCATTATGGGGCCAGGAAGTGGAATTTGGTGGTTTGATTAGGAATTCCCCATCCTGTAGAAGCATGGATTTGAATGCTTTGAGTGTTTGAATAGGGAGTGGCACTATTAGGAAGTGCTGCCTTTGGAAGTTGCTGTGGCCTTTTTGGAAGAAGTTTATCTTCTTGCAGGAGGGCTTTGAAGTCCCATGTGCTCAAGCTAGGACTAGTGTGGCATTCAGTCTCATTGCTTTTGAATCAAGATGTAGAACTCTCAGCTTCTTGTCCAGAATCATGTCTGCCTGCATGCTTCCCCTCATGACAATAATATGTTAAATTTCAGAAACTGTAGGCCATCCTCAAATAGATATTTTCTCTTACAATAGTTGCCATCGTCATGGTATATCTTCATAGCAATAGAAACCCTAACTCAAGCAGCCATCACAGATAGGTATCATACTTTTCTATAATCTTCTGTCCCTTACCAACTCTGGGTATTCCATTTTACTAGTTCTGGTGCCTGTTGAAAAAGAATCACAGAAGCAATAACAAAAATAAGAATTACTAAGCTAATAAAACTTTACTATTATGGTTTATGTAATTGCCTTTTTTCCAGAAAGCATATGTATACAGCACAATTTAAGTGAAGACAACACATTTTTATATGTCTCTATGCTGATCATTTAATTGTTTGTTTGTTGGCTTGCTTGCTTGTTTGCTGCTTATACTTCTAGAGATTGACCCTAAGGTTTCATATATGCTGCATAAGTCCCATACTACCGACCAAATATCTCAGCCTTTATTTTACACTTTTTGAGAGAGAGTCTCACTAAGATGACCTACTTGGCCTTAAACTCACTCAGGAGCCAAAGCAAACCTTGCCTTGATGATCTCCCTTGATTCAGACCCTCTGTCCACTCCCCATACCTCAGTCCATCTAGTGCTAGAGGGGAGTTCAGGCCTATACCATCATGCAGTCTTCTGCTTCTCTTTATATACCCACAGATATGTGGACAGAAATAAAGTCTTGTAAAACCTGAACACAATATATCATATTGTTTTAGGTCTGAAGCAGAGCCTGAGGTAGGAAGTTTTGGGTGAAAACTATAAGGAAAAATAAAGCAGTCAAGGGCATAGAAAACAAGAAACAGGAAAGTTCTGTTCCTGTTTCAAGTTGTTTCTGAACTAACAATACCACATATTTTCTATCACATTCAGATCCTAACTTATGTTATATGTGTGTTCAGATAGTAATGGATGTAAGCTCGGGAAAAATAAAAAGTTCTCCTGGAAGGAACTGACACTTTAAGTGGATGGGCACAGTGGAAAGTCATAGATAACAAGAGATATGCAAGGAGAAGTAGGAAGAGTCCATAGAGTGTTATATAGAGATGAGGGACAAGAAGATGGGGAAAGGAAGGGTTGTGGAGAGGATCAACCCAAATTAAAGATGGATGAAAAGTCAGAGGGAAGCCTAATAATGGGTGCATCAACCAAAAATTAAAGACAAAAATTTAAATGTACCTCAATACCCTGCAGGGTAGAGCCTTTCAGAGGCCCACTGTGGTAGGCTCCTGTCCTGTTCCCTGTTTTCTCCTTCCCCAATGTTCATCCTCTTTACCTTTCTGAATGGGGATTGAGCATCTTGGACACAGTCCTCCTTCCTGATTAGATTCTTTAGGTGTACAGATTTTATTATGTTTATCCTATATTATATGTCTAATACCCACTTAACCAAACTTTAGGCAGAGTGGAGGGAATCTTATGAAAGAAATGGGAGATAGTAAGACCTGGAGAGGACAGGAGCTCCAAAAGGACAGCAACAGATCCAAAAAGTCTGGACACAGGGGTCTTTTCTGAAGCTGATACTCCAACCAAGGACCACTCATGGACATGGCCTGGAACCCCTGCATGGAGGTAGCCTATGGCAGTTCAGTGTCCAAGTGGCCTCCATAGTAATGGGGACAGGGACTGTCTCTTGACAGGAACTGATTGGCCTGCAATTTGATCACCTCTTCCTGACGGGAGAACAGCCTTACCAGGCCACAGAAGAAGACAATGCAGCCACTCCTGATGAGACCTGATAGACTAGGATCAGAGAGAACGGGAAGAGGACTCCTGTTATCAGTGGACTGGGGGAGGGAGAGGGAGGATGGGGAAGAAGGAGGATGGCATTGGGAGGGGAGGAGGGAGAGAGGTACAGGGGGAATAAAAAACAAATAAACAGTAATTAGTAAAAGTAAAAATAATTCAAAAATTTAAATGTAAGTACTCTAAGTGGATGATTCTATCGGTTTTAAAGTGAAAATCCCAATTCCCAAGTGTAGTTACTCTCTTAAGAGTAGCTGATTAGGGAGACCTCCAAAGATAGGCCTTAACCATAGCTGTAGGCTACACATGTGCCTACCGCAGAAACCTGCCGAGTATGATGACATCAAGAAGGTGGTGAAGCAGGCATCTGATCCACTAAAGGGCATCCTGGGCTACACTGAGGACCAGGTTGTCTCCTGCAACTTCAACAGTAACTCCCACTCTTCCACCTTTGATGCTGGGCTGGCACTGCCCTCAAAGACAACTTTGTAGAGCTAATTTCCTAGTATGATAATGAATTCGGCTACAGCAACAGGCTGGTGGACCTCATGGCCTATGGGGCCTCCAAAGAGTAAGAAGCCCTGAACCACACATCCCAGCAAGGACATGAGAGCAAGAGAGAGGCCTTTGGCTACTGAGGAGTCCCTGTCCCAACTCAGCCTCTGACATTGAGCATCTCCCTCACTGTTTCCATCCTAGACCCCCAAAATAGCAGGAGGGTCCCAGGGAGTACTCTCTTGAATGCCATCAATAAAACTCACTGCACCCACAAAAGAAAGTAAAGTATTCAGTGAAGCAGAAACTCTGCATGTTCTTTGCAGTGGCTGCACATGACGTCACCCTGACATGCAGTGGGGCATAGCTGGCAATGTGGAGTTGCTAACAGTCAGCAAAGGACCAACAAAGTGTGCCTTTGGCTTCCTGTGGTAATCGGCTGCACGCCTCTCCTGTAACAGAGATCACTGCTCTCTAGGAAAATCTATGTTAACAGGCTCACACACTCTGTCAAAGATGCTGCTGTGGACTTATGGCAACGAGGTCTCTCCGAGATACCAGCTGATCTCCTCGAAATGAAGTTCTGTCCGGAGAGAAGAGGTTCAGCCCCAGAGCGCTGGGATGTTCTCTAGGCGGCCAAGAACACAGCTTATCCATTCCTTTACTTCATCTTTTCTTATTATTTCTCAAGTAAAGTCCATTATTAATCTACAAAGGGGGAGAAAGGGAAAAAAATCATGAACATTGGTAAAAACCCCTTTCTCTTTTGTCTTCCATAAAAAATATTTATTGAGTAGTACCCTAGTGTTCTGAGAGAATATTTTAATTTTTAGTTATTGGAGGAACAGAAATTCAACAAGGCACTTGCGCTCTGCAACTTGATAGAGGCTTTCTCAGGAATTTAAGTAGTTGTGAGTGCCTTCCAGGAATTGCTCCCATGTCTGCAAGAGAAGTGCAGTGGGCTAAATGGATATGGATCTAGCATTGTGCCCCAGTGGGAGCTGCAGTGAAAGTGAAAGCCAAAGAATTTAAAGAGAACTACACCTGTAGGTCATGTTCTGTTCACTCTTGCGTTTCTTCATCCTCACACTTTATACCTGTAGTGCAATTTCCAAAGGGCATTCAGTGCCCAGATCTCATTCCCCTTCATTCTGAGCCTGCTGTCGCATAAACGTCAGTGCCACGTCCTACTGAAACTCTGCACCAAAGGAAAGCATGGATCTTCCATTTATTTATTTGTTTGTTTGTTTGTTTGTTTGTTTACTTATTTATTTATTTCTGGCACATACAATGTGTTTGTTTTCTTTCTAGGATCCATCGTAGTGATGGGAAAAATAGTATATACTCTAAAAACCAAAGCAAACAAGAAATCTTGCTGAACTGATTTCTTTTGCTCTATCAAGAGTGTTTCACTTATTTAAAGAAAAACATGCTGAAGTTATATATGAATATAAATAATTTTCAAATGTATAAATACAAAAAAATCTGAAGGATACTACCTGCTCCTCCCCAAACATATACTCTTACCACTTATGTGAGTCTTTGGGCCTCTTATTTCTTACACCATCCTTTTATTTTCACAAACACATTTTTTTCCTAGTTTAGTTCTATTTGCTGTTATACTGTATAATACTCTGAAAGCCCTTAAGCTATAAATAGTGTATTATGAGTATGCATTAAATATTGGTATATTTTCAGGTGTATAAAGTTCAAGTATATTAAAAAAGTATGATTCGAAATGTCCAAAATGAGAATTTTAATTTCCCATTATTAGCAAAGACGTCCTAATGTCTAATGTCAGATGGTGTCAGAAGTGGGCTCTGGAAGTATTCTGGCAAGAGTTCCAAACCCCACTGACATTCTGCTCCTTCTCAAGCCCAATCAGACAAAATTGATAAATGGATTCTCATGTTTAAGAGAAGGATGCTAGAGGGTAATGCTGGTTTCAGACAATTGAAATGCAATGACTGTCACAGATCATCAAAGGCCAGTGGTGTCACGTTGTTAGCATTCTGACTACAGAGGCAAAGCCTTACTATGCTTCTTTCTCTTCCACAGTTGTTTACACACACACACACACACACACACACACACACACACACACACACACA
>NW_026585797.1:11214335-11270269 GCF_907164565.1 Psammomys obesus
CACACACACACACACACACACACACACACACACACACACACACACACGAAGAAAACCAACCAGCCAAACAACCAAAAAACACACTTATCTCTCTATCTCCTTAAAGAAAAGAAAATCTGTTCATTTTAAAAACACAAGCTTGAGACTGGCTTTTCCCCCACAGTTAATTTCTAACTTAGTTATATCTTTGTTTGCAATGAACAGACAAAAAAAGACTTTGTTCTGAAATGGGAAAAGAGGGAGGGCTCTTCCCTTCAGTGAAAATTTCATCAAATCAAAAGCAGACAAGGAAATCATCTAGCTTGCAAAACAGAGGGGGCTGTTCAAGGAAGGAGCATATTATGGTATGCTTCAGTCTACGTCTAGTTTAGTATCTCCTTTGTAGGTTGGAGGCAGCTTGAAGGAAAGAGATACCTGCAAAACTTCTGTAAATTCATGAACAATGCTACATGATCATAATTTCAAGGCTACATTGAAACTTCATCTGTTTCCTTATTAATAAAGAGCTTTGCTTTGAATTTGATTGTCAATTGCTTTATATTTCTCATCTTTAATAGGTCAATGTTTTAAATATGACTTTAGTCATACTAGTTTAATATACTTTTATAGTACACTAACACTATTGTTTAAATATAAAATGTTCTCCCCCTCATGCTCATTTGAATATTTGAATATTTTAGGATATTCCCAGGTTGTAGTGTTACTCTAAGATTCTGAACCCTTAGGAGATGATGCTTTGCTGAAGGAGTTAACTGAGGATGGGCTTCGAGGGACTATAGCCTTGATTCATGGTTTCTCTCTCTGGTTGCTTTGTGTGGATTGAAATGTAATCTCTCAGCTTCGTATTCTTGTAGCCATGCCTTCCCAGTCATATGGACAACTGGAAGTATAAACCAATATAATCTCATTCTTAAATTGCATTTAGCCATTTTTTTAAATCACACCAACTGATACACTAATACACTATTCCATTCACTGATAATCTTTACATTTAGCTTTTGTCCAGTAATCTTTAGATGTAATTGATGCTTACAAGGTTTAATTAACAAGATTATCACAATATTTGCAAACATAATATTAAATTTCATGAAACTTTACCCATTTATTTAAATATTTTAGGAATTCCTTTCTCTAAAGTAATATCTGTGCTATATATTTGAAAAGTATAAAATATATATTATTAATTTTCACTAGACACAAATCCCACTCCCCCAGAGAATATTTTAGTATACATAATGCATCTTAGTATGTACATATTAGAATCTCAATCTCAAAATCATAGTCATGTAACCCAATTAATTTTTTTTGCTTTCTTTTTTTTATTTCCATTTTTCTTATTTTATTTTTAAAATTTAGTTATTGTTTATTACAATTTATTCACTTTGTGTCTGGCTGTAGCACCCTTCCTCATCTCTTCCAAGTCCACTCCCTTTCTTTTCTCTCCTCTCATCCCTCTCCTATTCCACTGATAGGGGAGGTCCAGAAATCAGCCACTATATTTGAATTTCATTTGAAACAGTGCAGAAAGGTGGATTAGGAGCTTAGGCTTTTCAGCGTCTATGCAATCATTTTCTCAAAGCCACCTCTAGAAATATCAGACAACAGCAACAACATGGGAATGAAGGTAAGCAAGGAGTGAAAGCACAAGGGAGATAATCAGAATGGATGATAAAGGAAATTAACAGAAAAATTAACAGAGGTAGTAAGTAAAGTCTTAGCTTTATAATAAATATAGTCATGTATATATTAACAGCATGATTTTGAAATGAACTGTCTTCATTATGCCTATCCCACAGAGCTGGTGTTATCTTTTTACCACTTTTATTCAGAAAAGGCATGTCTCCTTCCTAGAAGGCAGACCAAGTGATGTGCCCCACTCTGGATTGTAATGGTCACTTTCATCGCACGGATACCAGTGAGTCTTTTTCACTGGGATGGCCACTCCTGAATAAATCTGCTTTTTACCAGTAATGTGTGTGTCAGGACCACCATAGCTGTACTTACAGTACACACAGAGCATTGCTTCTCTCCAGAGCCTCTACCTACAGCAAATGAAATATGGCAACTGATTCATCCTCACGGAATTCATTCATTGTAACATGGCCATTCTTGTTTGGAAACAAACAATTTGAAGAGTTACAGTATCCATATAGACCATTTCTTGAGGGAGTCACTGGTTACTTTCTTGCAGGATCAGAGATATCCTTTAAAACGGAGAATGTTATGGTGCTCTTTCTTCTATTACTATAGCCTCATTTATAAGGCCTAGCTCTGGGTCTGAAAACTCACCTGTATTTGAGAAAACAGCATAGAACACATAAAAATAATAAAATAAATTCATGTACACTTTTGAGTCAAGACCACCCAGAGAATCATTCTCAGTTTGTCTCTGTGTACTACACAGCAGTGTTACAGCTTATTTACTTTATTTTAGTGGCTTGGATAGTTCAGATTGGGACAAGAAAAACCCATGTTGCTTACTTCATATACAGTTTTTGTCCCTGGTACTTGCTGGTACTTGCTTCTAGAGCCCATTAGGCAAGGGATTGGTGTTTAGGAAAGGAAGTTCACTGATGTCTGGAGACTGGATTTCCTGCTTATCATTTTAAAATCCTTATCCTTAGGGCAGTTTACACTTCTATATCCATGAGTTACATGATAACCACAAAAGTTCTCTTACCAATGGTCTGGGTCCAGGCTGGATATTTCCTGGCTTCCTATCCTTAGAATTTAATCTAAAGGCCCACAGCTCACACAGATTTGCAAAAGGAGAAAAGAGATGGTTCAGAAGGGTCACATGTGAAGCACACTAGACAGCCTAGGATCGAAGAGAAGGAGTAGAATTACTAAGAGGTTTACTTTGGGGTTTTCTATTATCTTAACAAATAGATTATGTTCTATAATCATGTCTCTTCTGTGCATTCCTCTCTCCATAATGTACCTGTTTTAAACCCATGCATGGCCAATAATGTATACACAAAATATGTCAACAGATTCTGCCTGACAGGTTACTGAAGGACACATCTTGCCTTATTGTATATGAGCCCCGAAGCTGTTCGAGCTGTTTTAGTCTTCATGTCCTGATTCATTAAGAATACACTTGTGCTGAAGCTGTTTAAATTTGATTGTCCCCAGAGTCAACACATGTATACCATCGCTCAAAGATGAGAGTGCGCACAGATCACTGCAGGCCTAGGTCTGTGTCACGGAAGGTTGCCAGGTGGATCTGTGAAGAGAGATGGGTGTGCCTAATACCTTCCAGTACAGGAACTAGGCTTCCAAGTGAATCATTACAAGCAGAGAGGTGTATATAAGTGGAAACCAAGTGAAAATCTCAAACTATCCTTATCTCTATGCGTATTTGCATTCTTCCCACAAATATTTCAATAATATTTTGTTTTTTGCTTTATTTGTATACAGCTACCATCTCTAATCATTACTCAAGAATTGAATGAGTTTGATTTTGTTAAGTCACTGAGGGAGAAATTAGTAACAGGGTTATATCCTGTCCAGAATTGAGTTCACAGTGTATAGAGGAGAGGGAATAGTTATCAAAAATATAAGAAATGAAGAGAATATTTGAAATGTTAAATATCCTCTATAATATCTGATTACTTTCATGCCTGATAATAAATATTAATATCGATTTGAGAAAGATAAACTCCAGTTTTTGGTGCTGTTTCAAATGAGTGAAGCCAAAACACCCTATAAGGTGCCCTTATCTTTATGGCTTTATTTAAGCTTTGGCAGAAGAAAACTTCAGATGTATTTTAGATGTAAAAGAGGGTTATTAGCCATTACACACTGAATAATATTATAGGCCACCAGGTAATCCTGTAAGGAACTGCGTGATAATCATTGTGAATCTATTGCATCCAGCCAGATCATGCTGAGAATTGACCACTTGCTGAACTGTCTCGTTGCCTGATACCTAGAAGTACACACTTAATGTGCTTCCTCAGCTACAGAGCTGAGGCGATTGGTATCTGGAGAGTTTAGAGGTATTGAGTCAAGATTTTGAGCCTTCAGTAGGGTAATAACTGCTGACTTAGCAAGTCCAGAATCTATGGACGTCTCTGCAAAAGAAAAAAAAGCATATGCCTGCACATGTGTCATTTTCTGCTTATAAAAACTCACAATCTCAGGCCTCTTACTGAGTTAAAAATGAAGAGATAATGAGGAAGTTACCAGTTTACTTATTTTGACACTTATATCCAAAAGATTTTTTTTTCTGGCAAGCGTCTAAAATTTGAACATTGGATTAGAGTTCTTACTGGAACTCTCAGAAACAGAGAAGGCTGTCTTTTTGTCAGAAAATCCAATGGAAATTAGAGTCAGGATGCTCAGTTTCTCCCTGGGTACCAATGTCTGTGCATAAGACTTCTTGCATAGGCCAGGGCATTGTAAAAGAATAACATTCTGAATATCTTCAGTGAATTTGCTAAATCACCTCAGAAGCCACTGTATGTCAAATCTTACCAAGACTTATGATTTTTGTTTTGGACCCTTACCTATATATGTTTGTTTGCATACTTTGACATATATTCTGGAACATATGTGAAGCAGAAAACAAATATTTACTGTTGTTAAGTAAAATATAAAAATATTTAAATATTTAGTAGGAAGAAAGACAAAGGAAGCAAAGAGAACTTGTACTATTCTGCCATGTCACAGAGGTGGGTGCTTTCAGAGTTCTCAGGTTTTTTTATTTATATTTCACCTTTTGTCTGGGAAAGTTGATACTGAGCACAAAATATCTTCAAATCTATACACAAATAACACATACTTCAAAAAGTCCTTATATGCAAAAAATTCCATAGATTTGAAGTTTATTACAAGTGACAGAAACTGAATGACTACAACTTTAAAAAATTAAGAGTTGTATCCAATTAAATGTATTTTTCCTCTACCCATACACACCCCCACATGCTAAAAGCTTTGTGAAAAGAGAGGTTTATGTAACTAAGATAACTTAGTTTTCTCTGTGTACCAGATATGTGTATAACTGTGCCTAAATTCTCATAATAATATGGCTGCTTTTCTTTCAGTTTGTTAAGATTGTGAAAGAGGTCAATAAAATCAAGAATTTAAAGCTTAGTTTTGAAATTTGCATAAAGATGGGTTTTTTAAAACTTTTAATTTATTTTTTCTGAATTGTACAATATGCACCTCAGTCTCACTCATCTCCTTGTCCCATTGCCCCTCCACCCTTGCAACTTCCACACCCTCAAAAAAAAAAAAAAAAAAAAAACATAACAACCACAACAAAAATCTCACTGTAAAAGTTATAGTACGTCACAATGTGTCACATAGTATACCCTTTTGTCCAAACATCTTTATTTGAAAATGTTTCTTGCAATGAGTGATTATTCTGGTTCGAGGCCCCTGGCTTATGTTACACCATCAATATTGGGTCCTCACCAGGATTCCTTTAGGATATGCTATTGTGCTGAGTCATGGAGATCCTGCAGCTTTGGATCTGTAGGACCAGCCCCTTCATGAGCTCCAGGAGTTCATTGATAGGGTGGTCCATTCCAAAGCCCTAGACCTGGGCCTGGGTGCTACGTGAGTTTCTCAGCTGGTCAGCAATTCTGTGTCCACAGCACCAGGGCCAGCTCTCCAGCACTGTTCCAGCTAATTCATCCAAGGAGTGGGTCCAGTTCTCTTGCTCTCATGCCCACAAGGGGGGCCATTCACCCTCATCTACACCTCCAGGGCCACCTATACTGTGCCGCCCAGGGATGCAACCAGTGAAAAATAGGACCAGCTCTCCTGCCTTCCACAGATGGTGAGGGAAAGGAGAGAGGGCAACTCTCTCACCTACTCCATGGCAAGGCAGATGATGGGTAGGGGCAGCTCTTTGTAGCCCTTGGACTACATGGTCTCCAGGCAGCAGAATAAGCCAGGGTCATCCCCTTGGCCTTTGGTCATAACATGGGACATGGACATAGACACAGAAGCCTGTTGCTATATGGCCACGAACCCAGACATAGCCCTCAGCATAGCACAGGCTGGGACTTCACCATGGCCTCAGGTGGCAGTGAAGGCTACTCACATCTGGCTGTTCCTCACCACCCTAGGAGCATTCAGGCTGTTTTATGATATGGAGAATGTGTGATTTTTACGTAGTATGTGTTTGTGCATTTGTGTTTGTGCATGTGCACATGTATGAGAACGTGTGTCCATCTGCCTGAGCCCGTGTGTGCATAAATACAGATGGCCTCAGAGTCAAGAAGACAGCTTCAGGTACTCTGGAGCTGGGGTCGTTTTGAGTATCCTTACCTGGGTGATGGGAACTGAACTTGAACTTGTTCGCAAAATTAATATATATTTTTAACCACTAAGCAAAATTTTCATCCTCTGAAACCTTCCTTCTTTCATTCCCCCTCTCTTTATCATCTTTCATTTGTTTGTTCTTTCTCTCTTTGTTCTTTTCTTTCTTTTTAAATAGAATATACTTCTAAACATACCAGTGACATATTAACACAAAAGGCACTAGTATTCCTTTATATCTACTTTCAAACACTGTTTTCTGGAAGAACATATGCAAATTGATTATCTTAAAGTTAAGAGTACAACTTATTCTTTCAGTCTTATAAATAAAACATTTTACATTTCAACCTGCAATAAGAAGGACTTCTTATGTAACCTTTGGTGTATAGCTCTTGCTATATAGGAAGGCAAAAGAAAATATTGTTGTAAGCATAAAAGAAAAAAAAATACATTTAACTTAGCACAACCTTTTCTGTGTTCCTTTAATCTTTCCTTAAAAACCATTATTAGAAGAATTCTTACTTTGTTTTCACATTAAATCCTTTACAAAATGATGTGTGGGAGAACTCAGCACAGAGAAATTGCTTGTAGCTTCCATGAACAGTCTTATTGCTCTTTTGTATCGTGGCAGGTAATTGGAACCTTTGAAAAATACCCTCTGTTTGCACTCCAGATTATAAAGTTGCCTTTAGAACCACAGCATCAATCCAGATCAATGGAAGATGGCCGGCACAGAGCTTAAAGCAATACTATCTTCTGTTAGAGGGCATTCAATCTTCTTTCTTTCTTTCTTTCTTTCTTTCTTTCTTTCTTTCTTTCTTTCTTTCTTTCTTTCTTTCTTCATTCTACTATCTTGGAAATTTGGCAAGCAATAAGACAGCTACTTGGGCTATTTTCCACCAGGGAAGAGTTCTTATATATTTAACTATGCAACATTTGTTTACAACATTGCCTCTTTCAATAACAAGCTCATATTCACACAAGTTACACTCTCATGTTCACATCATGACCAAGTGAAATCCATAAAAATTGAGTTTCTGATTGCTTCCAACTAATTTGACTAAAGATTTTTAAAAATTGTGTTTATGTTTATTTTATGTGTATGAGTGTTTTGCCTGTGAGTATGTCTGTGCCATGCATGCATGCCTGGTGCCTATGGCAGCCAGAAGAGGACATCAAATGCTCTGGAACAAGAGTTAAAAAGGGCTATGTTTTTTTCTAATCTAGGGTTTCATAGTCAGTGGCGATCCAGAACTTGTTGGCCTTGAAGCCCTGGAGGAAAGAACTCCTGGTCTTTCCTCCCTCCAGTTCTTTTCCTCCCTCCAGTTTCTCCTGTATATCCTCCATCTTACTTCTTCTAGATTTTTTTGTTTACTTTATTAGTTTTCATGAACACACACACACACAACCCACTCAATCTATTTAATGTTGCTTGTATGTAAATTATTTCAGAGTTGATGGTTTAGTATTGGCTAATTAGGGGCTCATGTCTGTGGAAGACTGTTTCTCTTGTTCTCAGCCTTCTTTAATTGCCTCTAGTTCTTTGTCTATGCATGGGGTCCCATATTTTTTTTTTCTTCCATGTTAGCATGTCAGTTCATGTTGTCCATGTTCAGGTACTTTTTAGTTATTTTTAGATATATGTTTCTGAAATATCACCATTGGTCCCTGATGTATCTAGGAGATACATTCTCACAGCAGATTTCCTGAATCTCTGGCTGTTACAGTTTTTATCCCCTTCCGTGATGTTTTCTGAACCTTAGGTGCTTGAGCTGTTATAGATGTAGCAGTTGGGGCTGGGTACCCCATGATAACTTGTTCTCTGCATTTGCACCAAACATGGTCTGTACTGGTCTGAATTTGTTGTAAAATGAAGGCTCTCTGATGTGAGCTGAAAGCTACACTTATCTGTGTCTATAAGGATACATATGTACTTGTCAAACAAATAAGTGATTATGAGTAATATAATCATTACAATGCCACAGATCTTCAGGGAGCACTGAATAACTAAAGCCATTTTTCTTTAATAGTATGGTTTACAGCTTGGCTGTCAATAAATACAGTGCAATATAACCACAACTGTGCACCATCTTAACAAGTGGAAAATTGTCTAAAGCCCTTTGCATAGACTATTCTCTAGGTCCAAGGTTTTTAAAGAGTAGTCACTAAAGCCATATCTGTGGCAGAACACTTGCATTGATTAGATTAAATCATATAGCCAAACAGCAACTTTAATATTTATATATATATATTTAGATATTTTATTATATTGTTTTTTTAATAATTTTTATTTTTTATATTAATCACAGGTTATTTACTTTGTATCCCAGTTGTAGCCCCTTCTCTCATTCCCTCCCAACCCCACCCTTTCCCCCTCATCTTTTCTCTGTCCCTCTATCCAACTCCACTGATAGGGGAGGTCCTCCTCCCCTTCTATGTGATCCTTGCTTACCAGGTATCTTCAGGACTGGCTGCAATGTCCTTCTCTGTGGCCTAGCAAGGCTGTTCCTCCCTCGGGGGTGGGAGAAGTCAATAATATTTATATTTTTATGCAGCTCCTAGTCTAGGTTTTGGTGTATAATTATGCAGCTCACTCCACTTCAATCTATCTTACTGCCAGCTGGTACTGTAACCATACAGGGAAGGACTGTACTCCAAGGAAAAGCCAAAGCCTCCATATATTACAATCTGTACCTCTGAGACAGGTGTTACTGGAGAAACAGTTTCATCATTGGAGAAATCAATCACTGATACAGAAAGAATCAATGTTTTTTTTCCCTGCTTCTCTCCTCACCAAGCAAGTATTTGGTAAGTCTCTGTTTCTAATCATGTGGCGAAAAGAAGAAAGACTTTTTTTTAACAGAAGGAAAGCAATAACAATTTGTTTTAAGTAATTTTCTCCATCTAATTTTAAAGATTTTTTTAAGTATAGTGTATTTCTTTGTGTCTTTGTGTGGGTTAGTCCATGTGTTTGTGGCACTAGTGCTTGTCAGAAGAAGGCATCAGGTACTATGGAGCTGGTTTGCAGGTGGTTGTGAACAGCCATGTTTGCTAAGAGCTGAACCCTAGTTCTCTGTACAAACAGCACATACCCTTCACCTAAAGACCATCTTGGTAGGCCCAGTTGTGTCTGTAAGTAACATTTATTTGTAATCTTTTATCAATATTTGTTACCCTCAGGAACTAGAAAAAAAATGTTTGTGGAACTCAGAGATAAAGTTGGCCTAGGGAGTCCATCTTTAAAAAAAAAAAAAACCAAAAACAACTTTTTTTTAAATTACTTTTTATTTGATGAAACGATGACATACTGTCTTAATTTTCCTAGACTTAAAGGCAGAGCCTTGCTAACTTGTATGCATACACTGCATCGTTTTATGACTGCAAGAAAAGCTTTCAAAATAAAGCCTACCAGACCATGAGCAGAAGACTCAGAGTAAATTCCCAAACTGAAGACATAGACCTTCATGTGACAGTTCTGTGGCAAAGCCCCTGCAGAGGTTTCAATGTTTTGTTTTTTGAATTGCAAAATGTGAAAAAAGAAATCTAATAGAAATATTTACTGTACTCTAAGTTATATGAGAAATATGAAGGTCATAGAACTTATCCTTAAAAGAATTCCATTTATTGGTTTTCTCTGTCAAGTGTGAGTTATAAAATGCACATAATGAAGAAAACCTTAATTAACTCAGTGTAGCAAGAAGAAGGTTGTCTCCCAGTGCCAAAGGGATGAGAACTGATTCTATCAATTTAAGCAGTACGCTGGTAAGGCATAAGACCTCTTAAATATTCTTT
Organism: Psammomys obesus; assembly: GCF_907164565.1. Lineage (NCBI taxonomy): Eukaryota > Metazoa > Chordata > Mammalia > Rodentia > Muridae > Psammomys > Psammomys obesus. The sequence continues at coordinate 11,224,401 of NW_026585797.1, forward strand.
TTTTTTTCTTTTGTTTTTGGTCTGGATCGTTTTGCTATCTAATTTCCAGTGTTTGTGAACACAAAACTCTCTCAAAGATATTTCTATATAACATAAGTGGGGTACTTTGTCATGTCATCTACTGGGTATTTTTAAGCTCCCTGTGACATTTAAAAAGTCAAACAATGGATATGTGCAGTTGTTTTGTCTCCAGGTGGTTTTTCTTCATTTGTACCTTCTATTCAATATATCATTCTCTGATTCTCTGAAGAAACTTGCATGACATATTCTTTTCATTTCTTCCTCAATATTTTTGATTTTGGAAAAAGTTTACTTTTAAAAAGTCATAGTTTATTATTAAACTTTTTCGCAAAGTTCTTTTAATGACTTAATGTTATTAAAATTATATTTGTCACCCTCCTAAGGTAACTTCATACTTATAGTTTTATGCATTTTATCATTCTAAAAAAGTATAATAGAAGAATGCAGGACATAAAACAGCAATAATGTGACATTATCTTTTTTGCAAACAGTTGTTTTTCATTTTCTATTACCTCTGGAAAATATAGATGTTTTCTTTTAGATTTCATATACCTACACCCCTATCTCTTTCTTCTTTACATTTTTATTTGGGAAGTGTTCTCATGTTTTTCATGCTGGTCCTGAGCATGTTGTATTGCAAAGGATGCCCTGAAACTTCATAATCCTTGTGCATTCAAAATCTCAATCCTGGGATTACTATCATGGGTTACTTCCCCCAGTTTATTAGGTACAGGGGTACTAACCTGAACTTCACTCTTTCATTTACTCATGTAGTAAATCATTGTTCATACTTTTAAGCCTACTGGAGCATCGATCTTACTGAATTTGATTTCTCATAGATTTTTTCCTCTTAACAAATCCAACTCCTCTTGAACGTTGCCATGTTTGCTTTTGGATTACCTAGATATGCCATATTGTCTACTTTTCTATTTGTCTGGTTTAGATCCATCCAAACACAGTCTACATGTCATTCTAACATCTTTTCCACTTTTCCTGCAAAATTGGAATATAACAGAGAAGAAAACATTATCATGTCTTTCATACTGTAATTAATGCTTTATGAGGAAAGCTGTTCTGGGAACAATGTGGAACCTCAGTTCTATGTCTCATTACTCCCAGCAAAGGCAAGTGCCTGTTCATGATCCTGTCGGACATGTGTTGCCTTCAGACAGTGCAATACATAGTGTAATTCAACACTTGTTTTGATTGTGTCTCCAAACTTGCATAGTGAACTGCATTCAACAAGGAGGTAGGCAATCTCATACTGTATGAGGGCAGATAGCCACCCTGGGACTCCTGCTAAGGGTGCTCCATCCTTACCAGTTCAGACATCCTTACCATGTTTCGTCACTCGCTCACTTACTCAGTGTAACTTATAGTCATTCTCACTGCTGCTACAGCCATAATAAAGGCATATTGGAAGAGCCTGACACCTGCTCGGTGCTCTGATGGATCAGCCTCCTCATCTGTGCCTGAGACCTGATGCAGCTCTGCCCCAGTCAGGCCTTCTTTCTTGTCAACTGCTGGTCAGGTATTAATTGTACTGCATGGCTTTTCCTGGAAAATGTGGGTAAGGATATATCACCCAGAGAGGGTATTAACAACTAGCACTGATAGTTGCAAGGCAGGTTTTTGGTCACGGTAAAGAAAAATATTCTCTCAATGTGTTAGTAACATGGATTTAGGATACTGTCTTAAGGTAGGTAAATCTTAACATTGGAAAAAATTGTATATGCTTTTTCAATGTGTTGGGATCTTGAAAATTCAAAAATAAATGCATTATTTTTAATTGCTCAAAACAATGAGTAATACTGTTAATACAGGTTAAAGAATGAAGTTTTCAGTAAGAAGAATCCACTGAAGAAAGTTCTTGCCCAAAAGAAGACACTGAACATTTTTATGAATCTCATGGAGACTTCAGGTAATTCCCCATGATGCTCACTCCCATCACTGTCACATGTCTTCACAGAGAACTGACAGCATCTGTCCCTGAATATCATACTCTAAAGGCTTCTGTGTCTACTGCCAAGAGGTCTCTTTAAATACTATAGCATAATTTTTCCTTATGTTATCCTCTGTATGCAAAGGAAAAGAATGGGGGCAGCACACACAAAAATTTTTCTTATATTTATAAATAATTAAATTCCAGAGAGTCCAAGATGGCTGCCACCAGTGCACACAGCATGTGCGAGGCACAAGATTTGAAACTCTGAAAAGGGTGAGTGGAGGGGCACTGCCAGAACATCGAGATTGAGGCTTCCTGGTGAGAGGAGACAACCTGTGAGCTGGGGAAGTTTGGATCTAGATCACCCGTGGCCTTCTCCAGGGACTAACAGTGGAGAATGTTCAACCTCCCCGTCACTTCCTCTTACCCCAAGTACAGGCCTCCCTGCTCAGGGTAGGCAGCAGGCAGTAGATCCTGAGCCAAGCTTGGGCCTCCCTGCTCAGCGGAGGGGGCAGTGGTTGCCCCAAGCATGAGTATGTCATCTCTGAGACAGCAGAGGCAACAGCAGTATGGGCCTCACAGGTCTGCAGTTGCAGTGGGGCTGTGGCTAGCCCAAGCAGGAGTCTCCTTGCTCTGTGACTGAGTGCAGAGGCAGCTGCTCCAAGCAGGATCCTCCATGCGTGGTGACAGAGACAGCTGAGGTAATGGCTGCTCCAAGAATGGGTCTCCATGCCCAGCAACCAAACACTGGACCCCACTGAGCTGATGGATCTCCTACACTCTCTTTTGCCTTTGCAGGCCCAATTTTTAGAGTAGAGAGCACAGGTAACCCCTGTGATTTCCAATTAGGCCTGTGAGTGAGTGTGTGCACCTTCAAGTGAATGCCCCAGATCCATGGTTCCTCTATGCTAACAGGCAGACATTGGATCCCTCCCACACACAAGGATACAGTGGGCAAACTAAGCATCCTTGGGACAGTGTTCTTAATATGGGTCTACCAGTAGAGTCCAGGCAAACAATTCCTGGAGCCCAGACAGATGTGAATAACAAGTGGACAGTATAACAGGCCTGTAGACCACTGAGGTATTTACAGCATCCGTGCTTAAGCTCCACCCTTCCAGCATCTTCAAACAATCATTAGGTCTTACTTCAAAAGCCAATATACCACAAATTTGAAAATTTAAATGAATCAGACAATTTTCTTGATATATTCCATTTAGCAAAATTAAATCAAGATCAAGTAAATAGATTAAATAGTCCTATAACCCCCCAGGAAATAAAAGCAGTCATCAAAAGTCTCCCTTCCACAAAAAGGGGGGGGGCAGACAGATTCAGTGCAGAATTCAACCAGTCCTTCAAAGAAGAGCTAACTTCAATTCTCTTCAAATATTCCACGAAATAGAAACAGAAGGAACATTACCAAACTCATTCTATGAGGTCACATTCACTGTGATACCTAAACAACAGAAAGAACCCTTCAAAAATAGAACTTCAGACCTATCTCTCTTAGGAACATTGATGCAAAAATACTCAATACTTGAAAACTGAATTCCAGAACACAGAGAAGATACTATTCATTATGAGCAAGTAGGCTTCATCCCAGGCATGCAGGGGTGGTTCAATATCTGGAAATCCATCAACGTAATCCACCATATAAACAAATGAAGGAGAAAAACCACATGATCATCTCCTCAGGTGCTGAAAGAATATTTGACAAAATCCAACACCCACTCATGTTTTAAGTCTTGAAGAGATCAGGGATACAAGGTACATACCTAAACATAGTAAAGACAATATACAGGAAGCCTATAGCCAATATCAAACTAAATGGAGAGAAACTTAAATAAATCCCACTGAGATCAGGGGCAAGGTGCTCTCTCTGAATCTCTTCAACATAGTTCTTGAAGTCCTAGCTACTGCAATAAGACAATTAAAGGAGATACAATTTGGAAAGGAGAAGTTAAAGTATCACAGTTTGCAGATGATATGATAGTATACATGAGTGATCCACAAAATTCAACCAGAGAACTCCTTCAGCTGATAAACACCTTCAACAATGTGGCCGGATAAAAAATTAACTCAAAAAAAAAAAAAAAAGTAGCCATCCTGCAATGAAAGAAAAAAGGGGCGAGAAAGAAATTAGGGAAATTACACCCCCACAGTAGCCCTTAATAACATAAAGTACCTTGGTGTGACTCTACACAAGCAAATGAAAGACCTGGTTGAAGAAACTTTAAGTCTCTGAAGAAAGAAATTGTAGAAGATAACAGATAATGGAAAGATCTCCCATGCTAATGGATAAGTAAGATTAACATAGTGAAAATGGCCATCATGCTAAAAGCAATTTACAGATTCAATGCAATACCCATGAAAATACCAACAAAATTATTTACAGACACTGAAAGAAAAAGACTCAAATTCATAGGGAAAAACAAGAAACCAGAATTGCTAAAACTATCCTCTACAACAAGAGATCTTCTGGAGGTATCTCCATCCCTGATCTCAAGCTGTACTACAGAGCAGTAGAAATAAAAACTGCATGGTACTGGCATAGAAACAGAATGGAGGCTCGTTGGAATTGAATATAAGACCCAGAAAAAAAAAACCCACACACCAAAGGATACCTGATTTTTGACAAAGAAGCCAAAACCATACAATGGAAAAAAGACAGCATCTTCAACAAATAGTTCTGGTATAACTGGATGTAGAAAAATACAAATAGATCCATATTTATCACCCTGCACAAAACAATACTCCAAGTGGATCAAAGACCTCAATATAAAACCAGACACATCAATTCTGTTAGAAGAAAAAGTGGGGAAGAGCCTATAACTCATTGGCACAAGAGACAACTTCTTGAACAGAATACCCAACAGCACAGGCTCTAAGAGCAATAATTAATAAATGAGACCTAATGAAACTGAAAAGCTTCTGTAAAGCAAAGGACACTGTAGTCAGAACAAAACAACAGTCTACAGACTGAGAAAGGATTTTCACTAACCCTATATCTAACAAAGGACTAATATCCATAATATATAAAGAACTCAAGAAGATAAACAGCAACAAATCAAATAATCCTATTAAAAGATGGTGATACACAAAAAAATTTTTCTTTAGATGAATATCGAATGGCAGAGAAACAAAGAAATGCTCAACTTCCTTAGTCATCAGGAAAATGCTAATTAAAATAACCCTGAGATTTCACCTTATACCCATCAGAATGGCTAAGATCAAAAAACTCAACTGACACTACATGCTGGAGAAGATGTGGAGAAAGGGTAACCCTCCTCCAGTGCTGGTAGGAATGTAAACATGTACAACCACTTTGAAAATCAATCTGATGGTCTCTCAGACAATTAGGAACAGTGCTTCCTCAAGATCCAGCTATACCACTTCTAGGCATATATCCAAAAGAAGCTCAAGTACACAAGGACATTTGCTCAGTCATGTTTGTAGCAGCTTTCTTTGTAATAGCCAGAATCTGGAAACAACCCAGATGCCCCTGAGTTGAAGAATAGATACAGAAATTGTGGTACATTTACACAATGGAGTACTCTCCAGCAATTAAAAACAAGGAAATCATGAAATTTTCAGGCCAATGCTGGGAACTAGAAAAGGTCCTCCTGAGTGAGGTAACCCAGAAACAGAAAGACACATATGGTATATACTCACTTATAAGTAGATATTAGACACATAATATAGGTTATACATACTAAAATTTGTATACCTAAAGAAGCTAAGCAAGAAGGAGGTCCCTAGGAAAGATGATCAATTCTCACTCAGAAAAGCAAACAGGATAGATGTCAGAAGAGGAAGAAAACAGGGAATAGAACAGGAACCTACCACAGAGGGCCTCTGAAAGAGTCTACACAGCAGGGTATCAAATCAGATGCTGGAATCATATCCAAACTTTGGTTAGAGCACAGTGAATCTAATGAAAGAAAGGGGAGATAGAAAGACCTGGAAAGGATAGGAGCTCCACAGGAGAGCAACAGAACCCAAAACTCTGGGCCAAGTGGTCTCTTCTAAGCCTGATACTCCAACCAAGGACCATGCTTGGGGAGGTCATAGAGGTCCTGCACAGATGTAGCCTATGGCAGCTCAGTGTCCAAGTGAGTGCCCTAGAAATGGAAACAGGGATTGTCTCTGACATGAACTCAGTGACTGGTTCTTTGATCACCTCCTCCTGAGGTGAGAGCAGCCTTACCAGGCCACAGAGGAAAACAATGCAACCAGTCCTGATGAGATCTGATAGGCTAGGGTCAGAAGGAAGGGTAGGAGGACCTGTCTTTTCAGTGGACTTGGGGAGGATCATGGGAGGAGATGAGGCATGGAGGGTGGCATTGGGAGAGAATGAGGGAGAGGTATAAAGCTGGGATACAAAGTGAATAAAGTGTAAATAAGAAAATAAATAAATAAATGTAAATTTTAAAAGAATAAGGTATTCATGCCATCAGCTAAGGTTTCTAAGTTTTTTGGGAGAAATGAAAATATCTGTGAAATTGTGAAGAAAAAATGAAATGTCTGCGAGAACAATGACCATCATGCACTACAAGTACTTAATTTGATGGAAGGGCATTGAAGTAGTATCTTGTGCTTGTATGCAGAAATGTCAGTGTATGGAGTATCTGTGGCTTCAAGCAATCTCTGAAATTTCTGGTACTCTGGAACTGTATTCCTATGGACACATCACATTTATGCTGTATACCTATACATGCATACCTAGATACAGGAAGAGGGTAGCAGCAACAGCCCGCAGAAAAATAAAACAATTGGGAACTAACTACAACCAAAGTTTCATGAATGTGTTCCTTTTTGTGGCTCTCAATATTCCTACATTACATTCACATTCTATTTAGAAACATGACACTGCCTCTCTTTGGCATATTCCTTAGCCACAATCACTCCTCATTTTCTTGGAGACTACTCATAGGGAAGAGAGAGTTATTTGAACTCAAGCACTGTAATCATCATTCTAACCAAGATTTAACAGGCGGTAGAATGCACACAATGGATATGCTCAACAGGGCTGAGTCATATCCTGGGCAAAGCAGAGTGAGATTCTGTGAGATTTTATCACAGCATGAAGTTCATGATTTGTGAATTGTTTACACAGAGCATTTCTTGTTGAGTTGGAAGTTGTACCTCAGTGCAGACAATTGAAAACATAATTATACAAAACCCATAAATGCAGATGTATTTATATGCAACAATGAAAGATTGCTTTCACAATTTAACAATTAATTGTGTCATATGTCTTAAATACCCTGATTCTTGTGATTAAATCTCTGTCTCTCTTTCTCTCTGTCTTTCTTTCTCTCTGTCTCTCTTTCTGTCTCTCTCTCTCACACATACACTGAAGTATAGCATGAAAGAGAGAAGGAGAGGCCATTATGACCAGAGTGACCCCGGGTAGCACTTTTATAGGTAAAGGGTCTTCAGGATAGTCAGCTTATGTCTGTATTTGCAGTTATCCTTGGCCTCCGTCCTGCCTTCAATCTGTCTGGACATAGTCCAAGAATGGAGTCACCAGAGCAAAATTCTGAGTTTCCGTGAGAACATTCTAAGAAAACCAGACAAAATGTCTTGTCACCTCAGTTTCTTAAGAACATTCTTAGAATGTGTTTTCAGGCTCCTCCCAGGTATAGCAGATAGAAAATGTGTTCACTTCAAATTCTGCTGTTATTTAGTTAAATGCTTAAAAGCATCCATTGTATGCTTCTATGGTAAAACATGTTTCTGCCATTTGAGGCTTGTCCTAGTGATTATGTACAACTTGAACTCATTAGAACTTTACTGATGTGACTATTCCAAACTCTCAGTGTATAAATTGAGCTCTGAATAAAGTTGGCAATTGAATTGGAAAAAATAATTGAATTCCTTAGTTTGTAAGATAGGATACATGAGTACACACATATATGGTAACCTTGTTGGCGGAATATGTACTTCCTCGTGTGTGTGTGTGTGTGTGTGTGTGTGTGTGTGTGTGTGTGTGTGCTCTTAAGACCTGGAGAGGACAGGAGCTCCAGAAGAAGAGTAAAAGATCCTAAAAGTCCAGGCACAGTGGTCTTTTCTGAGGCTGATACTCCAGCCAAGGACCACTCATGGAGATAGCCTGGGACCCCTGCACAGAGGTAGCCTGTGACAGTTCAGTCTCCAAGTGGGTTCCATAGTAATGGGGACAGGGACTGTCTCTAACAGGAACTGATTGGCTTGCTCTTTGATCAACTCCCCCTGAGGCTGGAGCAGCCTTACCAGGCCACAGAAGAAGACAATGCAGCCAGTCCTGATGAGACATGATAGACTAGGATCAGAGGGAAGGGGAGGAGGATCTCCCTTTTCAGTGGACTGGGAGAGGGACATGGGCGGGGAAGAGGGAGGATGGAATTGGGAGGGGAGAAAGGAAGGAGGTACAGAGGGGATACAAAGTGAATAAACTGTAATTAATAAAAATAAAAATAATTAAACAAGAAAGAAAAACTTCTCACTAATTTAGATTTTCAAAATATACTTTTGTATGCCAGACACAGACATATAAACGTTAAAGTTAAAATGTAGTAGTAGTTCAAGTGTGTCTTTTTTTAAGGTGAATATAGACTATGAACTAATATAGTATATCCCTATTACTCTTCCACACAGGATATTTCTGCTGGTAGGAGATTAATGGAGAGGGTTGATGGACGTACAAGAATTTATTGAGGCTTAAAAAGTTTCTTCTTGCTTCTTCCTGATTTTCATGTTGCCAATATTCTTTATACCTTTTTTCCAATGAGACAGTGGGAAACGCAAAAATTTCAATACTAAAATTAAGAAATTAGATTTAGTAATAATGTGTCTAACAATGCTAATTTCTGGGATCTCTGCAGCCATCATAACCAGGGGATTAATGATCTGTGAAATGCAAAATGCAGTTTTGTTTAACAGGACTCAAACTGAGTCTGACCCTAAGCAGATTTATTGTTTTGGTTCCTTTTTTTTTTTTTTTTGCATATTTAAACACAGCTCAATTTAGTGAAAAATGTCCTGGTGATAAATAATTCAATCTCATGTGCACAATATAGCTTAATACATAATTACATTGGAACTCTTTATAGGGTTCATGTGCCATCTTTCATAAAGAACAGCTCTATAGATTGCCGCTCACCATACGGGTCTGAAGAAGGATACATTATGGCCTCAGCCACACAGATAGTAGAATGGATCCAGTCTGGCCTCAGCCACACAGATAGTAGAATGGCTCTCCTATGGCCTCAGATAGCACAAAGGTAACTAAGCATGTTGTTAATCACATCACTTCTTAGGCCTCTGGGCAGAAAACAGTTTATACATCTCTCCCTTTGAAGAGACAGCCTTGTGTGTTTAATGTTTCCAGTTCCATTAGTGCTTACCTGTGATCACAAAAACCTCTGTAACTGTGCGGGAGTGGCAGTTATTAACTGGAAGAAACAACTATAGGAAGGTTTTAGATGGCAGCATGTTTGTAAATGGCTGTGTATGTTGTACTTTGCACCCCTATTTCCAATAAACACATGCTCCTTTTCCCATGTCCATACAAGCATTATTGTCATTTGGTTATTTTTTTTCTTTCCTGACAGGGATAAGATTAAACTTAAAATAGCTTGAATTTTCCTTGACCTGATGGAGAAGAATGATAAAATTAAAAAAATCAAAACAAAGAAAAAATTACAGGAATGTGCATTTACTCCTCTGAAAAGGTTGTTCAGTTTCTTGTCCCAAATTTTGAATTGGGTAAGTTGTTTTCTTCCTGTTCAGTCTTTTTTTTCCAGTTCCTTGTATACTTGAGACACCAATGACCTTAATAATAGCCTGAGGGTTTTGAGTGTTTTGATAAGAGCTGTCTGGCCAAGAACTCCATCAGATGTAACCTATCCTGAAACTGGAGGCATCGTTTGCTGGTGGGAGATGGTGTGCTGTGGCTTTGTCTTCCCTGTTATTTCAGTTATTACATTTAGATTACCCTCATCTGTTTACACATTTTAGGAAGCTTCTGTGCATCAGATTTCCGTAGGATCCCTGGATCGGCCTTCAGTTTTGGCTGTCCCTTCAAGTATTTCACCCCTTTTTTTCCTCCCCCTCCCCATTTGATCTGGTTCCAGCTCCTCCTCCCTGTCCTTCCATACTGATCTTTTTCATTTCTCTTTTCAAGTGAGATCCACTCATGCTGTAGTCTCCGACTCTATACCTACCTCATGGGTTGTAGCCAGAGTTCATAGGTTGTAGCCAGAGTATGGAAACTAACATCCACATATAAGATAAATACATATTTATCTTTTTGAGTCTAGATTATCTTACACAGGTTGATTTTTTCTAGCTTCATCCTTTGAATTATGACTTTCACTATTTCATTTTTTAAAACATCAATTAATATTGCATTGTGTAAATGTACTGTCTCCAAAAGTTGTTTTTATTTTACTCACGTGAGGGGATGAGATGAGAGCCATACCCAAGCTTGATGAATACATGACTTTGGCTGAGCCCAGAGCATTTCTATTTAACTGTCCTTAGGGCTAGAGCTGAAAGCTTTTGGCCTCCATGAGATCTACTCTTCTGCAAGCCCAGGCCTTGAAGTCTTCAGCTTCCAGCCTCCGTCTGCTAACCTGGGCCTAGATTGTTTTCAGTCTCTAAGACTAAATAAGCTCACCCTTTCCAGTTCTTTCTGAACTCTGCCTTGCTGGTTTAACTCAGCTGTTCTGACTCAAACCTCCTCTCCAACATGACTGTTTCAAACTGGCTTCTCACTGAACTGCTCTTCCTGGAAAAACTGCCTCTGAACTCCATGAAACAAACTAACAACTGAACTGCACCCAACTGAACTGCACCTATCTGTACCAAACTAAACTCTCCTGTACTCTTTCCATGAACTCTTTGCTCTCTCTCTCTGCACTACACTTAAGTAGCTTCTCTTTCATGTTTGTTCTTGTGATAGTTGAGCATATCCTGTCTCTGACTTAATCTGTCAAATCCTCTCTGAGTCATCACTTGGTCTTCCCCTCTATTAGACATCACTGTTTGGCATTAAAGGTGTTTACTAAATTCCAGCCAGAGAGATTAAGGGTGTGGTCTTGTCTATACCCCAGCCAGCAGGATTGAACATGTGTATTAAGAGAGTTGTCTGTATTCTAGCTGCATCACACAGGCTTACATAGGTCAAGGATATGATCTCTCGCCAGAGCAGCCACATTGCTGGATTAAAATTCCTCTCCAACCACCCATTCTTTATCCATTCTTCCACATATGGACATCTAGGCTGATTTCAATTTCTGGATACTGTGAATGGAGTGACAGTGAACATGGCTGAGTGAGTGTTTCTGTAGCAGGATGTAGAGTCCTTTGGGTGTATTCTCAGGGTGGTGTAGGTGGATCCTGAAGTAGATTGATTCCCAGCTCCATGAAGAGACAGCCACAATTATCTCCATAGTGCCTATAAGAGTTTTCTCTCTTATCAGCAAGATTTGAGTGTTTCCTTATTCGATTTCCTCCCTATCTTGATCTGTTTTTATTGTTGTAGATGTTGGTGGTGATGGTAGTGGTGGTGGTGATGGTGCTCTCAGCCGGTCCAACAGGTGTGAGATGAAATATCAAAGTAGATTTGATTTGCATTTTTTTATTAATTACACTTTATTCACTTTGTATCCCCCCATAATCCCCTCCCTCCTCCCATCTTGATCCCACCTTCCCTCCCCCTGCTTTGCACATGCCCTCCCCAAGTCCACTGATAGTGGAGGTCCTCCTCTCCTTCCTTCTGATCTTAGTCTATCAGATCTCATTAGAAGGGGCTGCATTGTCATCTTCTGTGACCTGGTAAGGCTGCTCCCCCCTCAGAGGGAGGTGATCAAAGAGCAGGCCAATCAGTTCATGTCAGAGGCAGTCCCTCTTCCCATTACTATGCAACCCACTTGAACACTAAACTGCCATGGGCTACATCTGTGTAGGGGTTCTAGGTCCAAGTACATGCCTGGTACTTGGTTGGAGTATGAGTCTCCAGAAAGATACCTGTGTTCAAATTTCTGGTTCTGTTGCTCTCCTTGTGGAGTTCCTGTCCTCTCCAGATCTTAATATTTCCAACCTTTTCCATAAGATTCCATGCACACTGCCCAACAGTTGGCCATAAGTCTCAGCATCTGCTTTGATAGTCTGCAGGACAGAGCCTTTCAGAGACCCTCAGTGGCAGGTGCCTAGCTTGTTTTCTGTTTTCTTCTTCTGATGTCCTTCCTCTTTGTCTTTCAGGATGGGGATTGAACGTTTTAGTCAGGGTCCTCTCTCTTGATTAGTTTGTTTAGGTGCACAGATTTTACTAGGTTTATCCTATGTTATGTATCTATATGAGTGAGTATATACTGTGTGTGCCTTTCTGCTTCTGGGACAGCTCACTCAGGATGATCCTTTCCAGGTCCCACCATTTACCTGCAAATTTCATGATTTCCTTATTTTTCATTGCTGAGTAATATTCCTATGTGTAGATGTACCACAATTTCTACATCCATTCTTCATTTGAGAGGCATCTGGGCTGTTACCAGCTTCTGGCAATTACAAATGAAGCTGCTACAAACATGGTTGAGCAAATGTCCTTACTGTGTACTTGAGCCCCTTTTTGATATATGCCTAGGAGTGGGATGGCTGGATCTTGAGGAAGCGCTATTCCTAGTTGTCTTAGAAAGCGCCAGATTGCTTTCCAGAGTGGTTGTATAAGTTTACATTTCCACCAGCAGTGGAGGAGGGTTCCCCTTTCTCAATAACCTTACCAGCATGTGTTGTCACTTGAGTTTTTGATCTTGGCCATTTTGATGGGTGTAAGGTGAAATCTCAGGGTTGTTTTGATTTGTATTTTCCTAACAGCTAATGAGGTTGAGCATTTCTTTAAGTGTTTCTCTGCCATTTGATATTCCTCTACAGGGAATTTTCTGTTTAGCTCTGTTCCCCATTTTTTAATTGAATTACTTGTTTTGCTGCTTTTCAGCTTCTTAAGTTCTTTATATATACTAGAATTTAGCCCTCTGTCAGATGTAGGTTTGGTGAAGATCCATTCCCAGTCTGTAGGCTGTCTCTTGGTGATAACAACAGTGTCTTTTGCTTTACAGAAAAATTTCAGTTTCATGAGGTCCCATTTGTTGATTGCTGCTCTTAGAGTCTGTGCTGTTAGTGTTCTGTTCAGGAAGTTGTCTCCTGTGCCAATGAGTTCCAAGACTTTTCCACATTTTCTTCTAACCGATTTAATGTGTCTGGTTTTATGTTGAGGTCTTTGATCCACTTGGACTTCAGTTTTGTGCAGGGTGATATGCATTTTTGCATTTTTCTATATGTAGACATCCAGTTAGACCAGCACCATTTGTTGAAGTTGCTATCTTTTTTCCATTGTATGGTTTTGGCATCTTTGTCAAAAATTAGGTGTCAATAAGTGTGTGTATTTATTTCTGGGTCTTCTGTTTGGTTCCATTCTGTTTCTATGCCAGTACCATGCAGTTTTTATAACTGTTGCTCTATAGTACAGCTTGAGATCAGGGATGGAGGAGATACCTCCTGAAGATCTTTTTATTGTAGAGGATTGTTTTAGCAATTCTGTGTTTCTTGTTATTCCATATAAAGTTGAGAATTTTTCTTTCCAGGTCTGTAAAGAATTGTGTTGGTAATTTGATGGGAATTGCATTGAATCTGTAGATTGTTTTTGGTAAGATGGCCATTTTTACTATGTTAAACCTGCAAAGCCATGAGCTTGGGAGATCTTTCCATATTCTGATATCATCTTCTAATTCTTTCTTCAGAGACTTGAAATTTTTTCATACAGGTCTTTGACTTGCTTGGTTGGGGTTACACCAAGGTACTTTATGTCTTTTGTAGCTACTGTGAAGGGTATCATTTTCCTAATTTCTTTCTCAGCCCTTTTGTCTTTTGTATACAGGAGGGCTACTGAATTTTTTTTTTTGAGATAATTTTGTAAACATCTTTGCTGAAGGTGTTTATCAGCTGTAGGAGTTCTCTGGTAGAGTTTTTGGGGTCACTCTCGTATACTATCATATGATTTGCAAAGAGTGATAATTTGAATTCTTCCTTTCCAACTTTTATCCCCTTGATCTCCTTCAACTGTTTTATTGCTCTAGCAAGGACTTCCAGCACTATGTTGAAGAGATATGGAGAGAGTGGGCAGCCTTGTCTTAGTGGTATTTGTTTAAGTTTCTCTCCGTTCAGTTTAGTGTTTGCTATAGGCTTGCTGTATATTGCCTTTACTATGTTTAGATATGTGCCTTGTATCCCTGATCTCTCCAAGACTTTAAAAATGATTGGATGTTGGATTTTGTCAAATGCTTTTTCAGCTTCTAAGGAGATTATCACGTAGTTTTTTTTCTTTCAATTTGTTAATATGATGGATCACATTGATGGATTTCCGTAATATTGAACCACCCCTGCATACCTGGGATGAAGCCTCCTTGCTCATAGTGGATGGTATTTTTGATGTGATCTTTTATTCGGTTTGCAAGGATTTGATTGAGTATTTTTGCGTCAATGTTCATAAGGAAGAATGGCCTGAAATTCTCTTTCTTTGTTGGGTCTTTGTGAGGTTTAGGTACCAAAGTGACTGTGGCTTCATAAAATGAGTTTGGTAATGTTCCTTCTGTTTCTATTTTGTGCAATAGTTTGAAGAGAATTTGAATCAGCTCTTCTTTGAAGGTCTGGTAGAATTCTGCGCTGAAGCCATCTGGTCCTGGGCTTTTTTTGGATGGGGGACTTTTGATGACTGCTTCTATTTCTTTGGGGGATATAGGACTATTTAGTTGATTTACCTGGTCCTGATTCAGCTTTGGTGAGTCAAATCGATCAAGAAAATTGTCCATTTCATTTAGATTTTCAAATTTTGTGGCATATAGACTTTTGAAGTAAGTGCTAATGATTGTTTGGATTTCCTCATTTTTTGTAGTTATGTCCCCCTTTTCGTTTCTGATTTTGTTGATTTGGATGGTATCTCTCTGCCTTTTAGTTAGCTTGGCTAAGGGTTTGTCTATCTTGTCGATTTTCTCAAAGAACCAGCTCTTGGTTTCATTGAGTCTTTGAATTGTTTTATTTGTTTCTAATTGATTGATTTCAGCCCCAAGTTTGATTATTTCCAGCCATCTACTCTTTTTTGGTGTGTCTGCTTCTTTTTCTAGGGTTTTTAGGTGAGTCATTAAGTTGATTGAATGAGATGTCTCAAATTTCTTTTGAAGGCACTTAGTGCTATGAACTTTCCTCTTATCACTGCTCTCATTGTGTCCCACAAGTTTGGATATGTTGTGCCTTCATTTTCATTGAATTCTAGGAAGATTTTAATTTCTTTCTTTATTTCTTCCCTGACCCAGCTGTCATTTAGTAGCAAGTTGTTCAGTTTCCATGTGTGTGTAGGCTTTTTGCTTTCTGTTGTTGTTGAGGTCAAGCTTTATTCCATAGTGATCAGACAGGATACAAGGGATTATTTTTATCTTCTTGTGTCTGTTGAGGCTCGCTTTGTGACCCAGTATGTGGTCTCTTTTGGAGAAGGTTCCATGAGGTGCTGAGAAGAAGGTAAATTCTTCTGTGTTTGGGTGGAAAATTTTGTAAATATCTCTTAGATCCATTTGATCCATGACCTTTGTTAGAGACATTGTTTCTTTGTTTAATTTCTGTTTTGTTGACATGACTTTTGTTGAGAGTGGGGTGTTGAAGTCTCCCAATATTAATGTGTGGGGATCTATGTGTGGTTTAAGTTTCATCAATGTTTCTTTTACAAATGTGGATGCCCTTGTATTTGCGGCATAGATGTTCAGGATTGTGATGTCTCCCTGGTGAAATTTTCCCTTGATAAATATGAAGTGTCCTTCCCCATCTCTTTTGATTAATTTTGGTTGAAAGTGTATTTTATCTGATATTAGAATGGCTACTCCCGCTTCCTTCTTGGTTTCATTTGTTTCGAAAGCCGTCTTCCAACCCTTTATCCTCAGGTAATGTCTATCTTTGTAGCTTAGCTGTGTTTTTTGTATGCAACAGATTGCTGGGTCTTGTTTATGCATCCATTCTGTTAGTCTGTGTCTTTTTATTGGAGAATTGAGTCCATTGATGTTGAGAGAGTTTAATGACCAGTGGCTGTTAGATCCTTTGATTTTGATGTTGGCTGTGGTCATAAAGTTGTGTTGCCTGGTTGCTTTTTGTTTCACTGTAGTGAGGTTAATTATTTCCTCTGTTTCCTTGAAAGTAGCTAGTTTTCTTGGGTTGTATTTTCCCTTCTAGTGTCTTCTCTAACACTGGATTTGTGTGTAGGTATTGTTGAAATTTGTTTTTGTCATTGAATATCTTGTTTTTTCCGTCTATGAGGACTGAGAGTTTTGCTTGGTATAGTAGCCTGGGCTGATATCTGTGTTCTCTTAGGGTCTGCATGATATCCGTCCAGGCCCTTCTGGCTTTCATAGTCTCTGTTGAAAAGTCAGGTGTGATTCTAATGGGTTTGCCATTATATGTTACTTGGCCTTTTTCCCTTGCAGCTTTTAGTATTTTTTTTCTTTGTTCTGTATACTTACTCTTTTGATTATTATGTGGCAGGAGGATTTTCTTTTCTGGTCTAATTTATTTGGTGTTATTTAGGGCTCTTGCATTCTTATAGGCCTCACCTTTAAGTTTGGGAAATTTTCTTCAATGATTTTGTTGAAAATATTTTTTGGGCCTTGGAGGAGTGAATCTTCTTTTTCCTCTATTCCTATTATTCTTAGGTTTTGTCTTTTTATGTTGTCTTGAGTTTCTTGGATGGTCTGTGTCAGGAATTTTTTAGATTTATCATTTTCTTTGACAGATACATCAATTTCTTCCATTGTATCTTCCACACCTGAGATTCTTTCTTCCATCTCTTGTAATCTATTTGTTATGCTTACCTCTGTAGTTCCTGTTTTCTTCCCTAAGTTCTTTCTCTCCATAATTTACTCCATTTCTGTTTTCTTTAATTTTTCCAGTTCTATCTTCAGGTCTTGAGGTATTTTGTTGGTTTCCTTCACCTGTCTGACTGTATTTTCCTGTGTTTCCTTCAATTCCTTCAGCTGTTTGTTTGAACAATCCTCTCTTTCTTTTATTTCTTTCAGTGATTTAAGCATTTCCTCTCTAAAGGCCACAAACTGTTTGGCTGCAACTTCTTGTATTTCTTTATGGATGGCCATAATCTGTTTGAGTGTATCTTCCTCAATTTCTTTACACATTTTACTTGTTTTCTCTGTTATCCTCTTCATGAGCACGGATGTTAGGTCATCTTCTGAGTTTCAAGTATGCTGGGGTGTCCAAGGCTATTTGTCCCTGGGTAACTGGGTTCTGGAGATGCCATATTGCTCTGTGTTTTGTTGTTTGAGATTTTATGTTGGCCTCTACCCATTGGGCTATCATAGGTGTTTGGAGTTAGTTTCTGGTGGTTCCTGGAATCCTGTGGTGGATAGATTCCCCTTGGTGAGAAGATGTTTTTTTCTGAAGGAAGCCTCCTCACCTTTTGGGTATAGTAACTGTATGGCAAGTGTTTTTCAGGAGTTGCCACAGCTCACCTCAGGCATAGAGATCTGAGTGGTAACTGTGGTCCTTGTTAGTTGATAGGGCTCTTCTCTCATCCGGAGAAGTCCTAGAGACAGCTGCCCTGCTTCTAGGTAGCTTGCTGTAGATTTAGTGATCTGTTGCTGTAACTGTGTTTCCCTTGGTTTGGTCATTTTTGTTAGGGATAACTGGTTGCATTTTTGATGACAGGCATTTTGATCATTTCCTTAAAGTTTTCTCAGACATTTATTTTTCTTATTTTTGAAATTTCTTTTTTTAGGTCTGTATATCAATTTTAAAATTGGATTATTTGGGTTGTTTGGCATTTATTCTCTTTTGTTATTTTTGTTTTGTATATTAGTCCTCTATCATATGTTCAGCAGGTAAAACCCTTTTCCCATTTGTAGGCTGCTGCTTTGTCTGCATGATGTTATTCTATGCCTCATAGAAACTTTTCAGTTCTTGAAGTGTCACTTATTGTTTTCTTAGTGTCTGTGCTCATAATGTGCTGTTCAGAAAGCCTTTTCCTGTGCCAATGAGCTTAAGAGTTTTTTCCACTTTCTCTTCATTTGGATTTAGTATACCTGGAATTATGTTGTGGCCCAGAAAGAAAAACTTTAGTATTTACTCATATAAAAAATTGCAAATGATTTTGATGGTAGGTTACTTAAAAAAATACAACCTGATTTTTTTTCCCCTAGGGAAGATTTATTAGTTAAATATTTGCAATTTAGGATTTGTAATTACAATTTCATTGATTGGATGCCATTTTGTAATATAAAGATGGTTCTGATATTTAATTCCTAATAAATGAGTACAACCTCA
This sequence comes from Psammomys obesus, assembly GCF_907164565.1. Taxonomy (NCBI): domain Eukaryota; kingdom Metazoa; phylum Chordata; class Mammalia; order Rodentia; family Muridae; genus Psammomys; species Psammomys obesus. The sequence goes on from NW_026585797.1 coordinate 11,242,717, forward strand.
GTGTATTCAGTTCTGATCTAATGTTACCATCACTACTAGGTGACAGACATTAAGTTAAGAGCTTGGAATACACAGATAAATATATCATGCTGATAACACATTATTAGCTGCTCATAGGGCTGTGATGTTTGAATTTAAACTGAGCTTTAAGGATACAAGAGAGTATAAATGGCACCCTAGGGCTCTCTTGATAGGAGATTTATGTGGAAAGAACAGGAAAACCTTATTATCTGGGTTCTCTGAGTTTGCACTGATCTGTGTACACAGTTGCCATGTAGGTAATCAAACACAAATACCTGTTACATCATTGTAATTCTCCAACCAGTGTATCTTAGTATCAAATACATGAGAATTGTGGAAGGTTTGGATCCAAAACATTAGCACCAAAAATTTCTTATTGTATATAGGGTTCCTTGAATGAGGTCCTTTCTCAAACCCAGATATAGAAGCTAATAACAGTAAATGAATTCTACCATTCCTTATTCTTGATTATGAATTATGACTTTGCAAATTTTTGTATAGGTTTTGACCCATTGATGTTGCCAAGTTTTCTATTTGAAGCTAGCCACTAGTAGGAACAAAAAGAAAGGAAATCATTCATACAGGTACTCTGGGATCAATAATTTCAGAGTTTTACTGATTAGTGTCCTCAAATGCTATCATCGTTGATTGCAGAACTCTGAGGAAAGGTGTAGGTGGTGCAGGAGAGATGATTGCTCTCACTGTGAACTGTGATACATATATTTTTCCTTTCAGGTTACAGAAGGAAGGGCTGAAAATAAAATGTAGGTCAAGTGCTTTCACCCACCACAAATTTCCGAACAGCAATCACAGAGCCTCAGTGACTGGCCCTGATTTTCAACAGAGGAAAAAGAAGGTCAAAAGATTAAGAGTATGAACAAGCATTAAAGTATTATTTTAAAATAAAAGGCAGCATATAGATATTTCAAAATTAAAAATACAGTAGATTAATATGCCTAATTTATCTCTAGTTTATTAGATTCAGCTTTTTCTGCAAGTGCTTCTCATTATTACATTAGTGTGGTGAAAGGAGAAAAGGAGAAATTGAAACATATATTCATAATGCACCATGTTCAACATGCTCTAATTCCTTAATTAACACACCACCCTTCACAAACTGGCTATTTACTAAATGTGTGGGTGTTTGAGAGGGTAGAATTGCTTTGTTCATTAGTATAATTATTATAAGATCATATCTATTTTTTGCTTATACAAATAATGTTAATTTAAAGTAATTTATAATCATTAAGAGAACTATATGGCTGTTATCTAAATGAACTTTTAAAGAATAATATTTTAACAGGGACAGTATAAATTTAATTAATATTATAAATAAATATGTAATGAAGCCACTTATTGTATTAGAATTGGCTACTATGTACTTACAATGCTCTTACATTACACATACTACAGAAAAGCCAGTTTACCAGAAGAAAATAATTGCAAATGTAATGCCATTGATCTATGTGTCTACTGATGAGTGTTGCGGAACAAAATTCAGAGCATAAGTGAGGACAGAGACAAAGAGTGGGAGAAAATTAGTTAGAAAATAAGCCAAGCACACTTTCCCTCTACTTATCTTGGAATAATGCCTTGTTTATGAGATATGGGCTCCTAGTGAAATGCAGCTCAACTCTCATCCTCCCTGTTTCTACAAATTGACAATTTCAATGTACTCTAGGAGAAAAATAAGAGATAAGGGAAAGAGATGATAAAAAGAAAAGTTAATAGAAAATCCAGGAGTTAATTGGCATTACAATAAACTGTCTCAGATCACTGCTTCCACAGCAATATCTTCCAAAAGGCTCACTAGACTCCACATGTATCACGAGACAAACATGCATGTGAACACGTCTTATAATTGAAAAGTTAAAAATGCAAGTGTCTCCTAGGTCGTGGTGCTGTTCAGTGGTAGTTCAGGTTTTGGTTCCTAACTAGTGAATGAATGTGTATTCACATTCATATACACACGTGCATGCATTTGTTACTTCTGTAAAATTAGAATACAAGTGAAAATACATCTTAGTGTTGAGAGCTGAAGTTGGAACACAGTTACACAAACAATGACTTAAAAACCCTAGAGGATGGAGCTCCTATCATCTCCAGGTCCCTTTTTCTTTCCTCCCACTTTTCCACAAGAGTCCCTCTGCATCACCCCGACATTTGCTTTGAGGCACTGGTAGGTAGCGACTCTCAGAGGACAACTCTGTCAGGTTCCTGTCTGCAAGGTTAGCAAAGCATGGTTCATAGTGTCAGGGGTTGGCTCTCTCCCATGGGGTGGGTCTTTGGTAGGGCCAGGCATTGGATGGACATTTTCTCAGTCTCTGCTCTATCTGCACATCTTGTAGGCAAGGTAAATCTTGAGTCAAAGATTTTGTGGGTAGGTTGGTGTTCCTTTCCCTCTGCTAGAAGGCTAGTCTAGTTAGTGGGTGTCATCTTCAGTCTCTATGGCCTCTGCTACTAGAAGTATCTGTTTGAGTACCTCTCATATCTTCCCAGGAGCCTATACTGACTTAGGTCTCCAGCCTGTCACAGAGATAACCGCACCCTCAGTTTCTCTTTCTCTACAGGCCTTCAGAACTCCATAAGAACACCAACAAAGTCAACTAACCAAGGCCCAGTGGGGCTTACTGAGACTGAAGCATCAACCAAGGACAGTGTAAATACTGGACCTTCGCCCCCTCTACAGATGCAGCAGATATGAAGCTTAGGCCTCATGTGGGTCCTCTAGTAAGGGGACTGCATTGGACACAGACTCACTTGCTAGCTTTTTGATCACTTCCCCCTACTGGGACTGCCTTGCCAGGCCACAGAAGAGGACATGCTCAGTCCTGATGCAACTTGATGAGCTGGGATGGGTGGGAAAGGGAGCACACTTTTCCTCAGGAAAAGGGGAGGGAGATGGGGAAGGAGGGTAGGACTGGGAGCACATGAGATATGGGGCTACAACAAGGATATAATGTGAAATAAAAGCAATTCCAAAAAAATTAATAAAAGACCCAAGAATATATTAAGTTACTTTCAATATAAATTTATGGTGCGAAATTCCCTTCCTATTTACTTCCATTCTTTTCCCTTCTCTTTCCTTTTCTTTCTCTTCCCCTCTAATCCTTTCATTCCCCTCTTCCCTTTCATTCTTTCCTTCCCTCCTACCCCTTTCTCTCTCTTACTTATAAATTATAGTGATTCAATACAGATTAATGAGACCAGTTGTTGAAAATACATTCATCATTTACTGTAGATGAATTATGGTGTATATTTTGACACTTTATACTAAAAATAATATATTTGAATATAGATATGCTTACATTTTATTTATTTTTTTTTTATTCCTCAACTCTATTGATCACTCAACACCATTCATCTATCAACTCCACTGATCATCTCTCACAGAACACATTTTTGCTTTGTTGGTGGTCTTTTGTTCGGAGTTCAGCATCACTGGTTTCTTTTGTGCATATATATTCTGAGTGTGTTTATGTCTGTCTCTGTGTTTCTGTCTCTGTTTCTTTCTTTTTCTGTTTTTCTGTCTTTCTCTGTCTCTGTCTCTCTTTCTCTCTCTGTGTGTAGGCCAGAGGTTAACATTGCCTATCTTAAAAAAAAATCTTCACTTTATTTTTAGTAATTAAATGTGTTCTTCTACAATTTTATATATGTATATAATCCATTCTGGTTTCTCTTTCCAGCCTTAATCTCCCTCCTACTCATACCTACATTTCCTTTCTTATATCCATCTCTTTCTGTTTTGTATTGTATTTCACTGATTTAAGCAGAGCCATGATTTTGAACTATCCACTGGAGCCTAGTGGGTAAATATTTAATGACAGTGGTCCCATCTGCCCTAAAATCTATCACTAGCCAATAGTTAGAGAGGTATTAATAGATACCTCTGAATTTTTCCTCAACAAATCCTTATGTAACTCTCGACTGGACAAGAGTTTTGAAAGTTCGCTGTCACCAACCAGAGACACTGTGACAGCGTGCTTACACTGGCTGTGTCATGTCATTCACCTGGCTCTTTTGGTTGTTAAATTCTTTTCATATCCTCTTCTGTGATATTCTCTGTTCCTTAGAGGAGGTAGTATCAAGGATCTACTTAGGACTGAGTACTCCAACATCACTTTTTTGAGTACTTTGAACATTTGTGATTCTCAGGATTCTTTGCCATTCACTGCAAAGTTTAACTTACCTAAGTCTGAGAGTAACATATATCTATGGGCACAAAGAAATATTTTGAAAGTAGTTTGTTGCCATGTCAGTGTAGCCAGTTAACACCCTTTAGGCAATGTGACCTCTCTAGCAAAAGGTTGTGAAGTTTATATTATCAAATGTGGATTCCATCCTGGGGCGTTGGCCTCACAGAAGTTCATATGGTGATTGGTTACCCCCACAGTAGTTGTATCACCATTGTACTGGGAGGCCATCTTTTGTGGTACAGTGGTATTATCATTTTTTATGTTTCATGTCTAGATACATACATCAATGCCTCTTATCTCTCAGTAGTCTGGATAGCACCTTCTGGATCCTGTGATTATGAAAGTTTTCAAGCAGGAAGACATTTTGCAGCTTATATTTATATACAAGTTGGAACTAAGCTTTCTGTCAAAGCTTTCCCTGTCTCTCTGTCTCCCTCCCTCCCTCTCTCTCTCTTACACACACACACACACACACACACACACACACACACACACACACACCTTAAGCAAAGTGTGCAATAATGTCCTAGTTAGGGTTTCTATTGCTGTGATGAAATGCCATGACCAAAATCAATTTCTAGAAGTAAGAGTTTACATTTTACATGATTACTAGTAGTCCACCACTAAGGGACTTGAGGGAAGGAAAGCAATCATAGGAGGAATTTTGAGCTGGGATTATTGAAGAGCCCATGGAGAAATGCCACTTGCTGTCTTGCTTGTTACAACTTGCTAGGTTTGCTTTATTATAGCACCCAGGACATCCACCCACGGGGGTGCACCTTCACATCAGCAATCAGAAATGAAGAAAATGTACCACAGGCTTCCCCACAGGCCAGTCTGATGGAATCATTTTCTCAATTGAAGTTTCCTCTTCCACAATGACCCTATCTGTGCCAAGTTGACATAAAACTAACCAGCACATGTACCTTTAGCAATAGTGTTCTATCGTCTAAATATGGTAGAAAAACAAAAGCAATGACATCCGTTGCATCTCTGATTTTGTTTAATATCAAAACAAAATCAAATATCAAAGCAGGACCTGCTTTCATAGGTCCTGAAAGCAGCACTATAGAAGTATGCTGAAAATATCTATTTAACTTTTCCTAATTATATTTCTTTTTTTTAAATTTTTTTATTAATTACACTTTATTCATTTTGTATCCCCCCATAATCCCCTCCCTTCTTCCCTCCTGATCCCACCCTCCCTCCCCTTTCTGCATGCATGCCACTCCCCAAGTCCACTGATAGGGGAGGTTCTCCTCTCCTTTCTGATCTTAGTCTATCAGTTCTCATCAAAAGTGGCTGCATTGTCCTCTACTGTGGCCTGGTAAGGCTGCTCCCCCCTCAGGGGGAGGTGATCAAAGAGCAGGCCAATCAGTTTATGTCAGAGGCAGTCCCTCTTCCCATTACTATGTAACCCACTTGGACACTGAACTGCGTGGGCTACATCTGTGCAGGGGTTCTAGGTTATCTCCATGAATAGTCCTTGGTTGGAGTGTGAGTCTCTGGGAAGTTCCCTGTGTATATTTCTTAATGAATTACAGAGTATTATATTTTCATATGACTTTTTCAAATACCCTTCACGTTGGATAACATTTCCCTCATTATCGATAACCATCACCACCATTTAAACTTGTTCAACCATGTTATTTCATCTGTATATTCTCATTTTACTTGTGTTCTACTGTTGCTCCTTCTCCTCCCCCTCTTCCTCCTCCTTTTGCAGGAAGGGTTTATTTTTCCTCAAAGTTTATTGTTCCTTACTGAGGAAATCCAAAACAGGTTCTGATGACAGGAGTTTGTAGCAGAACCTTTTGAGGAGTGCTGCCTATGAGCTTTCTCATTTCAGAGAAGAAGAGCTAAGAACAGCAGGGAAATATTAAATGGACTCAAACTTCCTTCTTCCTTTCTAGCCCCCATGGTTAGAACATTACTGCGTTGTGTATTTTCCGTGAAAGTGAGTCCCTCAGTCTCCTATGCTCACAGACAGCAGCATGCCATACCTGTCTTCTGAGAGTCTTTATCCAGAACAGATGCAGGGACCCAGAGCCAAACATTATGCAGAGGTCAGAGTCCCCTAACCTGGGCCCATGGTGGCTCACAAAGAACCACCGAAGAGCACACATGGGCTGCACCTACATACAGCCCATATACTGACATATGTAGCAGATGTACAGCATGTAGGTGACCTAACAATTAGTATGAGAGCTGCCGCTGATTCTGTCATCTGCCTTTTGATCCCTTTCCTATAGCTCAGCTGTCTTGTTTGGCCTCAATGGGACAGGATGCATTTATTTCTGCTTGATGGGCCTTCTGTTCTCTGAGGAGAAGAGGAGGAAGACATAGGGGAGGAGGAGGGAGGGTAAGATTGGGAGAAGAGGAGGAAAGGGGTTCCAATCAGGCTGCAAATTGATTAAATAAATTAATGAAAAGAAAAAATAAAAGTAAGGCTTGATCTGGCTCACATTAGGTGGGGTTTTTGGTATTTGGGTTCTTATGTTGCAATGCTTCCATTCCTGTCATCCTTAACCCCTTAGTGTTAAGGGCAGAGCAGAGTGCTGAATTTCTCATATACTGACATTGCTGCTTTTCTCTTTAAAATACCATCAGGCTTTAACTAAGGTTCTTTATGTTCTATACATCAATATGATCAACAAAATGCAAGGTATTTCTTCATTTACACAGGACTTTCTTTGATGTTTTTTTTATAAAGTTATATATTAATATGATTCATAATGAAAGTCTCAGTGACCTTTATTAATTAAAACTTATCTGAGGTGTTTGCTCATATTACTCTAAAAAGTACTTGAAAAATAATATCTTAAACCACGAATCCAGTTTATTTGTTGAAAAAGTAAACAGACATAATTGTTTTTGTACAGAAGCCATTATCCAGCTATCTCTAAAAGCTTCTTTATTTCCAATAATTTTCAGAGTGCTTTAAGATTTTTATGTAAATGATAATATTTATACACACAATTTTATTTCCTTAGCTCTGATATCTGTATTTTTATTATTACATTGGAAATAAAACAAGATACTAAGTAAAAGGAAAAAAGGGAAATGAATAGAACTTGAAAAATATTTTCTTATTTAAATACACCCATCTAAATCGCATCCATATGTGTTTTAAAGATTACTCTTCAGCTGCTCATAAGGCTACAAGGGGATAGAAAATAATTCTATTCACGTAATGGTGTGTTTCTGATAACTGCATATGGCCTAGCTTTGCAACGTAAGTATACAAGGAACAAAATGAATTAAATGCTTTTACTTTGTTTTCCTGATCCGATTGATATGTGTGAAGTAATGGGCATTTGTTAATTGTTTTTTAGCAGTATTTACTTTTGTATTTGCTCACAGATTGCCAGATACTGACTCAAATAAGTATGTTAAAATCAATAGTTATGTTCAAATATGTATGTTAAAGTAATTGCAAGTAAAAGACTGAACCAGTTTTGTCCTTATCCAGAGAAGAATGATTACAACACACTCTAAATGAATACTCCTGTAGGTACAGGCAGAGTTCACACACTGAGGTGGTATACTATAAATAAATAGAATACATGTAAATAAGTACAGTAGTTCAACATCTAGTATCCCCTGAGTGACCTATTTTCATCATAGTATTCAATTCCAAACCTTAATGTGTTAATGTTCCATAAAAACTGGACTCAAACTTTCTTCCTTAGAGGTAAAGGCTCGATGTGGCGCAGGCTAGGTGTGGTTTCTGGTATTTGGAATTTTTGTCTTACAATGCATGAGTTCCTGTCATCCTTTACCCATTAGGGTACTACCAGGACCCTTCTACCTCTCACAGGGGCCACCAGTGTAGTCTTTGTGTGTGTGTGTGTGTTATTCTGTTTTTTGTTTTTAATTTGGAAAAGCAGCCATTGCAATGTCACCATATACCAAATACATTAAACTAAAAAAAAAAAAAAAATTGCAGAAGAATTTCACCTCTATGAGCTCACTCAATAAGGTGTTTGATGAAAGCATGGAGTCCTGAGTTTGCTCTTAGGATAAACATCACCACAGTAGACAGTGTGGTCATGCTTGTACAGGAGTGCCTAGGTGTGCACATGCCCTCACATAATGCAATTGTATCTCCACAGAACACACATGCGCATACAGGCATCGAAGCTCATGCACACATGCATTCAACTGCACATACATCCGGTGCGTATGCACACATCCCTGAACATATCTGAACATATTTCAGGACACACGTGAGCACACAGACATACTCACATGCCCATACACACATACACACACAAACTTGTACACACATGCACATACACAGAAGCGCACATCCACATGAGTACACATATACATGAGCACACACACACACTTCACAATTTCACATGAAGCGCTTCCCAATGGAAGCGTTTACTTTCCTAATGTTAACTGTCCAGTCATGAATATTTAATAAAATGACATTAAATATATAGAAAATGAAATAGAGGTTACAAAACACAATTACAAAAGATGAAAATAAAATTGCTTATAAGCCAACGTAAATGACAGATGAATTATTGCCTGTATTTGAGAAGGAAGAACAAATAAGGCAGACATAAACTGGAAGGCAATTTCTCCTTCATTTACTACTTGGGAGGTCTTCTTTGATCTCCAGTGTTCACAGTGAACAGTGATTTCCCTCACTGCACCCTGAGCATGCCAGCCTCTTAAAGACTTTTAATAGGCAAAGTTCATCAAAGGCCCCATCAAAAACCGTGTTTGCCAGAAAATGGGGTTTGTTATGTGAGATCAGAACCACATAGAAAAAAAAAACAAGAAGTCAATATCCAGGCTCAGACTGAAAGAATGGTTCGCTCACACTTCCTGTTTGCTGATCTCAAACCTCCTTGATGAACATGTGACTAGCCCAAAACAACTATCTTATCTAGTCCAGTAATGTCCAAGTTCCCACAGCAGGCTTGGCCTCTGCTTGGGTTCTTCCGAAGTTCGGTTGGTGTGCTCGCCTTGACTTCATTTCTCCCAGTAGGTGTAGGTCATGGGGCGGATTTCCTCAGCATCCTCTGTGGTTAGCATGCCCCTCCCACAGCTTCCTACACCACTTTTGTTGGTAATGAAGAGAGAATTCCTCTTCTCATTGAACAATTCATCTTTGCTCATTTGCATATTTCACAGGGAGGCTATGCCATCCTTCACTCTGCTCTGAGAGTCAGCTCAGGTTTGGTACCAGCTTTTTAGGACTCTGCTTTGCATGTGGAGTGGGTGGGTGCCAGGAGAAGAGTTGTTACTTTTGTTTTGTTTTCAATATTTTTATTAGATTAATAATGTGATTTTCCCCCTAATGTAGAATTGCTTCATTCATTCATTAAGGTTGGATTTTACAAAATATTTTCCTTCCATTTATTTTAGATGACCCTATAATTTGTCTGTCTTAAAATCTTTAAATAGAGTGAATTATATTTTTCTGAAGAATTAAAAATCATAAAATTTTGTATACATAGTTTCATTTATTTAACTTCTATGTAATTTCTAAAAGCTGTGATAGTTATTAACAAAAGTATATCATTAGTAATTTTCCTTTCATTGTAAAATACTATACAAAATATTTAAGATTTTTTATTTAATTTTATTTTTTTCTTATCAGTTACATTTTATTAACTCTATATCCCAGCCGTGTCCCACTCCCTCATTCCCTCCCAATCCCACCCTCCCTCTCTCATCTCCACCATGCCCCTTTCCAAGCCCACTGATGGGAGGGAAACCTCCTCCCCATTCATCCGATCCTATTTTATCAGGTATCTTCAGGACTGGCTGTGAAGCCCTCCTCTGCGTCCTAACAGGACTGCTCCTCCCTTGAGGGGTGAGGAGGTCAAAGAGCCAGTCACTAAGTTCCCATTAAAAAAGTCCTTGTTCCCCTCACTATGGGAAACCAATTGGTTATGGAGTTACCACAGGCTACATCTGTGCAGTGGTTCTAGGTTATATCCATACATGATTCTTGGTTGAATGTCAGTCTCTGAAAAGACCCTGTGCCCAGATATATTTAAGATTTTTTAATTTATTTTTTATATTAATCACAAATTACTTACTTTGCATGCCAGCCATAGACCTCTCTTTCCTTCCCTCCCAATCCCACCCTCCCTCCCTCATCATCTCCCTGCCCCTTTCCAAGTCCACTAATAGGGGAGGACCTCCTCCCCTTCCATCTGAGCCTAGCTTATCACTTCTCTTCAGGCCTGGCTGTAGTGTCTTTTTCTGTGGCCTAGCAAGGCTGCTCCTCCCTTGGGGGGTGGGGGTCGAAGACCTCGCCATGAGTTCATGTCAGGAATAGTCCCTGTTCCTCTTATTAGAGAACACATTTGGACACTGAGCTACCATAGGCTATAACCGAGCAGAGGTTCTAGGTTATATCCATACATGGTCCTTGGTTGGAGAAACAGTCTCATGAAAGACCCCTGTGCCCTGATATATTTGGTCTTTATGATGCTCCTGTAGTCTCTAGGTCTTACTAACTCCCCCTTCTTTCATATGATTCCCTGCACTCTGTTGAAGGTTTGGATATGAGTCTTAATATCTGCTTTGACACACTGCTAGGTAGAGTCTTTCAGAGGCCCTGTGCTGTAGGCTCCTGTCCTGTTACCTGTTTTCTCCTACATCCAATGTCCATCCCATTTGTATTTCTAAATGAGGACTGGTCATCTTATGCCAAGTCCTCTTTCTTATTTATCTTCTTTAGGTGTATAGATTTCAGTATATTTATCCTATCTTATAGGTCTATATAAGTGAATATATACCATGTATGTCTTTCTGCTTTTGGGATACCTCACTCAGGATGATTGATTCTAGGTCCCACCCTTTGCCTGCAAATTTCATGATTTCCTCAATTCTAATTGCTGAGTAGTATTGCATCGGGTAAAAGTACTGCAATTTCTGTATCCATTCCTCAACTGAGGGACATCTGGGTTGTTTCCAGGTTCTGGCTATTACGAATAAAGCTGCTGTAAACATGGTTGAGCAAATGTCCTTGTTGTGTACTTGAGCATCTTTTGGATATATGCCTAGGAGTGGTATACCTGGATCTTGAGGAAGCACTATTCCTATTTGTCTGAGAAAGTGCCAGATTGATTTCCAAAGTGGTTGTACAAGTTTACATTCCCACCAGCAATGGAAGAGGGTTCCCCTTTCTCCACATCCTCTCCAGCTTGTATTGTCACTTGAGTTTTTATCTTAGCCATTCTGATGGGTGTAACATGTAATCTCAGGGTCGTTTTGATTTCCATCTCCCTGATGGCTAAGGATGTTGAGCATTTCTTTAAGTGTTTCTCTGCCATTCCACAATCCTCTACAGAGAGTTCTCTGTTTAACTTTGTGCCCCATTTTTTAATTGGATTACTTGATTTGTTGCATTGTAACTTCTTGAGTTCTTTATATATACTGGAATTTAGCCCTCTGTCAGATGTAGGGTTGGTGAAGATCCTTTCCCAGTCTGTAGGCTGTTGCTTGGTTCTGACGACAGTGTCTTTTGCTTTACAGAAAAATTTCAGTTTCATGAGGTCCCATTTATTGATTGCTGCTCTTAGAGTCTGCGCTGTTAGTGTTCTGTTCAGGAAGTTTTCTCCTGTGCCAATGAGTTCTAGGCTGTTTCCCATTTTTTCTTCTAAATGATTTAGAGTATCTGGTTTTATGTTGAGGTCTTTGATCCACTTGGACTTCAGTTTTGTGCAGGGTGATAAATATGGTTCTATTTTCATTTTTCTACATGTAGACATCCAGTTGGACCAGCACCATTTGTTGAAGATGCTGTCTTTTTTCTATTGAATGGTTTTGGCTTCTTTGTCAAAAATCAAGTGTTCGTAGGAGTGTGGGTTTGTTTCTGGGTCTTCTATTAAGTTCCATTGATCTTCCTTTCTGTTTCTATGCCAATACCATGCAGTTTTTATTACTATTGCTCTGTAGTACAGCTTGAGATCGGGGGTGGAGATACCTCAAGAGGATCTGCTGTTGTACAGGATTGTTTTGGGGATTCTGGGTTTTTTTGTTTTTTCCATATGAAGCCAAGAATCTTTTTTTCAAGGTCTATAAAGAACTGAGTTGGTATTTTGATGGGAATTGCATTGAATCTGTAAATTGCTTTTGGCAGGATGGCTATTTTCACAATGTTAATCCTACCAATCCATGAGCATGGGAGATCTTTCCATCTTCTGATGTCTTCTTCAATTTCTTTCTTCAAAGACTTAGAGTTTTTTTCAAACAGGTCTTTCACTTGGTTGGTTAGAGTCATCCTAAGGTATTTTTTGTTATTAGTGACTATTGTGAAGGGTGTTTTTTTCCCTGATTTCTTTCTCAGCCCCTTTGTCTTTGGTATACAGGAGGGCTTCTGATTTTTTTGAGTTGATTTTGTATCCTGCCACTTTGCTGAAGGTGTTTATCAGCTGGAGGAGTTCTCTGGTTGAATTTTTGGGGTCGCTCATGTAGAATATCATATCATCTGCGAATAGTGACAATTTGACTTCTTCCTTTCCAATTTGTATCCACTTGATCTCCTTTAGTTTTCATATTGTTTTATCTAGGACTTCAAGTACTATGTTGAATAGATATGCAAAGAGTGGGCATCCTTGTCTAGTCCCTGATTTCAGTGGGATTGATTTAAGTTTCGCTCCATTGAGTTTGATGTTGGTTATAGGCTTGCTGTATATTGTCTTTACTATGTTTATGTATGTGCCTTGTATCCCCAATTGCTCGAAGACTTTAAACATTAATGGGTGTTGGACTTTGTCAAATGCTATTTTGGCATCTAAGGAGATAATCATGTGGTTTTTCACCTTCATTTTGATTATGTGGTTGATTTCCGTATGTTGATCCACCCTTGCATGCCTGGATGAAGCCTACTTGATCATGGTGGATGATATCTTTGATGTGTTCTTGGATTCTGTTTGCGAGGACTTTATTAAGTATTTTTACATCAATGTTCATAAGAGAGTTAGGTCTGAAGTTCTCTTTTTTGTTGGATCTTTGTGTTGCTTAGCAATCATGCTTACTGTGGATTCATAGAATGAGTTTGGTAATGTTCCTTCTGTTTCTATTTTGTGGAATAGTTTGGAGGGAATTGGAGTTAGCACTCCTTTGAAGGTCTCGTAGAATTCTGTAGTGAATCCATCTGGCCCAGGGCTTTTTTTGGAAGGGCGACTGTTGATGACTGTTTCTATTTTCTTGGGGGATATGGGGCTATTCATTCTTTCTACCTGATCTTGACTTAATTTTGTTAGATGGATTCTGTCTAGAAAATTGTCCATTTCTTTTAGATTTTTGAATTTTGTGACTTATAGGCTTTTGTAGTAAGTCCTAATGATTGTTTGGATTTCCTCAGTGTCTGTAGTTATGTCCCCCTTTTCATTTTTGATTTTCCTGATTTGGATAGTTTGTCTCTGCCTTTTAGTTAGTTTGGCTAAAGTTTTGTCTATCTTGTTGATTTTCTCAAAGAACCAGCTCTTGGTTTCATTGATTCTTTGAATAGTTTTATTTGTTTCTAATTGATTTATTTCAGCCCTGAGTTGGATTATTCCCAGCAGTCTGCTTCTTTTGGGTGAATTTGCTTCCTTTTTTCTAGGGCTTTCAGTTCGGCCATTAAGATGCTTGTATGTGATGTTTCAAATTTATTCTTGGAGGCACTTACTGCTATGAGCTTTCCTCTTAGCATCGCCTTCATTGTGTCCCATTAGTTTGGGTGTGTTGTGCTTTCATTTTCATTAAGTTCTAGGAAGTCTTTAATTTCTTTCTTTATTTCTTCCCTAACCAAGCTGTCATTGAGTAGCTAGTTGTTCAGTTTCCATGTATGTGCAGGCTTTTTGGTGTTTCTGTTGTGGTTGAGGTCCAGCTTTAGACCATGATGGTCAGATAGCATACGAGGGATTATTTCAATCTTCTTGTATCTGCTGAGGTTTGATTTGTGACCAAGTATATGATCTGTTTTGGAGAAGGTTCCATGAGGTGCTGAAAAGAAGGTATACTCTTTTGATTTGGGGTGGGGTGGAAATTCTGTAGACATTTATTAGATCCATTTGATTTAGGGCCTCTGTAATTTCCCTTGTTTCCCTGTATTGCTTCTGACCAGATGACCTGTCCCTTGGTGAGAGTGGAGTGTTGAAGTCTCCCACTATTATGGTGTTGGGATCAATGTGTGATTTCATTCACACATTCAATAATGTTTCATTTACAAATGTGGGTGGTCTTATATTTGGGGCATAGATGTTCAAAATTGTGTCCTCCTGTTGGAATTTTCCTTTGATGAGAAGAAAGTGTATACCTTCATATTTTTTAATTAATTTTGATTGAAAGTCTATTTTATTAGATATTAGGATAGCTACCCCTGCTTGTTTTATGGGTCCTTTTGATTGAAAAACATTTTTCCAGCCCTTTATTCTGAGGTAGTGCTTATCTTTTTTGCATAGGTGTGTTTCTTGGATGCAGCAGAATGTTGGTTTCTGTTTCCACAACCATTCTGTTAGTCTGTGTATTTTTATTGGAGAGTTGAGACCATTTATGTTGATAGACAATAGTGACCAATGACTGTTAGTTCCTTTTATTGTGGAGTTGGTGGTCTTACTATGATTCATTGCTTTTTTTTCTTTTAATTTTTGTTGGGAAATTATCTGTATCCTATATTTTCTTTGGTGTAGTTGTTTTCGTTGGATTGGAGTTTTACTTCTAATATCTTCTATAGGCCTGGGTTGCTGTGTAGATATTGCTTAAATTCAGTTTTTTCATGGAATATTTTGTTTTCTCCATTTATGATGATTGAAAGCTTTGTTGGGTATAGTAGTCTGGGTTGGCATCTGTGTTCCCTTAAAGATTGTATGACCTCTGCCCAGGCCCTTCTGGCTTTCATAGTTTCTGATGAGAAGTCTGTTGTGATTCTGATTGGTCTACCTTCATATGTTACTTGACCTTTTTCCCTTGCTGCCTTTGATATTTTGTCTTTGTTTTGTAGGTTTAGTGTTTTGACTATGATGTGACATGAAGTATTTCTTTTCTGGTCTAGTCTATTTGGTGTTCTGTAGGCTTCTTGTATCTCTTTCTTTGAGTTGGGAAAATTTTCTTAAAAATGTTTTCTGGAGCCTTGGACTCCTTGGAGCCTGGAGTCTTCTCTTCCATCTATCCCTATTATTCTTAGGTTTCGTCTTTTCGTGGCATCCTTGATTTCTTATATGTTTTGTGTTTGGAACTTTTCTGATTTTACCTTTTCTTTGAGGGAGGAATCAATTTCAGCCAGTGTATGTTCAGCACCTGAGATTCTCTCTTTCATCTCTTGTATTCTATTGGTGATGCTTATCTTTGTGGTTCCTGATCTTTTCTCTAAGTTTTCCAGTTCCAGGGTTTTGTCTGCTTGTGTTTTCTTTATAGATTCTAATTATGTTTCATGTTTTGCATGATTTCCTTCATCTGAGTGAATGTGGCTTTCATTTATTTTTGTTTGTTTCTTCTCTATATGTCTCATATATGTTCCTATATGTTCCTATACATGAGCAGTTATAGTCTTCTGTATTTCTTTGAGAGCTATGTTCATTTCCTCTTTTTGTTCCTCTAATAACTGCACAAGCATAGCTTTAAAGTAATTTTCCTGTGCTTCCTGTGAGTTAAAATATCCATTTAATTTGTGGGTTGCTGGTGGGTCCATGGTGTCCTCATTTTTTTGGGTGAGTTCTTACGCCTACCTTTGGCCATTTGCTTGTATGTTTTTTTCTTGAGTCTGAACTTCAGACTGGAACTGTCTTTCTCTGGTCTCTGGAGTATTCTTCAGGAATATCAGGGAGGTCCAGTGGTTTGAGAGTGTGTGTTGCTGCTCACATTGTTTTACCTAGGGGAGAAAAACCGCTGGCACAGATTCATTATTACTGAAGTAGGGGTACGAGTGTGTGTGTGTGTGTGTGTGTGTGTGTGTGTGTGTGTGTGTGTGCTCATGCGTGCTTGCGTATTGAAGGTGGGTGCTAGATAATGTAGGTGCTTGGGATACAGAGGTTGGGAGCAAGTGCAAGAGGGGATGTGGATGCTGGCATAGTTAGCAAGTGTAGATTGCAGGCACAAAACGCCTGCACAGGTTTCCTGAGTATCCAGTGGTCTCCAGTCTGTGGAGGGCTCTGCAGGCTGGACTCTGAAGTCGGTGGCTGACGCTTCTGGCAGGACAATTACACTGTTGTGGGCTCTGTGTGTCCAGCCCTGTGCTCTGTGCTAGAAGCTGTGTGTGAGAGACCAAAAAGATTAAAAATTAGCAGCTATTATTAATTAAGGCCTGAACTATGTGGGTGGAGAAGTCTAGTAATGCCCTGAGGGGAAGGACCACCTTACTGCATTCTTTACCCACCCACTAGAGATAACAGTTGCTAGGAAACTGGCCCATCCCCCTAGGGAGGGACACCAGGTCATTATGGTCTGGGGACCTTCCTATAGCCAATCAATTCAAAATGTAGCATTTTGACCAATAGATGCTTGCCAGGCAGGAATTGCCCCTGCCTTGGGCATGCTGGGAGGGACCAGAATCTATATATCACCCAACTAACCTGGGCGCAGCACGCTCAGCCAAAGTGGTGGGAGTGTGTGGGCCCAAGCTGCAGCTTGTAATTTACAATAAAAAGAACCTCATGTATTTACAGCAGAGTCTAGTTATTCCTGGTCTTTTGGGGTTTGTGAACTGGGCAGAACATTTTGGGGGATCGTCCCGGAACCCCAGGACTCCAGGAACCTGACCCGGAGGTATTTTATGCTGGCCGTAAGTGTCTAAATGTCTCTGTGTATTGTCTGTGTGTGCAGTACTTTCTGTATTCTATTCTGAAAATTCCTCAGAGCTCAGGTGTCAGTATCTGTGTAGCAAGACTTGTTCAATGTGGTCGCACTGGTGGTCACAGCTGTTGAAGTTCAGGGGGACGCCCCTAGCTTTATCAGTATTTTGGTGGGTAATCTGTATGCCTGGTCCCAGTGAGAGCCACTCGGTGTCTCCTGGGGAAACAGCCCACTCTCAGTGTCTCCTGGGGCATCAGGGCCCTTGCCTCGTGCACCCAATGCAGGAGGAATCAGTATGTTTGGCCTGTCCCGGGAAATTTGGCCAGCTAGTGAGTGTTTTTTGTCTCAGTGTTTCTATGCAGTATTTGTTTGTGTCTACCTTCTGTTTTCTGTTTTGAAAGGCCTCATGAAATGTGTTTAAAATGTGTGCCTATGTGTTTATAAGGTCTATGAATGCATATGTATAGGTTACCACGTGGTATATAAAGTGCCTCAGTGCCTCACCGCCATCTTGACTTTACCATGTGGGTTATAATGTGACTCCAGTCATACCCTGAGGTTTATCTGGGTAGGACTGCTGCTGGCCCTTTATCTGAAAGGAATGTGGGACTCTGCCCTAGCCTCTGGGCTAGCCCTCTGCTCTGAAAGGAATGTGGTCTTGGGATTCTGCCCCAGCCCCAGGAATTAACTCTAACTTTTCATCTCCCCCTTTTTCAAGAGGGTAATTTCTCGAATCTTTGAGATGTGCCTGAGTCATTTAGCTATGTGTTGAGGGAGCATCTTAGCTGCCAGGTGGCATCAGGGACCGAGGGTCTCATCTTCTGTATCTGTTTCAATGTTGACTGCGGGGCCATTGACAACAAAGGGGCAGTCCTGTGTGGTCCGCAGCTCCAGGTATCAGTCTGGGATAAGTCCTATTGAATTGGTTAGCTTGCATGATTGTTGCAGATTGGTTCTATCAAGCATAAACCTGTGAGACTAGACACAGATGTTTGTTAGCGGACCTAAGATGATGATAAGGCTTTGGATAGCTTGACATGTAGGGGGTTGTCTGGGTTGTGGTGTGCTTTCTATTTTTGGACAGCAGGAGTCAGGGAGTCTTCTTGGGTTGAAAACGGGTTGGCTGATCTAGCATGCAAGTAGTGAATCCAAGCTGCAATTCCGTCGACTTTGATGGCAGTTGGGGTACTCAGTAGGATTATGTATGGTCCTTTCCACCTGGGCTCCAGTGTGCTTTGTTGAAACCACTTCACGTAGACCCAGTCTCCATGCTGGAACTTGTGGGGTTCTGGGACTGGGCCTGCCTCATAGAGAGCACGCAGTTTAGGCCAAACATGTTTATGAGCCCATTGGGTAGCTCTGACACGGAAGATCAAGTCTTCATCATCTATCTCAGCAATGGCATTAGGCTTAAGATTAGGTACAATGGGAGCTGGCATTTCATCCATAATCTCAAAAGGAGTCAGTCCCAATTGATAGGGAGAATTTCTAACTCTATACAGGGCAAAGGAGAGAAGCATCACCCAGTCACCGCCAGTCTCCAAGGTCAATTTAGTTAATGTCTCTTTTAATGTTCTATTCATTCTCTCTAACTGACCTGAACTTTGGGGTCTGTAAGCACAATGTAACTTCCAATCTGCCCCAATATATTTGGCTACACTCTGACTTACCTTAGACACAAAAGCTGGCCCATTATCTGACCCTATCAGATGGGGGAAGCCATGCCTGGTAAAATGTCTTCCAGCAATTTCTTGGCTACTACCTGAGCAGTCTTGTCCTTGGTGGGGAAGGTCTCAGTCCATCCCGAAAAGGTGTCCACAAACACTAGAAGATATTTGTACCCATATCTTCCAGTCTTGACCTCTGTAAAATCAACCTCCCAGTAGGCTCCGGGTCTCTTACCTCTAAGGAGTGATCCAGGGTGTTGTGGTCTGTTTGTGGCATTGGTCAGCTGGCAGGCTTTATAATTAGCAACAATATTGTCAATGGTCTTCCACAAGTCTTTAAAAGTTACTTTGGATTGTCTCACAGCACCTGCCATTCTCTTGGATCCCATGTGAGTGACTCTGAATTTTTCTGAGAATAACTCTAGCTAAGGAGTTGGGTAAGATCAACTTACCTTCCACTGAATGCCACCAACCATTTAAATATTGACTCATGGGTTGATTTTTGGCCCATTTTATTTCCTCTTCAGTGTACTGGCAAATTTGGGTTAGGCAGCTCTGGCAACACCATTGTTAAATGTCTGGGTTGTGGTGTGCTTTCCATTTTTGGGCAGCAGGCTGGGCTCTGCTCACTGAGTTGAGAAGGGCTATATGCTTCCTCTGCTGCTTCCCCCCTCAGGCAAGGCTGGTGATCGGAGGTTGTGGGGGAAATGTTGGGGGTTTGAGTGTTCTCAGACTCAAATAACTGTGCTTGGAGCAGGCAGCACTGTGTGCAGGCAAGCTGCATGTACTATGGGATGCCTCCTCTGCTTCACGCCGGTAACTTGGTAACTCCGGTAACTCCAGTGCAGCTTCCCTGTAGGCTGCTGTACCTCTGCCTCCTCTGCTGCCACTGCCGGCTTGGCCACCTCTGCCGCAGCTTCTGCCGGTTACGGGAAGTGCCCAGGAATCGATTCCCTGGGAGAAGTCCTAGGAGATATCCGCGGTTGACCTGTGTCCTATTGGACTCAGATCAGGGTTTGTCCCCCTTCTCCCAGGACCCCTCGAACAGTTGTTTTGGGTTTCACAGCCCCTCGACTCACCAATTCAGAGTTTCATTTCCTCTGAATATGGTGTGGGCTGGTCGCCGCCAGCTTGGATCCCCAATAGTTAAGATTTTTAAAACTTATATGCTGGCAAGATTTATATATTTTATTTATGTATTACAATTTATATTTCCTACTGTTTAGCATTTCATTATATAAATAATTATTTCACATTTATTCTCCAGGTTATTAGAACTAAACCGTAAAATTAATAATTGTTAGGCCTAAAAGGGGAGACCCTAACTCCCTGAGGGGGATGAAGAGAAGTGAGGAGACCAATAATCGATGCAATAGCAAAAGGTTTAACTCAGCCATCATACGATGGGGCTTCCCCCCACAGCAAGGAAAGACAGAAGTCTGAGGGTTTTAAAGGAAGGAGCATGGGACTCGCCGAGGTTGCTAGTTTCGCAACACTGGATTGGGTAGTTGACTTATAAAATGATTGGTTCATTTTAGGCACCAAGTCCATCTGGTCCTGCCCCGATCTGGGTTGGGGAACTGTGACATCTGGACTGGTTACTAAGCAACTGCAGATCTGGACTGTAGATCTGGACACTCCTCCAAACCAGGAAGAGACCTTTTGCATTCCTTTGCAATAAGTCTTGTCTCAATTTATCTGCTCCTCCTCCTGCCTTCTGTAAAAAAAGTGCTGGGAGAATTTAGTTTAACATGGGGTATAGAGTTTATAAAGAAACCTGTAAAGCTAGCCTGTTCTTTTCAATAATAGTGAAGCTATGACTGGTATAGGAATAAACACCGAACAACCACATATAAATGAGAAACCAATGAAAGCACATGTTTTCAAAGTCTTTTAGGTAAATCTGGACTTGAAAGATGACTCGAGTCATCTTGAGTGATTTTTCTGTAAGCAGGAGAACCTGAGTTTGAGTCCCAGCAGCCACTAAAAAATAAAGCTCTGTGTGGCTATGTGGGTTTGTAAACACTAGCCTTGGTGGGCAGACAAAAGCCGATTCTGAAATCTCTCTTGCAAGCTAGCCCAACTGAGATGGGGAACTTTTGATCATGGACAGCCACCTACTCATGTGCCTGTGCCATACACACACCACAAATACACACACAAAATTTTTACATAACTTTCCTTTTGAAAGGTAAGGGTAGGAAGATTAAAAAACGGAAACCAATGAATGGATGTCTACAAAAACATCAGACCATTTCCAGACTACTTAAAGATATTTTTAACTATAAACACTCTAAACATTTTGGTAGAACGCATTTATGGATACATTTTAGGCACACTAAAAATTCTGACAGTATTTGACTAGGTTCAGGTTTAGAGTTCATCTAAAATAGCACCGTAATAGTGGGAAACGGGTGGCTGTGGAAGTGGAAATCAACAGGGAAGGCATCCAAAGGAGGGGATCTCACACGGAAAGCTGGGGAAGGGGCGCGGGCAGACATTTCACACTGGGAGAGGCATGGCCAGAAAACGTTTCTGAAGATGTTTCGCCTCATCTGGGTATAAGCACAGATAGAGAATACTGTCTCACACCATTTTAATGTCATTATTTGAGGAAAAAGCCCTCAGAGTTTGAGCATACGCAGTACGGCAATTTCCACAGATCTTTTTTTTTAGATTTAAATTTTTATTTTTTTAATTACAGTTTATTCGCTTTTATCCCCCCATAGCTCCCTCCCTCCTCCCCTCCTAATCCCACCCTCCTTTCTCCTGCTGCATGAATGCCCCTCCCCAAGTCCACTGAAAGGAGAGGTCCTCCTCCCCCTCTTCTCTCTGATCCTAGTTTATCAGTTCTCATCAGGAGTGGCTGCATTGTCATCTTCTGTGGCCTGGTAAGGCTGCTCCCCCCTCAGGGGGAGGTGATCAAAGAGCAGGCCAATCAGTTCCTGTCAGAGACAGTCCCTGTTCCCATTATTATGTAACCCACTTGGACACTGAACTGCCATGGGCTACATCTGTGCAGGGGTTCTAGGTTATCCACAGATCTGATATGTACTATTAGCTCCTTAGAGAAGTTATAAAATAATGAAACTCTTTCCATAAGTTTATATCTTATGACATCAAGAATTTAGACTCTCAGTGAAAACCCTTAAACCCAACTTACAAAGCTGTAGGAAGCTTCTTAAAAACAGCATGTGATATGCATATTGTATCCATGCTATTCATGAGAGCACACACACACACACACACACACACACACACACACTATAAAAACCATATTAAAAAGCAGTGTAAAAAGTGCTTATCAATACAAAAAGAGTTGAACACATTGCATTCTCTTTTTATAATATGATATAAAAACAAATGAAAATTACAGCAGTACTATATGAACTTTAATGACACTTTATGGACAAATATTCTTGAGTAGAGAGAAGTAAAATACACTGCATAGAAACATAGTGAAAGTGATGTGAACATGCAGGCGATAGTTTCTATGAATGTAGGGATAGAGGATTCATGGGAAAGCAGCTGTGTTTTATTTGTTTGTTTATATGTTTAATAAGGAACATGGCCATATAGATTTCCAATGTGCCTTGTCAAATTTACCTTTATCCTAGCCCATAAGAGGCTGAATCCCCACAGGCATGTGCTGTCATTTCTTTTTCTGATGATACCCATTTTGATTAGGGTGAGATAGTATCTCAGAATAGCTGATTTCTGTTTCCACTATGGCTAAGACTGTTGAACTTTTTTTTTTTTTCATTTATGTATTGGCCATTTGCATTTCTTCTTTGGAGAGGTGTCTGCCTGGTTTATTTACTGATTTTTTTTTTTTTTTAAAGAGAACTGTGAACTTAGATTTCTTTGAATTCATTTTATTGTCTTTTTATCAATGCTCTGTTAGATGGATAGCTGGAAATATTTTCTTTCATTCTGAAGGATGGCTGGTTGCTCTGTTATTTTCTTTGTTCTGTGGAAGGTTTTGAATTTAATTCAATGTCATTTGACAAATCTAGCTCTTATTTCCTAAACTACTACAATACGTTTCAGAGCACTGTTATCTCTGCCTATATCTTGACCTATTTTCTCAGTTTCAGATTTCTATGCTTTGTATTAGGATCTTTGATCCATGTTGGCTGGATTTTTGTAGAGGGCAAGAAATAGGCACCCAAGTCTTTCTTCTTCATGTGGCTAGCAAGTTTTCCTGGAAATTTTTTTTGAAGGGCCTGACTTCTCCAAATTTTTAAGAACATGGATACTAGAGACTGGAAATATGGCTCAATGCTAGAGAGTGCTGGCTGCTCTCATCCAGGATCTGTGTAAGATTCGCTGCACCTACACTGCAGCTCACAACTGTCTGTGACGTCAGCTCTGGGAGATCCAACACCTTCTTTAGCCTTCTTGGGTACTGCATGCAAGTGTTGCCCATGTAGACATGCAGGCCAAATAGCCATAAACATAGAATGAGTCTTTTTAAAAAATTCCCAGATAGTTATATCTCTGGTTTATTTTGAGGCTTATATTTAGTTTTTTTTTCCGTGTCTATTTTATGTAAAAGTACCATGCAATATACAGTTTTTCAAATGAAGGAGCCATATTTTTTTGTGTGTTATATATTTTTTCTCTCTCTATGGCTTTGCCAACGAATAACTACAGTCAGAAAATCCTGAATACAAATTTCAGAAGTAATCAATTTATAAGTTTTAAAGCATGTAGCACCTTCAGAGCTGTGGATTCCACAGCTGTGTTACACATAGGAAGGTAAACTGTTCCTTTTTCCAGAGAGCTCAGTGGTCATGTCAGGCTTCAGATTGATGGGTCCAGCACTACAGCACCAGTGTTTATTTAACGTTTATGTGTCCTAAAGCTATGTCCCATTGACTATATAATTCATTGACTTTCATCTTCTCATGTAGACACTGAATCATCTCACAATGTCCCAAGGGACGTATAGTAAAAATGGCATATGTTGAGAAACGTTGTGTATTTGCCCAAGAATTCTCACTGCATATTGTTATAATTGTCTGTTTTATTATTATAGTGCTCATTTCATGCTTAATTTAAATATTAAACTG
This sequence comes from Psammomys obesus, assembly GCF_907164565.1. Taxonomy (NCBI): domain Eukaryota; kingdom Metazoa; phylum Chordata; class Mammalia; order Rodentia; family Muridae; genus Psammomys; species Psammomys obesus. Next base: position 11,266,426 of record NW_026585797.1, read on the forward strand.
TATCATTGGTGTGTGTCTGTTTGATGGAATCAGTGCTTATAATCATGGCATCACATGCCTAACTGGGATCTTAGAATGCAATTTATACTGAAAGAGTTGACTAGCATAGATTAAAGTTAGAGCTAGAGAAAATGATTATGAACTGACTTTTCTGCTTCTTTGAAAAGGACTAAACAGTATGTCATTATATCAACATTCCTTCTTAAAAATTTCACATAACAAATACTATAGGATCTTTGCTTCTGCAAATTAATAGAAATACCAATTTTATTGCTCTATAAAATTATTTGGCTTTCAGACATCTTTCACATTTTTTTTTCTGTGCTAACATTTCTTCCCATAGAAATATCTTGAGAATATCTTGAGAGGCAGTATAGAACACAGACTCCGAGTGATCCAGGAGACAGGTAGATCCAGTTTTCTAGCCAAATCTGTCACTTGTCGAGTTGATTTTTCTGTACTCTGTCCTATTTATTTGTGATAGCAATATAGTAATATCTGTGTGATAGGTTTTTAATGATTTATGGGATAGGTGAAATAATGTATATAGAATACCTAGCTCAGAGAAAGAGATCAGCCACATGGTTAATAAAATATATTTCAATTTTTACCTTTAGAAATTTTTATATACTAATATTATGTAATTTTTATATAATATTGTGTGCTACAAAATTATTAGGAACTTTGATAAGGAAATTTCCCACTTATAGGAGTCCCAATGCAAGATACTTCATTTTTTTCTCTTTGCCATTTTTTTATTACTGTCATTTATTGCACTTTACTCAATTTGTATGCCTGCTGTGGCTCTCTCCTTCTTCTCCTACCAATCCCACCCTCAATCCCTCTTCTCCCCCTATTTCCCTCCCAAAGTCCACTGATAAGGGAAGTTCACCTCCCCTCATATTTGATCCTAGCCTACCAGGTCTCAGCAGGACTTGATGCATTGTTTTCCTCTGTGGCCTGGGATGGCTGCACACCCCAAGGGGAGGTGATCAGAGAGTTGAATTCATGCCAGAGAGAGACCCTGCTCCCCTTACTAGGGACCCACATGAAGACTGAGTCTATGGGCTACACCTGAGCCAGGTATTAGGTCCTCCCTGTGCATTGTCCTTGGTTGGGGTATCAATTTCTGCAGGGCCCCCGGGGATCAGTTTTCTGGCTCTGTTGTTCTCCTTTTGGAGGTCCTTTCTCCTCCAGGTCTTTTTTTAATTTTTAAAATTTTTTTGATTATTACAATTTATTTACTTTGTATCCCAACTGTAGCCCCCTCTCTTTTTTCTTCCCATCCCACACCCCCTTCCTTTTGTCCTCCCATGCCCTTACCCCAGTCCACTGAAAGGGGAGATCCTCCTCCCCTTCCATCTGACCCTAGCCTATCAGGTCTCATCAGGACTGACTGCATTGTCTTCCTCAGTGGCCTTGTACAGCTGTACTCCCCCCAGGGAGGAGGTGATCATAGAGCCAGCAACTGAGTTAATGACAGAGACATCCCCTGCTCCTCTTACTAGGGAACCCACTTAAGGCTGAGCTGCCATGGGCTATATCCTAGCAAGGGGTCTAAGTTACAGCCATGCGTGGTCCTTGGTTAGAGTATTGGTCTTTTCTGATATGAAATGGGATAGACATCAAAAGAGGGGGAAAACAAGGAACAGGCCAGGAGCCTACCACAGAGGGCCTTTGAAAGACACTAGCCAGCAAGGTATCAAAGCAGATGCTGAGACTCATAGCCTAACTTTGGGCAGAGTGCAGGGAATCTAATGAAGGAAGGAGGAGACAGAAAGACTTGGAGGCGACAGGAGCTCCACAAGGAGAGCAACAGAAGCAAAAAAATCTGGGCCTTCAAGTCTTTTTATCTCCCCCTTCTTACATAAGATTCCGTGTATTCTGCCCAAAGTTTGGCTATGAGTCTCAGCCTCTAATTTGATACCTCAATCAGTAGAGTCTTTCAGAGGCCCTCTGTGGTAGGCTCCTGTCCTGTTCCCTGACTTCTGTTTCCAATGTCTATCACATTTGTCCTTCTGAATGAGGATTGATGATCTTCTCTAGTGTCTTTCTTGTTTAGCTTCTTTAGAAGTACAGATTTTAGTATGTTTATCCTATATTATATGTCTAATATCCACTTATAAGTGATTATATACCATGTGTGTCTTTCTGCTTCTGGGATACCTCCCTTAGGATGGTCTTTTCTAGCTCCCACCATTTGCCTGCAAATTTCATGATTTCCTTATTTTTAATAGCTTAGTAATATTCCATTGTGTAAATGTACCACAATTTTTGTATCCATTTCTCCTTTGAGTGACATCTAGGTTGTTTCCAGATTCTGGCTATCATGAATATATCTGATATGAACATGGTTGAGCAAATGTCCTTGTTGTATACTTGAGCATATTTTGAATATATGCCAAGGAGTGGTTTAGCTGGATCTTGAGGTAACACTATTCCTAATTTTTTTAATAAAGCACCAGATTGAACAGGCTCAAAGATCAACAATGGGAACTCATGAAACTGGAAAGCAAAGGTTACTGTCGTCAGAAGAAAATGAGAGCTTACAGATTAGGAAAGGACCTTCACCAACCCTATACCTGACAGAGGGCTAATATCCATAATATTTAAAGAACTTAAGAAGTTAAACAGCAACAAACCAAGTAATCCAATTAAAAGTTGGGTACAGAGCTAAACAGAGAATTCTCAATAAAGGATGATCAAATGGCAGAGGAACACTTAAAGAAATGTTCGACGTCCTTAGCCATCAAGGAGATGTACATCAAAAAGACCCTGAGATTCTACCTTACACCCATAAGAATGGCTAAGATCAAAAAACTCAAGTGACAACACATGCTGGAAAGAATGTGGAGAAAGGGGAACCCTCCTACATTGCTGGTGGGAATGTAAACTTGTACAACCATTCTGGAAATCAATCTGGTGCTTTCTCAGAAAATTGGGAAGAGTACAAGATGCTTCTTACACTGTAAAATTATGTCTGAATCATTTCTGTGAACTGATATTTGCTTGAAAATCTATATGTCAAACTAAAAATTATTATCTGAAGGGAGAAAAAAACACTTGTTTTTATTTCTTGAAGGGGTATACAATCTTGAAGGAATATACTGAGGGTGTCTGTGTGAGCCTTTCATTCACACTCTGTCCTTTCAAAGCAAAGAAATAAGCAAATGTATGAGCTCATGGTTGGGGAATTGTCTGTAACACTCCAACATCTACTAATAAGCCCTTCTTATTAGCTCTTTTCATGGGTTCCCTGTGAAGTTTAGAAATGACATCTGTGTATTTTCCTACTTTTAAATTGAAAAACATAAATCAAAAAGATACAGCATACAATCCTAACCTCCTCTGTGCAAATAAAAATTCTTTGGGCTGGAGATGGCTCAATGGTTAAAAGTAAATACTGTTCTTGCTCTTCTGTCTCGAGTGCCTGTGTTAACATCTCACTACTGCCTATAACACCAACTCCAGTGTATCAAAGCAATGACTCCTGGGGCAGGTGTATTCCTCTGAGAACATGCACGCACGTCCACTTAAAAGCAGTAAAAATAAACCTTAAATATTTGTTTTAGTGGCTATCTTAGTTCTGCTCTGTTGGGGCTGAAGTGATGGCTCAGTGGTTAAAAGCACTTGCTACCCTGGCAGGGTTCCAGTACACACACTAAGTCACAACCATCCATAATTCAGTCCCACCTACTTCTGATCTCAGAATAACCCTGGGAACGAACTTAATTCCTGCCTATCTATCGTCTATCTATCAGTCTGTACATATATACATGTGTGTGTGTGTGTGTGTGTATATATATATATATATATATATATATATATATATATATATATATAT
>NW_026585797.1:11270279-11308802 GCF_907164565.1 Psammomys obesus
ATATATATATATATATATATATATATATATATATATATATATATATAAACATGTATATGCACTCAGCCAAAAACACTCATACACATAAAATACAATAAATATGTATTTAAAAACTAAGAATCATTTTGAACCATAGGCCATAGTGACATGATATAGCCAGAAATGTTCTTGAATTTCAAATTAATCTGAACGGAAAGTGACCTAGGGTTTTGTACATTTGAAAAATTATGAAATGCAGGAACATTCAAGGAAGTGCTAGTTTTATCAGTAAACAGAATAACTAAAATCATAGTGTTTATGAGAGAAATGTCATGTGAGTCATCATTCTATTTCCAATCTTCTTTGTATGAATGTACATTCACAAAAAATAAAACATTTAAAACAAAATAATTGCCAGTAACATCTCCTTAAAAGTGGTAAGTTGTCATCCTAAATACTACAATTAAACTAAATATCTCCATGATGCAGAAAGGACATCATCTCATAGTAAACTCATGCATATGTTCACTGGATTTGAACTCATTGAGACAAGGAGGTTATTCATATAGCTCAAGTTACATGCTTTGCTATATGAAATTGTTTCCTGTGGGAAAATAATTGTGTTCCCTTTTGTAATCTAGAAGTAGCAAAAGAGAACAAAATTTCCAAGCTGTTATCCTCTAGGTATATTGACACCTATTATTTTGAGGCTTTAGGGCCTTCTTTTGGCCAATAAATTGAAAATTGGCTAGGGCTGATATATACGTGTTATGTACATTGCATAGTTGGCATTTCTAACTCTTATTATCAATTTTGTGTGTATGTTTTATTAGAGCAAACTTGTTGTTAATTAGGATTATGGCATCATTTTGATTTAAGTCAAAGCATTTCAGCTACAAGCTTTTCTTTAGAAGCATAGCCTGAAGGATTCCCAATGAATAAAATCATTTCATGGGCTAATTTTATCCTGTATTTCTGTCAACTTCTTAGTCTATTTTGGCCATCCTCCAGACAATGTTTTTCAAAAGTTTCAACATAGATATTTTGGGTTAGATAATTTATGAACTATGTAAAGGATGCTCTATGCATTATTTATAGTATTTCTGGAATCTGCTAAATAAATGTCAGTCACCTCCTCCCTAGTAATGTCAAAGTGGCCACTGGCCACTGTCAAACATTTCCCAAGATGATAAATTGCCCCAAATTGTGAGCAATGTTCTCATTCTTAATTTCACTCACAATTTCCCATTTTCTTTAAGAAATGTAGACAACATCACAAACCTTTAAATCTTCTGGAATCACAGGATAGAATGAAGTCCAATCACCTACCTGTTAATTGTATGCCTGTGCTTAAGGGAATGTGTCTAATTGGTCTGATTGAGTATGGTTTTAAAAATACATGATTTCATCCTTAATGGTCAATATAGTAAAGTTGATTGTGGATAATACTGAGGATTGTCCTTTCTGAAGGACTCTGAAGCAGACAACTGAGAGCAGAGCATGCAGTTCTTATGTGTTCCACCTCAGATTTCTGAAGTCTTACTTTCTGTCTCATGATATTCCTGCTTGAAGGAGAACCTGTAAGGCTTTTAAATATTTAAAAGTTTTCTAGAGAAGTAAATAGAGACACAAATCACAACTATAAAACCCTTAGGCTGATTAAGTCAGAGCTGAGGAAGCATTTTATTTCCTCTCTGGAGTTCTAATATTTTTTTCTATTAAGTCTGTTTTCTTAGGCTTTTATGCCTTGGGGTTCAGAATATATCAGTCTTGATTTACTAATCTTATGTCTCATTTTTCTTATTGCCTTTTCTTCTCTCTAACTTAGGTAGTTTTTGCACCCCATCACTGGCTCAGTCTGTTGGCTTTGTACACTAACTCCTATAGAAACGAAGATAAACATTGCTACACTGATCAACAAAGTGGTAGGCACCGGATGTATGGCTGAGTTGGGCTACAAAGAGACTCCCAGAGAAAGGCCTTCTATTTTTATAACCCTTATTGCAAAGCAGCAAGTGTGTGTATGTGTGTGTGGGGGATACTGAGTCAGTAAGAGAAAAAAATTCCTGCACAGGCTTCTTGTTGTTTATCAGCCACACAGCCTTCTAATATGACTGTAGCTAAGAAAAGAACAATAAAACTTCCTTGTGGAAAAAAAGGCATCTCAGAAAAAAAAAATAGTTTGGTGTGGAGAGGCAATCACTTAATAATTGCCACAGAAGATAGAGAGAGGAAGACACTTCTGTGAGAGAAATTGTGGTGTAGTACTCCACCTGTGCGGTAGTTATAGTAGGGCTCTTGCTACAGCTACCATCAAACTGTAAAGCTAGTGTTCTGTGGATGGTCCCATACACTTCACAAAGTGCAGAGTTCTAAGAAAGCATCCAGTTTGCCTTGTTCTTAAATTTGTCATCAATGAAATGGATCTAGAAACACCTGTAAAGTAGTAGCCAGGCATCCTCGTGTTTTAATGAAATACAGACTAAAAGGTAAATACAGGATAACAGAAAAGTTTTTTTTCCTTTATTTTTATTTTTTATATTAATTACAGTTTATTTACTTTGTATCCCCCTCCCCCATTCCCTCCCAATCTTACCCTCCCTCTCTCATCTCCTCTCTGCCCCTCTCTTTTTCCACTGATAGGGAAAATCCTTCTCCCCTTCCATCTGACCTTAGCTTATCATGTCTCACGAGGAGTGGCTGCATTGTCCTCCTCTGTAGCCTAGCAAGGCTATTCTCCCTTGGGGGTGGGGAGGTCATAGAGCCAGCCACTGAGTTCATGTCAAGAGACAGTCCCTGTACCCATTACTAGGGAACCCACTTGGATACTGAGCTGCCATAGGCTCCATCTGAGCAGGAGTTCTAGGTTATATCCATGCATATACCATTCTTAGGCATATATACAAAGATGCTCAAGTACACAACAAGGACATTTGCTCAACCACGTTCATAGCAGCTTTATTCATAATAGCCAGAACCTGGGAGAAACACAGATGTCCCTCAACGGAGGAATGGCTACAGAAAGTATGGTACTTTTACACAATGGAATACTACTCAACAATTAAAAACAAGGAAATCATGACATTTGCAGGCAAATGGTGGGAGCTAGCAAAGATTGTCCTGAGTGAGGTATCCCAGAAGCAGAAAGACAAACACAGTATATACTCACTTATAAGTGGATACTAGACCTATAAGATAGGAAAACATACTAAAATCTGTATACCTAAAGAAATTAAACAAGAAGGAGGACCTGGGGTAAGATGATCAATCCTCACTTAGAAAGACAAATGGATTTCCTTGTTTTTTATTGTTCTGAAAAGTATACTAGCCAGTATTCTCCAGAGAAACAGAACCAAAGCTTTGTATTTTACTGACTACGTCTGTTTCCAGACTTATATTTACAACATATGTATGTACATCCATACGGTATAAGCAGGGAGCACGGAGAGATGGTGGTAAAGCTGCAGTCCACAGCTCAGGTCTGAGAACTGGATCTGCCAATGAAGTAAATCCAGCCTTGAGGCCCAAGACCACCAGTTCAGACAAAAATGGGAGAACTGGGACATTTTTCCTTGTTTGATCTGTTTATCTCATTTAGGCCTTTGAAGGATCAGGTGGCATTGATCCACGAGTGATCTGATTCATGAATTCTGATCAGATCTCATCAATATGCTTCTCAAATAACATATCCCTGAGCAATTAAGCATCACAAAGCTGAGTGTGATGGGTTTTAACCATGGTCTCAACATTTGTGAAGTCGAGGCAGGAGGATTAGAATTCCAAGGACATCCTCAGCTATAGGATAAGTTGGAGGCTTGCCAGGTCTACATTAAACACTGCCTTCTAAAACTAAAACCTGGGGGGAAAAGAAAACCTAGGGGGGAAAACCCAAACATCTCCTTGAAAAGAAATACACTGTCAATTGCATGATTTCCTTATTTTTCGTTGCAGAGTAATACTCTATTGTGTAGATGTACCACAATTTCTGCATCCACTCTTCAGTTGAGGGGCATCTGGGCTGTTTCCAGCTTCTGGCTATTACAAATAAGGGTGATACAAACATGGCTGAGCAAATGTCCTTATTGTGTACTTGAGCCTCTTTTGGATATATGCCTAGGAGTGGAATGGCTGGAGGTAAATGGTGGGACCTGGAAAGGATCATCCTGAGTGAGCTGTCCCAGAAGCAAAAAGACACACACGGTATATACTCACTCTTATAGACTTATAGGATAAATCTAAAATCTGTCCATCTAAAGAAACTAATCAAGAGAGAGGACCCTGACTAAAATGCTCAATCCCCATCCCGAAAGGCAAAGAGGATGGACATCAGAAGAAGAAGAAAGTAGGAAACAACCTAGGAACCTGCCACAGAGGGCCTCTGATAGGCTCTGCCCTGCAGACTATCAAATCAGACGCTGTGACTTTATGGCCAACTGTTGGGCAGAGTGCATGGAATCTTATATAAGAAGTGGGAAATAATAAGATCTGGAGAGGACAGGAACCCCACAAGGAGAGCAACAGAACTAGAAGATTTGAACACAGGGGTCTTCCCAGAGACCCATACTCCAATCAAGTACCAGGCATGGGGATAACCTAGAACCCTTGCACAGATGTAATCCATGGCAGTTTAGTGTCCAAGTGGGTTACATGGTAATGGGAAGAGGGACTGCCTCTTACACAATCTGATAGGCCTGCTCTTTGATTACCTCCCCCTGAGAGGAGAGCAATCTTACCAGGTAACAAAAGACGACAATGCAGCCACTCCTGATGTGATCTGATAGACTAAGATCAGATGGAAGGAGAGGAGGACCTACCCTATCAGTGGACTTGCATTTATGAAGAAGGGGAAGGGAGGGTGGGATCGGGAGGGGAGGAGGGAGGGGCTTATGGGGGGATAAAAAGTGAATAAAGTGTAAAAAAATAATTAAAAAAAATGAAAAAAAAAAAAAAAAAAGAAATACACTGTCCAAAGTGTAAGCAGCATCTAAACTATCACACTGGAGTAAAAGTGAATTTGAAAAAAAGCTTCAAAAGTGTCTGATAATTCAGAAAAGTCTCTAAAAGTTAATTTCCCCTACTGACAGGAAAATATATTTTCAAAGTGTAAGGACCTAAAAATGATCTAGTCCAAAGCTTGATTTGTAAATAGAAAAAATATCGACACTGGAAATATTAATGTTTTTGTTGATCTGGTTTAAAGTCAGAACTGGAACCCACATGCCCTGAGTAATTTCAGCTCTCTCTGGAAGTCACCCGGGGATGGCAACAAAGCTAGGAAGACAGAGCAGAAGCCGCTGCTCCGCTCTGCTTCTTTTCCACTCATTCAATCCTTGCTGAGTGGGCTTGCAGCTGAGACTTATTGCAGACCAGTAGCCTCTGGCAGTGAGAGAGGAAGATGAGCCTACCAGAGTGCGATGAAAAATGGAAAGTATGATAAGATGTAATGAAGTGAGATAAAATCCGTGCTCAGTGTCCAAATAAACTGCCAGATTTTGGGTTTTGTAGCACGCCGAGTGTGCTTAGATACTGGCATGGGAAACGGAGAGTAGAGAGGAAAGCTGGAGTTAGAGCCTTGTCTAGAATCACGTCAGCCCGAGTTAAGGAATGGATGGTGGCACAGGTGGGCGTCACTATATTTAATGTGTAAAATCCAGTTTAAAGCAAGCATTCAGAGAGAGGTTTAGATCTAGGTATACTTACTTACATCTTTAATAATAAATTCTCAGTCGGGCGTGAGTGCTTCATGCGCTATTCCCGGCACATACCGAGGCAGAGGCAGGCAGACCTCTGTGTTAGTGGCCAGCCTAACTACAGCCTGGTCTACAGAGTGAGTTCCAGGACAGCCAATGCTACACAGAGAAACCCTGCCTCAAAAAGCAAATAATAATAATAATAATAATAATAATAACAACTTGGAGTCAGCTCTACAATTAAGCTCATTTTTGTACCTACACACAATAATTACAAAATTCTCACTGAAAACTGAGTATGGACTCTTTGGAGGAATTGGGCAGATACAAAGGAAAACTTAAAATCAGAATCCCGATTTCCTCTTAACTTCTGACTTGTACAAGAGCTGAAATCTTTTCTGACATCTCACATTACCTGCGGAATATAAAATTTGGCCCTTCTGCAGCCGCATGGCAGTGATAAAGTGCAAACTAACGGTGTTTGCCCGCGTACTAACCCTGATGTACCTGGCCTTTTCAAAACAGGGAGGCTAATGTCTAACGAGTCATGTAAAAGTCAGAGTGAGTGAACCTTAAGCTAATGCAACATAGCATCCTTTGCATTTCAGTTTTCCTTGAAATATCACCACCTTAGGTCCAGCATTGATGCCAAAAGGCAATGATTTTGATTTTAAGTTTTGAAATGTGTATTAACGTAACCAAACAACTCAGTGAAAAGAAAGCTGAATGCTGGACTGTCTTGAGAATCTCCACACTCTGAATTTGCCCCCCCCTTTTTTTTTGCAGCTTCAAGATACTGGCGCTGAAAGTAGAGTTAAGTAATTTATGAGAAAAGCTAAAATAGCAATTTATTAAAATGTACTATTCTTTAATTCTTGAAGGCTCTAGGAATGGGAGATTTATTTAATGGCTCTTACTATTTGTTGGCAGTTTAATTCTTAATAATATACAACCAGTATACACAAGTGTGCAAGGTGAATTTATTTATATTTCTCATTTTTTTAGTGTATCCTTTCACCAGTAAAACAAGTGACATGCAGATGATGAATGGCCCTTCCTCAAAAATGATTCTAGTAAGTCATAAAATAAAGTCCAATATTTGTGCTTGTCATTCTGTTTCAATTGCATAAGACAACTCTTGGGGGGAAAGAAATTATATTAATCACAATGTTCACACACCCAGGCAATGAAAATGCACAAGGGTACATTTGGTGTTTTTTTGTTTGTTTGTTTGTTTGTTTGTTTCTTTGTTTGTGTGGATAACAGAGCCCAAGATAGCCTTCCTGTGTGACACAGGAAGACCCTAAATCTCCAGGAAATCCCTCTACCTCTGTCCCTGGGGTCACAAGTTTGTGCTGCCACACAGAAATGTTGCCGCTTCTGCATATTAGATAGGCTAGCACTGGGAGACCAGCATCAGCTTGAATAGTTTTGGTAAACCTGATTGGGCTGTGAGCTGCACTGGACATTTTTTTTTCCCAAGGGAGCTTGGGCTGAAGCTGTGGCAGGCACTGTTTTCCAAGGCACACTTGCCTGAACCCCGAAACCATGCACGCTGCAGAACATCCCTCTATACGTCTATAACAACTCCTCTCCAATAGCTTAGGTCTTGACCTTCCAAATCTTAGGCCCACGACACAAGACAGAAGGTGTTTCTCATAATTCCTTTGTGATTACCTTCACTTCATTCATAGTCTTGCAATTTACCTACATAATTTTAAACAATGCTTCATTTCTGTCTTCTTAGAACCATTTATAAACTTAGTATCAATAATCTTTGGCTTTCTGCTTTTATGTTCATAATAATATATTATAAACATTAATGTTTTGTGTCTTGATTCTATTTACCTAGTTTTGACGACTTCTCAATTCTGTTGTCATTGGACATCCCAGTTGTTTCTGGAGTTTGACAATTATGAATGTCTGCATTGTACACATTCTTGTATGTACAGCAAATAAGTTTCTGGTGGGGGGAAGACAGGGTACTTTGGTTCAACCCCAGCGCCTTGGCATATTATGTTACTACTCTATCACTTACCTTTGTCCTCATCTCTTGAAAATAAGGATTTGAGTTTACTATGCATGGGAGGTAAACCTTCTGAACCAAAACAAAGGAGCACATTGTAACTCTTTGCAGATTATGATACATGATGAACAAACTGTCTCAATTTACAGTCTGTACCACCTAGCAAGGGTTTCTTGTAGCTCTATTTCTTTACTAGTTAACTTTATTGAGCCACATTTTGCTGATGGCTGAGGTCCATTCTTCCTCTAGGCTCATTGACAGTTTGGTTTCCTCATGCATGAAATGCTTGTTTTAAGTCACTGTTTTTATTGGGTTATCTGTGTTTCTAACATCAGCTATTCTTATAAAGTCTGGATAAATGTTGTTCCCTGGCCTATAGAATCTAATCAGGGCTGGCTGCATTGTCCTCCTCTGTAGCCTGGTAAGGCTGCTTCCTCTCAGGGGTGGTGATCAAAGAGCTAGGGTCAGATGGATGGGGAGGAGGACCTCCATTAACAGTGCACTGGGTGAGGGGTAAGGGAGAAGAGGGAAGGAGGGAGAGATTAGGAGGGGATGAGAGAGAGGCTACAGCTGGGATACAAAGTGAATAAATTGTAATAAATAAATAAATAAATAAATAAATAAATAAATAAATAAATAAATAAATAAATAAATAAATAAAAAGTTGTTCCCTGGCTGTACATGCTACAAACAGCTCTTTCTAGTCTATGACTTGTCACTTTTTAAAATGGTGTTTTTGAAGAAGGCAAAATTGCAGTCATCATTTTAACATCACTGAATTTATTAGTCTTTTTCTTTCTAGTCACTGCTCTTGGGTTGTGTTTAAGAAATCCTTTACAACTAAGGGCATTACTATATTCTTCCCCATTATCTTCTAAAAGCTTTATGGTTTTGCCTTTCACATTTAGGTTTTTAATCTACCTGGAATTGATTTTTTTATATGGCATGAATGCTTTTGCTATTATGCCATAATTTTTAAAAATCGAACTTCCACAAGGTCACCATTATCACTTAGTTTATGCCTCCACAATTGAGCAGGTAGAGGATAACAGCCTGCCACGAAGTCAGAGTGATGCTGGGCAAAAAGGGAGAAAATTTGTTTTCTTCTTTTTAAGAAACTGTAATTAGTTCCCACTGCGTGGCAGGGTATTTTACTTCCTAACCTCCAAAAAGCTCATTTTATGCATGAAGCAACCAATAGTGCAATGTTTGGGGGACTCGGTGAAGACCCAAGAGTAGCATAAATCTGAAAAAAACATTGCTCTTTTTTTTCTTCCTCTGAAAGCACCTGTACCTCTACAAATCTAGTCCTCATCATTTTTTTTCCTTTTACTTTCTAATGAAATTTGGATTTTCTAAGAGTTGTCAAGGACTACATTTTTCCAATTTTTTAATTAAAAATAGTTTTTACTTGCTATATGTTAATTATGATTTCTCCTTTCACAACTTCTCCCAGACCCTCCATTTCTCTCTTTCCATCCAAACCCAAATAGCCTTTGTCTCTCTGAAAACAGGTATCTAAAGAGTAGTAATAAAATAAAACTGAAATAGGACAAAACAAACCAAAGAAGAAAAAGTAAAAGAAACAGTACAAAAACATTTATAGAGGGAGAGACATACATGTTCATAATAACTATTAATCTTGGTTCACTCAAATGAAGAATTGTGTTTCTCTTTCATCACTAGCTTAATATTTATGGTTTTATTCAAGAAATGCAGATAGCTGACATTTTCTTAGAATTCTAATTATTATTGAATATTTATAGCTCCGATAACTTGTGTTATACTTGTTGGCTACGTCCAGTGGAGCCAATGGTGGTCTACTAATTTTTCTCTGAATCCATACTGTTGCCGGACTAAGCAGCAACTATCTTCTCTTTCCTAACCCATAGCCAAGAACTTTCTAGTACTAGCTCCAACCAAAGAGAATCCAGTTTATCTGATATTTGGAACTGACAAGCTGCAGCTGTGAGTGAAATATTTTAACAAATAAATGTTCCTGAAACTAAATGATCAAGAAGAATTAGTAATTTTAGGAACCAATGTGCATTTTCAATTATCCCAAAGAAAGTTTCTAAAACAAAACTTAGCTGGAGAAAATAAAAACTTTAAGCTTTCTAGTTCTAGAATAGGCCAATAGAGCAAATCCAATACAAAAAAAAGTCACTTTTGTTTGTATAGTAAAAACAAATGCATTATGAAATACTGAAAGCTGTTTATGAAAGGGGCATTAGGAATACAAACACTTAAGAATGTGTTCCCTCAAGACTTCTCTACTGAAAACTATAAATCACCATCTAGAGAAAAGAAACAAAGAAATCCAGTACTTTCAAATGTCCAGTGCTGTTGAGATGTGAATTTACGTCAACACTCTCTGCTAAATCTCTCCACTGGGCTTCCTTTTGCTGATCGGTATATGCCTGTCAACTCTTTTCACATTTTTGTGTCTACAATCCAGGAGAGGTTCTTGTAAGAACACGTGTATGTCCCTCTTTTAACAGGGCCAACGACCCTTCCCATGCTGACTCTAGGCGGTGGACAATCCACTGGTGTTGGGGACAGTTGTTGCATAATTTGCTGCACAAAGAGCAACGTTCATACCCACCACCCACTACTTCAGTAGCACTGGTGGGTAAGATGTGTTTAGTAATTGCGGAAAGTCCCTTAGGAGGCAAAATTTCCCCCAATTCAGAGCCATTAGCCTAATATGTTATTTCCTGAAACAACATTCAAGGGGTCATTTTCTCCTAGCCTTTTCGTTTACTGATTTCAAACATTGTCTTTTACTGTAATCTTTACCATTGCTTTATAATAGACTGACTCATTTATAATTTATAGTAACTATCATATCCATTTGAGGCATTCATTTATTTCCCAATGATTGTAGAATAAATCCCAATTTTCTCAACATTGGATTTAAAGTTCAACCTTACTTTCCAGTCACCACTTTTCTCACCATATCTTGCTTTAAAATGCTCTCTCATTCTCTCTCTGCCTGCCTGTCTATCTGTAGCTCAGACCTGCATTAAAACAAGCATTTGACACTTTTGTTCATTATTAGTTCCTCTCTCTACGTTCTTTTTGAATTTGATTTTGTCCAAATTACATTTCTGACTTCTGCTTTTTCTTCTGTAGACTTAGTACATTCTCTCTCTAGGTGCTTGTGTGAATGTTTTAAGTTATAGATGCATGATTTGTAAAATATAATATTCATTCACTACGCAATATTTCTTGTAAGTTGTCATTCTCAAAAAAAACTCTTCTGTAAAAGTAACTTTTATTCTCCAGATGTACTTGCTGTCTTAGAATCTTACAGCTAAATAACTGGGCTTTTTCTGGTTCTTTCTGAACTGTTGCCCGGTGGTTCAACACACCTGTTCTGGCTCAAAACTCCTCTCCACACTGACTGATTCAAACTGGTTTCTCTTGACCTCTCCTGAATTGCTCTGCTTCTGAACTCCACGAGCTGAATGGCACAGAGCTGCTTGTACTGCACTGTGCTGAACTCAATGCTACTGCACGGTCTTCTCTACTGAACTCACTCTTCTCTACTCTTCTCTACTGAACACACAGCTTTATGTAACATTTTCTACACTGTATGTTTGATGTTGAGGAAGTCATTTAGCTTTTCTAGGCTTCCTTACAGCCCTTAATAGAGTCATATAGAAGTGGCACACTGATTTGCAGTATCAAGTTCTGATTCAAATTTAATGTCCACTTTTAATAACATTTGATAATAAATAGGCAATTATACTAAAAAGACCACATACATAGTTTCATATAACGGTAATTAATGAAAAAAGAAGCCATGGATTTGAAAGAGAGCAAGGAGATGGATATGGACAGATTTGGAGGAAAGAAAAGAAAATGGACATGATATAATTATGTTACAATCTACCAAAAATAAAAATTAAAAAACATTAAATAAGTACCAAAAACTAAAACATTAATAAAGAAACCCTAGAATTTAAAAGTACTTCATTATTTGTAAACTTTTGAGCCTACTTTAACCATTTTCTCACACAAGTAGCCTTTGCTGTCAGCGTTATTGTTATATGGTCTTTAAAACTGAGCAGCCGGTGGCAAGGCTGAAATCACTTGGCTGTATAAGAGAGTCCATTAAGAGTTGTTTTCTAGATGAGTTTTCCTTGTTTTATACTAATGGCTTCCAATCAGCGGGGTCCTGAGACTGAATCTTAGTTTTCATAAACAATAGTAGAAACATTCACCCAAAGCAATTTGATTATGGGAGTACCTACTGTGCACACTTTTTAAAGCACAGTGTTGGGAGTTTTATTTCTAAAAACATAAAAGCACACCAGCTTTATCACTAAAATGTGATTTATCATTCTATGACAAGAGACACAAAGCAGCCTGCCACAGTGGTACACACCTGAAATCCCAGCACTCCAGCACTCAGGGAGGCAAGGGCAGGCATATCTCTGTGGGTATGAGGGAAGCATGGTGTACAAAGTGAGTCCAGGTCAGCCAAAGCTACACAGAAAAACCCTATTTCAGAAAACCAGAGAGAGAGAGAGAGAAACAGCAATTTCATAGAAAGTAACAGAACAATAGCCAGAACTGAAATTCAAATCTCACTTTTCTTCCCACTTGTCTGTTCCTACACCAAATATCTCCTACAGAAAACAGACGATTATGCCCTTTTTATCAATTCCTGATAGTGATGATGATCTGGGAGGAACACTTTCACTATGTAAAGTAAGTTTTTAAAGGATTCTGAAGGGGAACACAATCTGGAGGAAAATGCAAGACTGGAAGCCATGACAGAGAGCAGAAGAATGTTAATTCTCGGTTAAGCACCAGAATGTGACACTGAACAAATTGCCTAGTGGAAGCCTGGGTCACTGTGACTGGAATATTTCTGAACTGATGTTGAACTATAATGCAGTCTCCTCGAGGAAAAGTTCACTTGTAGTTTACACTTATGCCCACAGTATTTTGTTTCAGTAAGCAGAACGTAATAAAAATTTTGGGTAAAAAAAAAACAAAAAACAAAAAAAACAGAAATATAGAATTCCAGCTCTGCTCCCTATGTGAACAAACTTTGGCAAAATATTTTTTCTAGCATAAATGTATTTAATTTTCACTCCACAGTATTATCTTAACATTCACATGTTCTTGTGGTTTATTGAGAGATCAGTAAATGCTAATTTACTTTCTGTTAATCTTCAATAAATCAATAAGTTTCCTAGAGAGGAGTTTTTGAGCATAGAGTGTTCAGAAAATGGCAATTTATTTTGAATTACAGTGCATACTACTTTTCAAATGTACTTGAAGAGTAAAGTAGATTGACTGAGGATAAGATTTTCAGGATAGAGTGAGGTCATATTATAGATTTAACTCCTTTACATGATGATTTTGAAGTTCTGTTCTAATTCATAATTGTGGGCTTTGTTGTAGTGAACCAGGCCTTATTTTAGGTATTAAAGTTAGAAAAATTTACTGAAAAGAAATAAAAAGATTACATTGTTTTTAAAGATTTAAAAAAATATTTTTGGAGTCTGTGTGTCTATGTGTGTCTGTGTGTGGCGATGTGCACCTGAATAAAAGTGCAAGCAGAGTTTAAAAGAGGGCAGCACGTCCTAAATGTATAGTTACAGATAGCTCTAACCCACCTCATGTGGACCCTGGGAAGTGAACTTGGGTTTTCTTCTAAAACAGTGCATGCTCTTAACCATTGAACCACCACTCCAGCTCTCAGAAGACTGATTATGAATGTGATGATACTCCTGGACATTCAGAGAACAGATGCAGCCTGGACAGAGCATAAGCCCTGAAGCTGGGGCTTTGTGTGTCTGCAGATGCACAGTAGACTCTGTCTTCACGAGACTTCCTGCTGGATTCAGGACAGGAGCACCACAGTGTCCAACTGAACACTCAGATTAGTCTAGTGATACGAAGAGTAAATCCATAGCATAGTGATAATAATAACAATAATAATCTTGGAGGAAATTAGCCTGTGTTAGGTTGGTTAACACCTTATGAAGTAATTATAGGTTTCAGGAACAGACCCTGTATGTCCACGAAAAAAGAAATTGATTTAAGCATGGAAGATTGTTGGGAGTATTTCTTTGGAAATTAATCACATTGAAACACATGTCGTTATATCCTCTTTTTTTTTTTAATACTTCATTGAAAAAAAAGGTTTTTTTGTTTTGTTTTTTGCTATAAGAACACCCGAAGTCTGTGATTCTTTGTGTCCCCCAGATGAGTTAAGCTCATGTACTTTGGAGGGCATAAGGAATCATCTCAGTCACCTGGGTGCAATCCTGTATCTCTCAATCTTTGCTCTTTTAGTCAAGGGCAGAGAAGTTGCCCTGCAAACTATGTAGAAACAGTAAACAACAGGAGACTGTTGTCTTTGCTTCCCACTACTGTGCCTTCCAGCACTGGTCCTGAGAGCCCAATCATTCCTTGTCCCAGTGATGGCATTTTCACAGCTTCCTGTGGTAAATAGATTGTTCTAAAAATGCCATTTTAATAGAGTGAGCTTTCCTAAGAATCCATTCTAAAAGTTCCCTCTCAATTTCCCCCTACTCGGTCTTTCTTGTATGGAGGTAATTATTGATTAGTTCTAACCTCTGCAGACTGATGCATTCCTCCGGGCTTTTATAGCTTTACCCTGTTTTCTTGATAGTACAATTCATTTGTGTCCCCATCACCTTAGCTTGACATCTCTGTATTCCTTCCGTATGATTCATGTTTATTTGGTTTCTCACAGCATGTAAAGCTCTTGTTATTGGTTAAGAGCTTCTTAAAACTTCTTAGAAAATATATCTACTAATATTTTTATGATTCATACGTTCTTAACTTTGAGGGCAGATTTCTGTGAAAGATACCAAAAGGATATAATAAGCAAGACTTCCCTTTACTAGATAAACTAAACTATGAGTGATTTTCTTCCCTGTGCATGACAGGACACTTGCTCTGAAGCCCATTGACCCCCAAAGCTTCTCTGGTTCAAGACAGAATAACATTTATTCTAAGCCTGGGTCCTGAGGTTCTCCTCATAGGTTTCCATTAGGAAGACAAAGAGAGAGAGCTGGGGACCTGTTTGCCTCTTGCACTCTGACTGTGAACTCTTCCATGATGGGAAGTACAGCACAATCTCTGTAGCCAGAACAGTTTTCGTAGAGGTCAGAGCACTCACCTACAGCATATGGGAAGCCCAAGCCTTATATGTCATCTAATATGACTGAAGTGAAGGTTAAACAGAATAGTGTTTAAGCGTTTTCAGTATTTAGAATGCTTGTCAGGAAAACTCTTTGAATGAATTCATAAAATGGTTTTTATTTCTTATATTCTTGTCAAATGTCCAAAGACAACATTTAGACACCAATTCAGAGCTTGTAGATAAATGTTTCAGGGATGCTACTTTCTCTTATACTTCCTACTGTTTTAAAAATTCAGTGCATTCCAAACAGTATTTCACTATAGGGAATGGTATTGACTTATTGAAAATGTGACTTACATTAATCATGCCTATCGTTTCCATAAAATGATTCTCCTTTTGGAAAATTTCCTATAATAACAAGAAAAATGTATCACAATGGACTTAGTGATCTATCTTCCAGGTGGATCTTGCCCCTGACACTCTCCTAAAGTCCTCTGCAAGGACTCCCTTGTTTGCAACGTTGATGTCATTAGGAACACTAGATTCTATGAAAAGGTCTTGCTTGAAATTACTGTTAATTCTCCAAGCTTTCTTACTTTCAACCACAGTGGCCATTTGGTGTCATACTGTCATATTTGCTAGTCACATATATAACATTTCTCTGGATGGTTTTAGTTTTTTCATGAATAAGATGTTGTAATAATAATCTCTCCTTTAAGTGACAATTTTAAAGATTTTTTTAAAAAAATTAATCAAGCTCTTCATACAAAACATCACAATTTGCAGCCTTAGCACAATTTTAACAATTTTATTAACATTTCAAAACTGAAAGTGAATATGCCTGTCACAAAATGAACAAAATTAAATATTAAATAGTAAATTTAAAAGTAAATTTAATAGTAAAATTTAAAAGTAAACATTAAAAATATTCTGGACTGAAATAAAGTCATGTTCAAAATAAAGTTTGAATTATGTCCAATTTGTGCAGAAAACATTCAATTGTTTTGAAACAATGGTTAAATGATCAACTGACATGGAAGAAAATGTTTGAATAATGGGGATAAATTGTGTTAAACTATATGATATAAATAGGCAAATTATTGTCAATCTTAATCTTTTAAACTTTATATAACCAACTGAAAAAGAACAAACAAAACAAAAAGTCTAAACTAAGGGAACCCTGAGGCACAGGTTAGTATGGTGAACTAGCATAGTAATGAAAAAATAAATATTTTTTCATTAAAATATTTTCTAACTTGGGGAAAACCTAGAACCCCTGCACAGACATAGCCAATGGAAGCTCACTCTCCAAATAGGCTCCCTAATAAGGGGAGCAGAAGCTGTCTCTGACATGAACTGAGTGGATGGCTCTTTCTTCACCTCCCCTGAGAGGGGAGCAGCCTGACCAGGCCACAGAGGAAGACTATTAAAGACAGTACTGATAAGAGTTGATAGGCTAGGGTCAGATGGAAGAGGAGGAGGTCCTCCACTATCAGTGGACTGGGGAAGGGGCATGGGAGGATATGATGGTGAGAGGGAGGGCAGGATTGGCAGGAAAAGAGAGTGGGGCTACAGCTGGGATACAATGTGAATAAATTTTAATGAATAAAAAGTATATAAAAATTATATGTAAAAAATTTTCTAACAAAGATTTAAAATATAAGGAAAGAATCAGAAATACTGGTCTTTATGCAACTTAAAAATAAGTTGATTCTAGAGACCTTGCAACTCAAAAATAAGATAAAATAAAAACCTCACAAAAACCGTATTTCATGTTTTCTTTCCTAATCTGCCATCAGTTACATCCTACAAAATGATTACTGGCTAACATCATTACTGACAAATGTTGCAGTTACGGTTTTGTGAGAAGCAGATGCTGAGACTTTTTTTTTCCTTTTCCGAAGGAGCTGTTTGGTCATTAGTAGTGGAAGAGAGATGAAGGATGCCTGGCTAGGGAGGAAGAGACATAAACATGATGGATCTGCTTATCCAGTAGTCACAGCTGCAACCCCTCCTAATTTAAACCGGCCCTGTGTGTGAGGTCAGGGTCTTTATGTCCTGGAACATTGGACTAGACTGAAGTGTGACCTTGGATCCCGCAGCTCTCCTACAGACACGATGTTTGCAACCCCACACCAATGAATTATGTCATCAAGGGCACAGGCAGCTTCGAGATGATACTTGTTCTTCCATGAAGGTGATGTTGAATCGTGTCTCCCACTATCCAACACAGTGACTCATGAAAGATCCCAGAGTCCTTTGCTTTAGACCCACACAGCTGTGCACTCTCTCTTTCTCATGCAAGGGCCAGAAGGGAATGACTTTGAAAACTACACATATATTATGGATACACTTGTGGAAAGGACTTTTCCCAGCAGCATCCCTCAACAAAGCCACAACTTTGCAGTCTGTGCTGCTGGGGACACTGGCCTTTCTACACTTCCATACACATTGTAACTACCTCCAGGAAATTTCTTTTTTTTTTTCCATGTAAAATCATTTGTGTTTATTAAACAATTTGACAAGTGACATTTCGGTTCTTTCCTTTTTTTATACTTTTATTTTTTTATTTTTATTTTTAGTTACAATTTGTTAACTCTGTGTCCCAGCTATGTCCCGCTCCCTCATTCCCTCCCCCTCCCCAACTCCCTCCCTGGTCTCCTCTCTGCCCCTTTCCAAGTCCACTGATAGGGGAGTACCTCCTCCCCTTTCATTTGACCCTGTTTTATCAGGTATCTTCAGGACTGGCTGCAAAGTCCTCCTCTGTGGCCTAACAGGACTGCTCCTCCCCTGGGGGGGGGTGGGGAGGACAAAGAGCCTGCCCTTGAGATCCTGTTAGAAATAGTCCTTGTTCCCTTTGCTTTAGAAAACTACTTGGTTACTGAGCTACCACAGGCCACATCCAAGCAGAAGTTCTAGGTTGTATCCATAGATGGTCCTTGGTTGAGTGTCAGTCTCAGAAAAGGCCTTGTGCCCGGATATATTTGGTCCTTGTAGAGCTCCTATCCTTTCCATATCATACTAACTCCCCTTCTTTCATATGATTCCCTGCACTCTGCCAGATGTCCATCAACAGAGGAATGGATACAGAAATTGTGGTATTTTTGCACAATGGAATACTACTCAGCAATCAAAAGGGAGGAAATCATGAAATTTGCTGGCAAATGGTGGGATCTAGAAAAGATCATTCTGAGTGAAGTATCCCAGAAGAAGAAAGACAAACTTGGTATATACTCACTTATATAGACCTACAAGATATGATAAACATAATGAAATCTACATACCTAAAGAAGATAATCAAGTAAGTGGACATGGGTGAAGATGATCAATCCTCATTTAGAAAGACAACTGGGCTGTGCATTGAATGTATGACAGGAGTCTACCGCAAAAGGCATCTGAAAGACTCTACCTAGCAGTGTTTCAAAGCAGACACTAAGACTCATAATCCAGGAAATTTCTTACTGACTCTCAGCCTATTGGCATTACCTTTCTACATAGTTTTTGACTGTTTTGAGTTTTTTTTTTAAGTATCACAGAGTAAACTCTTTTTTTTTTATTGTGTATTCCCTCAAGTTTTTTACACATGTTTTTCTGAATTAAAAACTTTCTCTTTATACAACTTTCTTTTCTATGAAGACTTTTTGACTATTTCCTCCAGTTATTAAAACAGCTTAGAAGCAATGTTGGTACAATGTGACAGGGAGGAAACAGAACAAGAAAGGATTAAGGGCTGAGGGAAAACTAAATGCAGGTAGTGGACAAATAATGAAAGAGGATAAATATATACTAGTTTTCCTAGTTCTAAATCTATTATGTTTTTTTCTTTGATTTTAGTGGTTGATAAGTGCATAAAAATGTATTCAACAGAGAAAGAATAGAATCCAACGTGACGCTCCACACCTGCTGTGAACAGCAACTCTGTTCATTAAGAACTACAACCTTTGGGTAGTTTTTTTTTTTTTAATATTATTATTATTTGCAACTTCCAGAAAGTTTAAAAAATTAAAGTAACATTTCTTTTTTTTGAGTTCTTTTATTATAGTTTTTATTAATTAGTTTATTCACTTTGTATACCCCCTGTAACTCCCTCCTTCCTCCACAACCAATTATACCCTCCCTCTTTCCAACACATGTCACTCTCCCAGTCCACTGAAAATGGAGGTCCTCCTCTCCTTCCCTCTGATCCTAGTCTATCAGGTCTCATCAGGAGTGGCTGCATTGTCTTCTTTTTTTTAATTGTTTTTTATTTTTTTAATTTTATTTTTTAAATATTAGTTACAGTTTGTTAATTTTATATCCCTGGTGTATCCCATTCCCTCTTTCTCTCCCAATCCCACCCTCCCACCTTCATTTCCTCCCTGCCCCTTTCCAAGTCCACTGATAGGAGAGAACCTCCTCCCCTTCCATCAGATACTGGTTTATCAGGTGTCTTCAGGACTGGCTGCAAAGTCCTCTTCTGTGGCCTAGCAGGGCTGCTCATCCCTGTGTTAAAAACTAAAAGTAGATGAAGCAGGGGGACAACTGGTATTCTCTGCGAGAGGTTTAATAGGGAGGTATGGAGGAAGTGGCTAGCAGGGCATGGTGGGGAAAGAGAGGGGGAAAGGGAAGGGGATAGGAGGCGTGCCCAAGGAGAGAGAGAAGAGTGGGTGTAAGGGTAAGAGTAAGAGAGTAAGAGTAAAAGAGTGACCACGTGTCAGGTCCGCCCTTTTACTGGGCCATGGTAACCACGCCTTACAGGTGTGACCACCTGGTAGGAAACATATG
Source organism: Psammomys obesus (assembly GCF_907164565.1). Lineage (NCBI taxonomy): Eukaryota > Metazoa > Chordata > Mammalia > Rodentia > Muridae > Psammomys > Psammomys obesus. Next base: position 11,289,874 of record NW_026585797.1, read on the forward strand.
ACAACGTCATAGGTTGCTGGGCATCCCAGAAGCAGGTTGTGTTCCAAAATACTAACACCTTGGGCGTGGGGAGGAGATCAAAGAGCCCGCCATCAAGTTCATGTCAGAAACAGTCCTTGTTCCCCTTATTAGGGTACCCACTTGAATACTGAGCTACCAAGGGCTACATATGAGCAGAGGCTCTAGGTTGCATGTTCCTTATTTGGAGAAACAGTCTCATAAAAGACCCCTGTGCCCAGATATATTTGGTCCTTGTGGAACTCCTGTCCTCTCCAGGTCATATTAACCCGCGGCCCACCCCCTCCCCAGTTTTTTATTCCCTGCACTCTGCTGAAGGTTTGGTTATGAATCTTAATATTTGCTTTGTTATACTGCTAGGTAGAGTCTTTCAGAGGCCCTCTGTGGTAGGCTCCTGTCCTGTTACTTGTTTGATACTACATCCAATATCCACCCCATTTGTCTTTTTAAGTGAGGATTGATCATCATACCTCCTGTCTGCTTTCTTGTTTATCTTCTTTAGGTGTATAAATTTCAGTACGTTTATCCTATCTTATAGGTCTATATAAGTGAGTATATACCATGTGTGTCTTTTTGCTCTTGGAATACCTCACTCAGGATGATCGTTTATAGGTCCCACCATTTGCCGGCAAAATTCATGATTTCCTTGTTTTTAATTGCTCAGTAATATTCCATTGTGTAAAAGTACCACAAAAACAAAGCAATATAAGAGAGCAAATCTTTCAATGCAATGTTCAACTCTAAGTGTTCTGCCTGGCTGGCACCTGTTCATCTAAATATGTGATTTGATTTTTAATGTAATTTAATTGAATTTAATTTATATTACACTTTATTCATTTTGTATCCCTCCATAAGCTCCTCCTTCCTCCCCTCCAGGGCCCACCCTCCCTCCCCCTTCTTCACGCATGCCCCTCCCCAAGTCCACTGATAGAGGAGGTCTTCCTCTCCTTCCTTCTGATCTTAGTCTATCAGATCACATCAGGAGTGGCTGCATTGTCATCTTCTGTAGCCTGGTAAGGCTGCTCCCCCATCAGGGGGAGGTGATCAAAGAGCAGGCCAATTAGTTTATGTTAGAGGCAGTCCCTTTTCCCATTACTATGTAACCCACTTGGACACTAAACTGCCATGGGCTACTTCTGTGCAGGGATTCTAGGTTATCTTCATGCCTGGTACTTGGTTGGAGTATGAGTCTCTCGGATGACCCCTGTGTTCAAATTTTCTGGTTCTGTTGCTCTCCTTGCGGTGTTCCTGTCCTCTCCAGATCTTATTATTTCCCACTTCTCATATAAGATTCCATGCACTCTGCTCAACAGTTGGCCATAAGTCTCAGCATCTGCTTTGATAGTCTGCAGGGCAGAGCCTTTCAGAGGCCCTCTGTGGCAGATTCCTAGGTTGTTTCCTGTTTTCTTCTTCTTCTGAAATCCATCCTCTTTCCCTTTCTGGATGGGGATTGAGTATTTTGGACAGGGTCCTCTCTCTTGATTAGTTTCTTTAGATGTACAGATTTTAGTAGGTTTATCTTATGTTATATGTCTATATGAGTGAGTATATATTGTGTGTGTCTTTCTGCTTCTGGGACAGCTCACTCAGGATGATCCTTTCCAAGTTCCACCATTTACCTGCAAATTTCATGATTTCCTTATTTTTCATTGCAGAGTAATACCACAATTTCTGCATCCATTCTTCAGTTGAGGGACATCAGGGCTGTTGCCAACTTCTGGCTATTACAAATAAAACTGCTACAAACACAGTTGAGCAAATGTCCTTATGTGTACTTGAGCCTCTTTTGTATATATGCCTAGGAGTGGTATGGCTGGATCTTAAGAAAGCACTATTCCTAGTTGTCTGATGAAGTGCCAGATTGATTTCCAGAGTGGTTGTACAAGTTTACATTCCCACCACCAGTGGAGAAGGGTTCCCCTTTCTCCACAACCTCTCCAACATGTGTTGACACTGGGGTTTTTCATCTTGGCCATTTTGATGGGGTGTAAGGTGAAATTTCAGGTTCACTTTGATTTCCATTTCCCTAATGGCTAATGATGTTGAACATTTCTTTTATAAGTGTTTCTCTGCCATTCGATATTCCTCTACAGAGAGTTCTCTGTTTAGCTTTGTTCCCCATTTATTAATTGGATTACTTGGTTTGCTGCTTTTCACCTTCTTTAGTTCTTTATATATACTGAATATTAGCCCTCTGTAAGATAAAGGGTTGGTGAAGATTCTTTCCCAATATGTAGGCAGTCATTTTGTTTTGATGACAGTGCCCTTTGCTTTACAGAAGCTTTTCAGTTTCATGAGGTCCCATTTATTGATTGTTGCTCTTAGAGCCTGTGATGTTGGTGTTCTGTTCAAGAAATTGTCTCCTGTACCAATGAGTTCCCCACTTTTTTTTCTAGCTGATTTAATGTGTCTGGTTTTATGTTGAGGTTTTGATCCACTTGGACTATTTTCATTTTTCTACATGTAGACATCCAGTTAGTCCAGCACCATTTGCTGAAGATGCTATATTTTTTCCATTGTATGGTTTTGGCATATTTGTCAAAGATCAGGTGTCCATAAGTGTGTGGGTTTATTTCTGGGTGTTCTGATTGGTTTCATTGATCCACCATTCTGTTTCTATGCTAGTACCATGCAGTTTTATAACTGTTGTTATATATTACAGCTTAAGAACAGGGATGGAGATACCTCCAAAAGATCTTTTATTGTAGAGGATCATTTTAACAATTCTGGGTTTCTTGTTATTCCATACGAGTTGAGAATTTTTCTTTCCAGGTCTGTAAAGAATTGTGTTGGTAATTTCATGGGAATTTCATTGAATCTGTAGATTGCTTTTGGCAAGATGGCCATTTTTACTAGGTTCATCCTGTCAAGTCATGAGCATGGGAGATCTTTCCATCTTCTGATACCTTCTTCTAATTCTTTTTTAGAGACTTGATTTTTTTTTTTCCATACAAATCTTTGACTTGCTTGGTTAGGGTTACACCAAGGTACTTATGTCATTTGTGGCTATTGTGAAAGGTGTTGTATCCCTAATTTCTTTCTTAGCCCTTTTGTCTTTGTATACAGGAGGGCTACTGATTTTTTTAAAGTTAATTTTGAAGCCGGCCACTTTGTTGAAGGTGTTTATCAGCTCTAGGGGTTCCCTGGTAGAGTCTTTGGGGTCACTCACGTATACTATCATATCATCTGCAAATAGCGATAATTCGACTTCTTCCTTTCCAAAGTGTATCCCCTTGATCTTCTTCAACTATCTTATTGCTCTAGCAAGGACTTCCAGAACTATGTTGAAGAGATATGGAGAGAGTGGGCAGCCTTTTCTTGACCCTGATTTCAGTGGGATTGCTTTAAATTTCTCTCCGTTTAGTTTGATGTTGGCTATAGGCTTGCTGTATATCGCCTTTACTATGTTTAGATATGTGCCTTGTATTCCTGATCACTCCAACACTTTAAACATGAATGGATGTTGGATTTTGTCAAATGCTTTTTCAGCATCTAGGGAGATTGTCACGTCTTTCTTTTTTCTTTCAGTTTATTAATATGTTGGATTACACTGATGGATTTTTATATATTGAATCAACCCTGCCTACCTGGGAAGAAGCCTACTTAATCATAGTGGATGACCACATAGCTTTGATGTGTTCTTGTATTCATTTTGCAAGTATTTCATTGAATATTTTGGCATCAATGTTCATAAGGGAGATTGGCCTGAAATTCTCTTTCTTTGTTGGGTCTTTGTGAGGTTTAGGTAGCAAGGTGACTGTGGCTTCATAGGATGAGTTTAGTAATGTTCCTTTTGTTTCTATTTTGTGGAAAATTTGAAGAGAACTGGAGTTAGCTTTTCTTTGAAAGTCTGGTAGAATTCTGTGCTGAAACCATCTGGTCCTAAGCTTTTTGTGGATGGGGGACTTTCAATGACTGCTTCTATTTCCTTGGGTGAGATAGGACTATTTAATTGATTTTCCTGGTCTGGATTCAGCTTTGTTAAGGCGAATTGATCAAGAAAATAGTCCATTTCATTTAGATTTTCAAATTTTGTGGCATATATACTTTTGAAGTAAGTCCTAATGATTGGATTTCTTCCGTGTCTATAGTTATGTCCCTCTTTTCACTTCTAATTTTGTTGATTTGGATGGTGTCTCTCTGCTTTTATTTATCTTGGCTAAGCGTTTGTCTATCTTGTTGATTTTCCCAAAGATCCAGCTCTTGGTTTCATTGATTCTTTGAATAGTTTTGTTTCTAATTGATTGATTTCAGCCCTGAGTTTGATTATTTCCAGCAGTCTACTCCTTTTTGGTGTGTCTGTTTCTTCTTTTTCTAGGGTTTTTAAGTGGGCCATTAAGTTGCTTGAATGAGCTGTCTCAAATTTCTTCTTTAAGGTCCTTAGTGCTATGAATTTTCCTCTTAGCACTGCTTTTATTGTGTCCCAAAAGTTTGGATATGTTGTGTCTTCATTTTCATTGAGTTCTAGGAAGACTTTAATTTTTTCTTTATTTCTTCCCTGACCCTGCTCTCATTTCATAGCTAGTTGTTCAGTTTCCATTTGTGTGTAGACTTTTTACTATTTCTGTTGCTGTTGAGGTCCAGCTTTATTCCATAGTGATCAGATAGGATACAAGGGATTATTTCAGTCTTCTTGTGTCTGTTGAGGCTCGCTTTGTGACCAGCTATATGGTCTATTTTGGAGAAGGTTCCATGAGGTGCTGAGAAGAAGGTAAATTCTTTTGTGTTTGGGTGTAAGGTTCTGCAAATGTCTGTTAGGTCCATTTGATTAATGACCTCTGTTAGAAACATCATTTCTTTGTTTAATTTCTGTTTTGCTGACCTGTCCTTTGTGGAGAGTGGGGTGTTGAAGTCTCCCAATATTAATGTGTGGGGATCTATGTGTGGTTGAAGTTTCATAAGTGTTTCGTTTACAAATGTGGGTGCCCTTGTATTTGGGACATAGATATTCAGGATTGTGATGTCTTCCTGGTGTAATTTTTCCCTTGATGAGTATGAAGTGTCCTTCCCCATCTCTTTTGTTTAAAAGTCTATTTTATCAGATATTAGAATGGCTACTCCTGCTGGCTTCTTGGGTCCATTTTCTTGGAAAGTGGTCTTCCAACCCTATACCCTCAGGTAATGTCTATCTTTGTTACTTAGGTGTGTTTTTTGTATGCAACAGATTGTTGGGTCTTGTTTACACATCCATTCTGTTAGTCTTTGTCTTTTTATTGGAGAATTGAGTCCATTGATGTTGAGAGAGATTAATGACCAGTGGCTGTTAGATCCTTTGATTTTGATGTTGGCTGTGGTCATAAGGTTGTGTGCTTGCTTGCTTTTTGTTTTACTGTAGTTAGGTTAATTATTTCCTGTGCTTTCTTGAAAGTAGCTAATTTTCTTGGGTTGCATTTTCCCTTCCAGTGTCTTCTGTAATGCTGGATTTGTGTGTAGGTATTGTTCAAATTTGTTTTTGTCTTTGAATATCTTGTTTCCTTCGTCTATGCGGACTGAGAGTTTTGCAGGGTATTGTAGACTGGGGTGACATCTGTGTTCTCTTATGGTCTGCATGATATCTGTCCAGTCCCTTCTGGCTTTCATAGTCTCTGTTGAAAAGTCAGGTGTGATTTTGATGGGTTTACTATTATATGTAACTTGGCCTTTTTCCCTTGCAGCTTTTAGTATTTTTTTGTTGTTGTTGTTGTTGTTCTGTATAGTTACTGTTTTGATTATTATGTGGCGGGAGGATTTTCTTTTCTCATCTAATTTATTGGGTGTTCTGTAGTCCTCTTTTATTCTTATTGGCCTCTTCTTTAACTTGGGGAAATTTTCTTGAATGATTTTGTTGAAAATATTTTCTGGGCCTTGGAGGAGGGAATCTTCTTTTTACTCTATTCCTATTATTCCTAGGTTTTTTCTTTTTATGTTTTCTTAAATTTCTTGGATGATCTGTGTCAGGAAGTTTTTAGATTTAACATTTTCTTTGACAGATACATCACTTTCTTCCATTGTATCTTCCACACCTGAGATTCTTTCTTCCATCTCTTGTAGTCTATTGGTTATGCTTACCTCTGTAATTCTTGTTTTCTTCCCTAAGTTCTTTCTCTCCACAGTTTCCTCCATATGTGTTTTCTTTAATTTTTTCAATTCTATCTACAGATCTTGAGCTGTTTTGTTGATTTCCTTCACCTGTGTGACTCCATTTTCCTGCATTTCCATCAATTCCTTCAGCTGTTTGTTTGAACAATCCTCTGTTTCTTTTATTTCATTCAGTGATTTAAGCATTTCCTCTCTAAAGGCCACAAATTGTTTGGCTGAAACTTCCTGTACTTCTTTACGGATGGCCGTAATCTGTTTGTTTTTATCTTTCTACATTTTTTTATGGATGTCCATAATCTGTTTGAGTTTATCTTCCTCTAGGTCTTTATGCATTTTATTTGTTTCCTCTGTTATCTTCTTCATGAGTATAGATGTTAGGTCATCTTCTTGAATTTCAATTATGCTGGGGTGTCTAGGGCTACTTGTTCCTGGGTAACTGGGTTCTGGAGATGCCATATTGCTCTGTCTTTTGTTGGTTGACTTTTACACTGGCCTCTACCCATTGGGCTATCTTAGATGTTTGGTGTTAGTTTCTGGTTGTTCCTGGACTCCTGTGGTGGAAAGAATCCCCTTAGCAGGAAGATGGTTTTTCCTGAAGGAATCCTTCTCAGCTTTTTGGGTATAGTCGCTGGATGGCAGGTGTTTTTCAGGAGTTGCTGCTGCTCACCTCAGGCGTAGAAACCTAAGTGGTAACTGTGGTCCTTGTTAGCGAAGAGGGCTTTCCTCTCCCCTGGAGAAGTACTGAAGATAGCTGCCCTGCTCCTGGGTTTCTTGCTGTAAATTTAGTGATCTGCTGCTGTATCCTGTGTGTCCCGTGGTTTGTTCAGTTTTGTTAGGGATAACTGGTTGCCCCTTGGAGCAGTATCTGGGGGTTGATCTCAGGGATTCCAGGCTTTTGTAGGTCTGAGGTTGGGGTTCTGTGCCTCAGTACTCAAGTGGTAATCTGTGGCGGGTGGGTACTGCTGCCCTGGTAACAGCAGGCTATCTGGTGCACAGCAGGTCCCTGGGTTGGGCTGGTCTACAGGGCCTTTTCCAGGGATATACTGGCCTAAGTCTGTCCCCTTTGCTTCGTTCCCTGTGAGAATTTCTCCTGACAGTGACTCTCAGTCTCTGGTGCCCTGGGGCACACAGCTCTGTCTGTGCCAGAGAGCTGGGCAAGCAGCAACTGTCTGTGCTTATGGTTGGAGACCATTTCAATGATGGCAGCTCATACCTACTGGTCTGTGAGACTTTTTCCAGGGAAAGAGTTGGTGACCCAAGTTAGTGCCGTTTCCTTCTTTCCCTGTGGGGTTTTCTCCTGACAGGGACTCCCAGCCTCTGTTGCCCCGGGGCACACAGCTCTGTCTGTGCTGGAGAGCTGGCACACAGCACCTGACTGTGCTTGCAGCTGGAACTCAGTTCAGTGATGGCAGCTTGTACCACTGGTCTGTGAGACTATTTCCAGGGAAAGACTGGGTGACCTAAGTCAGTATGGTTTCCTTCCTTCCCCGTGGAGTTTTCTTGCAACTGGGACTCCCAGTCTCTGGAGTATTTTGTGTTCACTAATCAGCCTGGGAAGGTGATTAGGACAAGCAGGCATGCAGCTCTAGGCTGGTGACCTAGTGCCTGCAGGACCTGGGATCTCTTCCCGGTTCTGGCTGGGTGGCCTGAGAGTTGACTGGACTCATTCCCACACTGTGGGGGTTTCCTCTTACCTTGAAAACAGGATCGCTGTTGTTTTAGGGCCAAGAGTTCAGTCTCTTGGTCGTTGTATGGAAAATGTTGTCCTGCTCCTCAGATGCAGTGTTCTCTTGGCGCCGCCATCTTGTCCCCCCCACCCCCATGATTTGATTTTATCTGGAGTTATCATTTCGTTTCCTTCCCTTCTTCATTCTCTGCTTTGTCACAAATTTCAAATCTCTTTTTTTGTGACAGTTCATGCATTCAATTCTCTCTAAAGAAACAAACTAGATTCCATACAAACATGAACAATAGGTAGCTAAACACAGATGCAAAAGTTCTTTAGCTTTGGTTCTGGGTAGTCACTGAGAGGATTGTATGTGTGTGTATAATTTAAATAAATATTAAATGTATATATTTATATAAAATTATTACAATTATATGTATTAAATATAGATATTTAACTTCAGACATTAATTTAATATATATACATTAATATATAATAAATTATATCTAATTACATATAAATTATATAATTATAATATATAATAAATTATATATTAATTTAAACAAAGATTTCTTATGGCTGTTTTTTTTTCTAAGATGCTGTGATTTTACTAATTCAGCTCTAGAGAATTTTTTAATTATTTTTGCCTAAATTTCTCCTTTGTCCCTATCTGATATATATCTCAAGCCCTCTTTTATTTGCTGATATGTTAGTATAACATACTCTACATTAACTTCACCACATAATTAAGCTTATTTTTAGTAAATTTTCTGTTATTAGGGAAAGCATTTTCTCTAAACGTAATTATCCTATGGATTTGTTTTCAGACTTGGATTTAATAGACATGTTTAAGAAGACAAATGTGCAAAACAAGTCAGTGGAAGGAAGAATAGATTCAGGTTGACCTCACACTTCAGAACAATGCCCCCAACTCTGCAGCTCAGTATCTGAGAGTCCAGAAGAATGTTCCCTGCAGAGTCCCAGAATCAGATCTTGTAGTGTAAAGTAAGGCAAGGGAGAGCTTGCATCACCAGGCCTAGAAACTCCTTTTGTTTTACTTTACTTTTATTTTATTTTATTTTTATTATTTATTTTATTTAATTTAACTAATTATTTTTTAAATAAACTACAGATGAGAGGCAATTCATACTGCCTATTTTTGAGAACTGCAAGCACCATGTGGGAATCAGTTGCTTTCTGAAATCCTATGGGCAGCAGACTTCTTAAAGCCTTGGGAATGTTTCATGGTTTAGGGTGAAGAATTTCCTTTAAAATTATTAACACATTCTTTAATTTTCTGTTTTTGTAAGTGATTTTTTTTTGTAAAAACATCTAAATGAAAAACAATTACTAAAACATTTCATGTGATTCCTCTTCTGCTTCTATGCCTACTAAAGTAATATTTACTTTGTTTAACACAGACAGTATTCAGTGGTCCCTGATAGTATCTGCTTGAATAGACATCCTAGTTTGCTTTCTGCTGCTATGCTTAAAACCAGGACCAAGAGTAAGCTGGAGAGGGAAGGGTTTGATTGACTTACACTTTCACTTCACAGTTCACAACAGAAGGAAGTTGGGGATGGGACTCAGGAAAAAGCCACAGAGGGATGTTGCTTTACTGGTTTTCTCAGATTTATTTCTTGTGTACCCCAGGACCAAGAAATGGTCATGGTACCCCATGCCCAAGAATGGCATTAACCCCAGTGCCATCAATCAGCAATCAAGAGTATGTCCTATAGGCAATCTAATGCAGACATTTTTCTCGATTGAAATTATTCTTCCCAGATAATTCTAGCTAGTGTCAAGTTGACAAAATGTCAACCAGGACAGAAAGGTATTAGATTTATTATATTGAGAATGTCCAGTAGATCTTTTATGACATTCTAAGATTATGTTAGCTTGGGGTTTAAGTTAGTGTAATAAAGCAAGTTCAAGGCTCTAGATGTTTTCTGAAGTTCATAAAAGGAATTGAATGAGGATGTGGAGGAGAATAGAGATGACAAGAAGGCGAAAGAGTTGGGGAAGAGGAAGGAGGAGGGGAGGGCTGTAGAAAGCTTTTTCTGCTGCTGAAGAGTCCTGTGGCCCGCAAGCCTCACTACTCTCTCAATTGCACTTCAGAATAGAGAGCTCAGAAGAAATAGAGCTTAATATGACAAGTGGGTGGTGGTTTGTTGCCTGTAGAAGAGCACCCCTAAGCCTTCGTAAGACCTGCGGAGACACAGCGTATCACTCTCTCTTGACCTGGCAAAAGTTGTTTTGTGCCTTAATTTCCCTAACTTCTCTTTAATGGAAGACTACCTCATATAATCCTCAGGCTTAGCCACTGTTGGTTCTTTAAAATGTGCAGCGTCTCCTCATCTATAGCACTTGGGATTTCTGTAATGTATTTAATCATATTTATATGATATATAAATACCAAGGAATGTATATTTATTCATAACCACAAAATTACCAATAAATTAAAAGTATGTTAAAACAGTCAATTCTAAAAGAAAATGAAGATAAAAAACTGAGTTAAAGAGTTTACCCGGTAGGAAATGGTTTATATTTTGTCAAATGGAACATTTAGCAGAGACAATAATGTATAAACTGAATTATCTGAAATGGGTGTAATCTATGTATTGTATAAATTCTTGTTCCAAAAAGAAACTGTGTATGTTATCTTATGTTACAAGTATTTTAGTTAGACAAAGATGTAAACGGGCATCTTGTCACTGGACAAGCTATTTTAAATCTTAAGTAACACTGAAATAGTGTATGGATTCCTTTTCTACAATTGAGTCAGGGCTCTCCAGAGAAATAACTCCAGTGTTTCTCACTTTCCCTCTTCCTGGCTCTGTCATTATAAGAAATTGGCTCAAGTGATTATGGAGGTGAAATCCCATAATCTTGAACTGGATTAAAGACTTAAATGTAAGACTTGACATGATAAAACTCCATAAAAGAAAACAGGAATGAAAGCTCAACTCTATTGGATTTGGCAATGATTTTTTTTTTCCTTTGTGACTCCAAGGGAGCAGAATCAGGAGCAAAAAAAAAAAAAAAAAGCATGTAGGATTATATCAAACTAAGAAGCTTTTGCACAGCAAAGGCATAAACAAAGAGCAAAGAGAAACATGGTATAGGAAAAACATATTTGTAATCCAGCTATCTGTACAAGGGTTAGTGTTGCCCTAATATAAGGATCACAGTAGTGTACTTCAAAAGCACATGTGCACAAGGGACACTTGAGAACTAACAAAAATGAAACAAGACAAAACTTAAAAAGACAAAATACCAGAACTACTACATGACCCACACCACAGGAATTAGGGTCAGTGTGCCAATGAGAGAACTGTACTGTTATGTTCTTTGACGCGTCATTCACAATAGCCAAACAAGCTATCTGTGAATACATGAATAGGTAGGAAACTGTGATGTGCAGGAGTGTCTGTGTTATTTATACTCATATGCAATGGAATGTTACCTGGCCACAACAAATAAAGAAACCCTGCCTTTCCCAACAGGAATGACAACAGACTAATCAGGTGCTTCAGAGAGACAAGACAGGTATGCTGTCTCTTGCAAGTAGAAGTAGACCCAAAGGAGTCAGACCCAGAGACAGAGCTGAAGAATGACAGTCAGGGGATAGAAAGCAGGAAAGTGGGATGAGAGATACGAACTTTCAGTTGTAAGATAAGGAAATGTTGGGGACTTAACCATATGCTGTCTGTAGTAAATATTATTATATTGAATACTTGATGGTTATAAAAAGACTAAGGAGTCTTTAACTTCTCTGTCGAACACAAATGCTATGTGCCTTGATGTAACTCTGTTTATGTAGTAAGCATGTCATAATGTGTAGGTAAATCAAATCATAATGACCCCCTTCAAAGTATTTATTTTTTGTAAGTTAATGATACTTTAATAAGGTTAGTTCTGTTATTTTGAAAAACACAATGCACTCTGATTAGTTTCCCACATAATGCTAATTTAAAGAATTTTAATTTAAAACATGTTCAAGTATTTTCGTAGCATTTATTAATTATACATAATAGCAATGTTTCTTGTGATGTTTGCATATATGTATATGGTGTAATTTATCATAATCATCTGCCACACTCTTATCTTCCTTTTATCCCCAACTCCTTCCTACTAGCACCCTTCCTGCTCCACTCCTACTACCTAGTTCTCTTCCCCCTTTTGTTAATTCAATGCTTTTTTTTTTATAGGGTTAGTACATGTGTATTAATGAAGGGTAATTTAAAGGGACAGGAGCATGATAACAGCAACACTACATTGAAGAAGAAAAGAAAAGGTCTCTCACTCCACAAACAGCAATAAACTGCCTGTATATTCTCAAGGAGGAACTGTGTTCTCTTAGAACCTGCCCTCTCTATGACAGGCTGTAGCAAGGCCCAATCACTTGCTAGTCACGACAGCTACTGTGAATTCAACACCATGGTCAGGACCAAATAATCCCTCTACACTCCATTTAACTCAAACTCTTCCACCTCTTCCATGGGATTTCCTGAGCCTCTGAGGGGTTGATAAAGATGTGTTTGTAGCTGGGCACTCCACAGTCGTTTCTCTCAGACTGCTGATCAGTTGGCAGTTTGAGCAGTAACCAGAAAGCTCTACATTAAGAAGCTTCTCTGTAAAAAGCTGACAGCAGCACTACTCTGCCGTAATAAATGTAATTTGAGGGACACATGATGCCCATTCTACAAGCCACACCTTTTGCTTCTCCACTGTGGCCTATAACCTCCCAAGCTTTTGATTATGTAAATTAAGTCAGATGTAAACCAGTGCCAGGGTGCCTCACATCCAAGCAGATAGTGGCTAGCTTTTCCTAAATAAAAACTGCATATTATATGGGTACATAGACAACTTAAAGCTATAATTTGGTAAGTTTAATGAAACAATTATTTTCTTTTTATTATTATTATTATTATTTTATTATTTTTTTCTTTTTAGTTACATTTTGTTAACTCTGTGTCCCAGCTGTATCCCGCTCCCTCATTCCCTCCCCAACCCCACACTCCCTCCCTGGTCTCCTCCCTGCCCCTTTCCAAGTCCACTGATAGGGGGGACCTCCTCCCCTTTCATCTGACCCTGTTTTATCAGGTATCTTCAGGGCTGGCTGCAAAGTCCTCCTCTGTGGCCTAACAGACTGCTCCTCCCCGGGGGGGGGGGGGTCAAACAGCCTGCCCTTGAGATCCTGTTAGAAATAGTCCTTGTTCCCTTTGCTTTAGAAAACTACTTGGTTACTGAGCTACCACGGGCCACATCCAAGCAGAAGTTCTAGGTTATATCCATAGATGGTCCTTGGTTGAGTGTCAGTCTCAGAAAAGACCCTGTGCCCAGATATGTTTGGTCCTTGTAGAGCTCCTATCCTTTCCATATCATACTAACTTCCCTTCTTTCATATGATTCCCTGCACTCTGCCGAGGATTTGGTTATGAGTCTTAGTGTCTGCTTTGAAGAAGATAATCAAGAAAGTGGACACAGGCGAAGGTGATTAATCCTCATTTAGAAAGACAAATGGGATGTGCATTGAACTTATGACAGGAGTCTACCACAAAAGGCATCTGAAAGACTCTACCTAGCAGTGTTTCAAAACAATTATTTTCTTAAGATTTACTTCTTTATAGACAATTATGTTTAAAAGCCAGAATAGTCATGAAGTTCTGTATAAAATGAACTGTGTGTGATAATTTTAGCCACATGATGTTTAATTAAGAGTTTGAAAACAAAGAACTGCAACTAGTCCCAGTTGACTTATGTGTCTTCATGTAATCCTTAAATGTCTGTGTTCCTATTCGCATACTATATTCACAGAAGAGATAGCAGTAATACCTGCATAGTGCTTCCAGGAAGGTTTTGGTCGTTTACATTCCTCCCTCATTTTTTAAAATTATTTTACTTAATGCCTGCATTTAATCTCACCCCAAGCAATACTGATACTTTCTCAAAGAAACCTTGTTTGATCTCCTTCAAACATTACATAATATATTTTAAGATTTATTTTCATGCTCTTGAAAAATCATTGCATGTAATTTTGGGTATACTTCCATGTGTATTTATTTGTTTGTTCTTTAATTTAGTCATTTTGGCTCTTTTGAGACAGGACCTCAAGTATTTCAGACTGCCTTTGAACTCTGAACTACTGGTCCTTCTGTCTGCACCACCCACTGGCTGGGATTACAGAGAAATACCTCTGTGCTTGGGCTATACGGTGCTGGAGATCAAGCCCTGAACTTACAGTGTGCTAGGCAAACAATCTTAGAGTTGAGCTACACTCCAATCGGCGTGTTACTCATTTCATATCTACCTCCCAGTGCCTACCTCATGCTGTAAGCTTCCAGTATCCTTGTTCATGAAGCCCAGCGCCCAACAGCCTCTGATATCTTAGAATCACTCTAGTCATGTAGGAATGAATGAACTGTCCATAAAAACTTCACTGTGAATGGATACCGATCCAAGTACTGACTGTTAGGATAGTGATATAGAATAATCTTTCAATATTTAGAGCTATTCCAACTGAATTCAGAAGAAATGGGACTATTATGCTGAGCTTTCTGTAGTGATCTCAGGAAACTAGGTCTCCTCATTTCCAGTGTTTAGCTGTAAATACCCTCTGTTGAATCAGTTTTATCTGTACTGATTTTGGGGGGAGTATGTTTGTCTCCAAGTCTAATGTTAACATCTCCATGACAGAAACTTGGCTTTTGCAGTTCAAGATTTTGCAAATGATGAACAATATCACACAATATAATAAATATAAAACTAGATACAAAATCAAGTAATCATATTAGGTTGGTGAGTGTACTGGGGATAATTATAGTGTCAAGAAGACTAGAAATAATTTAACTAATTGTTATTCAGAGAAATAAACAGGCCTGGGAGGATGATAGTTTAGTGTGTAAAAGTGCTTGCTGGCCAGCCTGATGATTGGGGTTAGGTTGCTGGGGCTCACATAATGGAATGAGGACTGACTTGAGCAAGTTGTCTTTTGACCTGCACACATGGACTATGGTACATACACACACACACACACACACACACACACACACACACACCCGCACACACACACATGCACACAAACAAATAGATAGATAAATAATAAATGAAAACTTTAAAAAATATCTGGAAAATATGGACAATATTCCCTGAAACAACAACAACAAAAAAATTGTTAGCTGATTTCCATCTTGCTAGATCCCAGTAAAAAGCCAGTCAGTCAGTTGCAAAATTTCCTGGATTGACAGGAGAGTTCTAATTATCAAGAATAAATTGAAAGGAAGAACTTATGGGCCACATGTAGGTTACATTAAGCAGTTCTCCTTTTTTTTTTTTTTTATGAGATGTGACCAGACTTTCGAAATTGCTCTCAGGAAGGCTGAAGGAAAACAGTTGACGTAGGAGAGCTTGCAGTAGCACTCTTGGTTGGAAAGGGAATGACCCTGTGTTTATATTCCTTGTGTAAATGCTCTTTAAAATTTCCTTTTTTTGCAAACTCAGTTTGTCTCTGATCTGTGTTGTTTATGCTCAGTAATTGAATTTGTCAAACCACCTAGTTCCAAACTCCATCTAACTAGATGATGGTCTGTTTTCTCCCATCCCCTATTGATTTGTGTTTCCTCTGCTTTGAAACTCTATCCTCTTTTAGAGAGAAAAGAAAATGCCCTCAACTTTGAACACATAAAGGTGTCTCTGGAGAGGGGTTGGAGGCATAGCTTGCTGGTGAGGTACTTGCATGGGACCATAGGTTCAAACCTCAGCAACCAAAAAAAAAAAAAAGAAAAAAAAGTAAGAAAAGTGATTCATGTATCTTGGGAGACAGGAGAAGTGGAGAAGGTCCTTGCTACCTGGGTCTCATCCCTGGGTCCCACATGGTGGACAGAGACAACTGACTGTAGCATGTTCTCTTCTGACAACAAGCCACACAAGCTATACAGAGAATATGGATCTCCCCGCCACTAAATAAATAGTAAATAATTAAGTGTAACTTGGAAGAGTGAAAAAATAGTCTCTGAAGAAAGTCCCTACTGTTTGAACAGTTTGTAGCTTTTCTTTTTTGGGTTGGAGTGTGAGGTGTTCTCAGTTCTCACATGACACATATATGAAAACCTATGGAGAAAACACATTTCCTACAGTGGAGATGGGAGTGAGAAACACCCATGAGGCAAGCATGCTTGTCCCTTTGGTGGTAAATTCCAGTCTCATCTTCTGCCTCCTCCCCACATCCCCTTGCAGCATTTTTCTAGTTTGATTTCTAGTTCCATTGCCAAATCTCCTCCAGCAAGGCTCAGAGCATTTTCAACTTGCTTCCACACCTGGCTGAACTGCAGCATGAAATGTAAAATGTCAGAGCTGGAAATATTTACACCAGAAAGTAAATATATAACTTATTAGTCGTTAGCCATACAATTGAATTGATCTTTCTGAACCCAAAAACCTTCATCTATAAATGAAGGAAATCATATGTCTTAAAGAATAAAATGATTAATATAATCCGTGGTGGTAGGAATTCTACAGTAAGAAAGAACAAGAAGTGATAGACTAATCTAATTTTCATTGGGTATTTAGTTCAACTAGTTCACTCAAGTATATTCACACTTAGAAGGGCGGGAGGTATTTGCACGCTCAGTCGTCTGAGTGTGACCTTAAACCTTATATTCATAGGAGCTGCATCGCTTCATCTATAGGTTACTTATTAGCTCTCACACATGTGGTTAGCATATAGAAGACATTAAATAAACGTGTAAATCTGACATAATTTTGATTGAGTTGGCGCAAAACAAAACAAATAAGCCAAGTTAAAGTATGACTGTACCAATCCTGCAGAAATGCAGAACAAATAGGGAGAGGTAGGTGGTGAGAGAGAGCAACTCCCTGCAAGCTGAGAGCAATCTTCCTTCATTTGCGTGATCGCGTGATCATCTATTTTCTGTCTTTCTCTGCTTTCCCAGAGCAATTTCTGATTAAATGTATTCTACAGGATTATGAGATGGCCCACATCCTTTTGAAGGCTACTTGTGTCATGTCATTTTAAAAACTAGTATTAATGAATGCTGATTCAGCTTCTGACTCTTGTGAAACATTTGTGTGTGTGTGTGTGTGTGTGTGTGTGTGTGTGTGTGTGTGTGTGTGTTACAACTGAATTTTCTTACTTTGCATAGAACTTTGTGTCAGCATAGGCCTTCTTAACAATGAATCCATTGATTGGGTCATTCCTTGTAGAAGACAACCAAGTATGAAAATAACTCCTGCTACCGCATAACTTATGTCACCTCAATTTTCTTGTTATTAATTGGTTGCACACACCTTTTGTAGATTACTTACAGCAAAGAATGCTTCATTTGATGGTGATTGTGAGATTGGTAAAAGTGGCAACCAAACAAACTCAAGAAAGTAAGGGCACTGCACTGTGCTGATTCAGCACAGGCCCACTGAATGCCGCACGGGAAAGTCAGAGTCGGCAGGTATAAGAATATTTCCAACATCATGATCCCCTTTCTGCCATTTTCCATTCCTACAACAAGGTGGCTAGGAATTAAGTGCTTTCCTCATCAAAATAACTGGGCAATTAACTGTGCAATTTTAGGGAGACTTGTTTTAACGGTTATTGCCTTACCATTCAACTTACTTGCTGTTTCTGGAACATTTAGGAGTATTCTCCACCCCTCCAATATTAACAAAGTAAAACAATTTTAACCTAAATTTCATTAACTATAAAAAAAAGCTTTGGTAATTTTGCTTTCATTTCAGACATAATTGGATGGTTATTATTTTATTCATAAAAGAAAACATATTTTCCGTAATTACTATAATTCTGATGTGTAAACATGGTAATATTAATTATGCTGTTGTCATAAAAGCCAATAATTTTAAAAAATTCACTGAATATTAAAAATTTTAAGTGAACTGTTTCTAGAAGACATTCAATATTTCAAAGTAGCTAAAACTGAACAAGCCTTTCTGATTTACAAAATTTCAGATGACTTTATTTTTAATATAATAACCTACTTCTTATTTCTGAGTAACTGGTCATATTTAAGTTTTCTATTCAAGGATGTAGAAATAATGGTCATTTATCATTTCATGTCAACTCTGCAATAGATTTCACTCAACACCTACTTAGTACTAATTGAAAATTATTTTACCTTGAATTTATATTTACACAAACCCAGTATGAAATTATTTTTCCAATCGAGGTTAGAAACTTTCTTGTTCAGTAGATAAGTTTAAATTTGGCTGCAAAATTTATTAATGCTGCACATTTGTTTTGGCACACTTTTTTATGATGTTGGGTCACAATAAATCTTATTAAAGCATACTATCGTCTTGTCTTCTTCATCAACTCTTATTGAAGATAATTGCAGCGGATATCTGCTTAATGTGCCACATCTGTGCCGTTTGCTTTTTCCTTTTTTATTTTCTTTGCAGATTATTTCTGCACCGTGTGATATTAAATATAGGCTCTTCATTTACGGCTGTTGTGATAAGGACGTTTTCAGGGTTTAAGATTCTAAGTGCATGCTTAAATATTAAATTAATAATATATTTCTACATTCTTGAAAAACCTCTATTTTTAGATAATGGAATCACATGTGTTGCACACTGCTCCTACAGGATGTGGTTAACCTTTCCTGAAGCAGGCCGCTTGGCTTTCAGGAGGTAGGATAATAGAAGCTGTTATATATTTAGCATTCCAGTTTCTTTTAGTCTCCTTCCTCTGTCCACATTTTATTCTCTGCCAATGCACAACCAAGTAGGGAAGGAGAAAGATTATTAGGCTTTCTTCTTTAGAGGCTGTATTAATGGGTGGCAGAATGAATCCGAAAATCTATCCCTAATTCTACTTATTATCCCATATTTAAGCACCTGGTGTCTCTGAATACAGCTAGTGACTCTTAAGCTGAGGCTCTGAGTTGTGAACCAGCTCATAGTGTAATTAGTGTACCTCCAGACTATTGTTAAAGCAAGGTAGATGCTCACACAGTTCCCTTTGAAAGGAACTCATAGACAAATCAAGAAAGGGTAGACTTCCCTTCTCTTCTCATGGAGAAAGCAGATGGCTCCTTGTTCTCTGAACTAAGCTGCATATAAAACCCCAGGAAAATCACCAAATAATAATAATAATAATAATAATAATAATAATAATAATAATAATAATAATAAT
>NW_026585797.1:11308812-11326582 GCF_907164565.1 Psammomys obesus
ATAATAATAATAATAATAATAATAATAATAATAATAATAATAATAATCTAGCTGCATGGAAGAGGGCGTCAGGCATCCTGATTTTCAATGGCTGCTTGCTGAAGTGCAATTTCTTGCCCATGTCATGTTGCTGTAGGAAATTTACATAGAAGTATTCTTATTTCTCCATAATTGGAACTTTTAAGTCAAGTATGAGTAACCTGCTGGGATAAATTTAGAAATGGAAGTCTGGCTAAAGTAGTCTGATCTGCAAGAAAGGTAAAGAAAGTTGACTGTTTTCTTTGTCCAGTAATAAACAAAAATAAAATATTTTTTTTCATCTGTTGTTAGTTCCTGATGGCGAAGTCATTTCAGGGGCTCCAAAGTTGTGAAAGAGCTTGCCTAAAAGAGCTTGATATAAATAAGATGATATATCATATCAAAGAGCCAGAGAATGAAGTGAAAATCTGTACAGCTACCAGAGGAAGATAGGGGTCAGAGGTGTTTGAAGAATGCATATGAGTTTCTAAATACATTTACAAACAAACAAAAAATATAAATATTACATATCATAAGATGAAGCTATCAAAAAGAGAAGTCAGCCTTTAGATGGTGTCATTGAAGGAGGGTGTTAAAAGCAACATTATATAACAATAATAGCAATAAGTTAAGAAGAGAAAAATGAGAAAACAAACAACTTCTTTGTCCTTTGACTTTCTTCCTCCAAGTCCTCTTTCCTGAGGTCATTCCTATACAAACCACAAGGAATGTAGTGGAGCAGTGGAAAATAAAATCAACGTCATGTTTCCATTTTTTACAGACAAGTCTATAAACTGCCCCTTGGGTTTGAGAACAGCAAGAAACAAAGAGTGAGCAGAGTTTGAGGAGACATGTAATCTAGATATTACAAGGTGCATCTGGCTGCACTGATGTGGGCAAGCATCTGTGATTATAGTTTATATCAGAATAACCTAAAAGTACGTATTTTGGCAGATCTGTTGTTTTTTCTTGTCCACTCTATGCTACCTAGTACTATTGCATGCCGATTTTTAAAATATTTACTCTCTGTTAACCTTCATCCTTGGGTCTAAGAATGGGACTCACACATTAAGACAAAATAGTAACACAAAAAACTCAGCTTGTAGACACAGTAAAGGTAAAAAGCAAGTGAGTGTCTGAGGTTTGAGTCCCTAAACGGAGTTTAGCCATGAGTGACACTGTGGCTATTAGTGTTCGGTTAGTCTGCTTTCAGAGTATAGTGTCACTGAATTGATGTCATACATCTTATCTTATAGTGTCCACTGATGCATCTAATCTGCATCTTATCCTAATGTAAATACTAAGTACTATCCAAAAATTTGGACTTCTATGTCTGCTTATCTTCTATTTTTGGACCTGTGAAAGAAGTTAACAAGAGGTAGGAATGGCCATGAAAATTGAGATGCAATTAGAGAAATGGACCTCCTTCTAGAAAAAAAAAAAAAATCTCAGATCATTACATCATCTGGTATAGATCTGGCAAATTCAAGTTCTCTGCAAGTTGCCTGGTATTAAGGATGAACATACTGAGGATGTGTGCTTATTCTTTTACAGATAAGTTAATAATGATATGGGTGGGCCACAGGACAGAAAGAAACCAGGATGGTTTGAGATATTCAGAGACATTGTATCATTGGCCGGAATGTTGTCACTGCTCTGGATACTTTTGTAAGAGGTGCACCTTTATTAGAATTTTACCTTTCACTGCTCTTCATTATACAAGATCTCTCGTGGAAAAACTTCAGAGATTTTAATCTCAATTTCAAGATGGATGAATTATAAGCTGTGAAAGTGCTAAGAGTCTACGTGATTTGCATTATGTCACTTCTTCCGTGGAACTTACCTAAATACATATTCCAAGACAGATCAGTGCAAATGGTTTATGTACAACCTGTGTCTCTTCTTATTTAAGAGTATAATGAGACTAAACATGGAATAGCTACTGACAACAGCTACCTTCTATTAGATTTCACATACAGAAAGAAATGTTTATTGTAGTGGTAGAATTCTTCTGAAGAACAGTTTTGTTTTTTTGTTGTGTGTTTTAATTTTCCTAACTACATGTATTCAATTATATCTCAGCTTTCTTTGAGAGAGGGACTGGACATATCTGAACTTCTCATTGTGTAACAGGATGATACAGAAACAAATCAACATTGAGGAATCTCAGAATTCTTGTGTCCTAAGCCCACAATCAGGAGGCAGAAAGACTTCCATCCCTGGATGCAAACAACCAAGACACCAGGAAAAGCTGTTGGTTTGGAAAAGAAGGTGTTTAAATTTTACACCAAATATTTTATTATGTTTCATTTATATAAGTATTTTGGATGAAATAAATAAAATGTGATTCCTTTGT
Source organism: Psammomys obesus (assembly GCF_907164565.1). NCBI lineage: Eukaryota > Metazoa > Chordata > Mammalia > Rodentia > Muridae > Psammomys > Psammomys obesus. The sequence goes on from NW_026585797.1 coordinate 11,311,187, forward strand.
ATGCCTGAAAATGTAGAAGAGATTAAGTTGTACTTAACTCCTACTAACCTTTCTGCAGCTAACTGCACTTCCTTTTTGCCCAAGGTTGCATTGGTCGACTTTCCTGTCCTTTCCTGGGAAGAGGTATGGAAGCATTTGCACTTCAGCAAGATAATCTGTGCAGTTAGTCTCATGGTTTCTTTTGGTTGTTAGAAAGATTCTGTTAGCCATCAGTCATCCCTTTGTTACTGGATATCTTTCATGTTATTTGTTAAAAACAGTTGCTATAACACAGTCCTAATATTTCCTTTGTACAAGGCTATAAGAGAAAAGAACACAACTGTGTAAGAGTATAGTTGCTCTCTTTGTGGTTCTTGCTTGAATTGTCTTACTTTGCAGTTAATAAGTTGTTTTAATTTCCTTTGCAACCACATGGTGTGTGGTTTTCTCTAGACCCTTACCACATTACTATGAAAGATCTCATGACTGACTTCAGAAGAGACATTACATTTTCTACAACACACAAGGCAAGGTGGTCATCTTGAAAATAAGTATTTTTCAATGTTATCATTATTATTTTTTCAATGTTATCATCATTAACAGTCATTTCAAAGGAAGACAAAAGACAAAATATTTTCCTTCATTTCTATATATGCTGTTTCTGTTTTGTTTTTATAGTAATGGAAATTGTACCAAATAGTATTTGGCGAAAGTCTTCTTTTGACTTTTATATCATGGCCTCATCTATAATTTTAAAATCTAAACTCTTTCAAGGATTTATTTATATTATGTTCACTGGTGTCTGATTTCTTTGAGTGGATAGAGAAATGTATAGACAGATAAGAAGTGGGGGTGAGGAAATGGTTGAACCTGAAAAATGTGTGCTATGCAAACTTGCAGTGTTTAATTAAAATTATGTAAGAAAGTTGGATTTGGAAGACCACACCTGAAATCCTAGTTTTGATAGAGAACAAAATTCTGAAGATTTACTGTTTAGCCAGTCTAGCCATTTGCTCAGCTATAGGTTCAGTAATAAATCCTGTCTCAAAAAAAAAAAAAAAAAAGGCAAAGAGAGATGGAAGAAGACACCCAGTGATGACCTCTGGCCCACATACACATGCGTGGGTTAACTCAGATGTATAAGATGGGCACTTGTAGTGTGAGAACACTTTGAATGAACAGAGGTCAAATGATATATTCTCCGGAGTCAATAATTCATAAACATGCTTAGCGTTATCACCCTTTAGCATTGTGAAATTATGTTAAAAAGATAAAAGTATGAATTTATGAGTTTATTTTGTAAAATAATGTTCTTATGGCAATAATATATAAACATGGGAGAAATATATTATATTTAGCTCAGTTTGTTCACATGAAATTAACACAGTTTCTTATAGGCTGATCAGAAGTATCTTCTGGTTAGGAAAGTTCTGTTAGTGAGTGTTCTTTCTTAACTGATATGAAGATAGAAGTATTAAGGGGGAGGGAATGTGAGAGGGAGAGACTGGGAGGAAACAAGGGAGAAGCTGTGCAGGATGTAAAGTACATAAATTAATTAATATAAAAGAAAAATATATTGCCCTTGAAATTGTAGTTGTCAGGGCTGGCAATCAGATGAAGTTAACATTACTGAAGCTAAAGCAATGGAATGTGAGAAGTGTTATGTTCTTTGGCATTGTTTTCACCTTCAGTGAAAGTGAAGGGGCTGGAGAGGATTCTGCTTATCTACACCATTGAGTGTCATTAATATTTTTAATGCTTTTATACATGTAACAAATATATATATATGAATATATATTTGTAAATATACATGTAAATATATACATGAATATAATTGTATATATTTTTAGGTACTGTGTGGTGTGTTGTTCTGGTATATATAGCTTAAGCAAGCTAATAAATTTATATATCATCTCACCAATTTATCTTTTTTTTGTAGTTTATTTTCTAAAGTGGGGTTTAGTTGCTTGTAAAAGAATATTTTTAAGTAAATTTTTATTTTTATATTAATTAAAGTTTATTCACATTGTACCCTAGCTTCAGCTCCCTCCCTCATTCCCTCCTAATCCCACCCTCTCTCCCTCATCTCCTACCATGCCCCTCTCCAAGTCCATGGATAGGGGAAGTCCTCCTCCTCTTCCATCTGATCCTGCTCTATCAAGTCTCATCCGAACTGACTGCATTGTCCTCCTCTGTGGCCTGGCAAGGCTTTTCACCTATCAGGGAAAGGCAGTCAAAGAGCTAGCCACTGAGTTCAAATCAGAGCCAGTCTCTGTTTCCCTTACTAGGATGGCCACTTGGATACTGAGCTGCCATGGGCAACATCTGAGCAGGGGTTCTAGGTTATATTCATGAATGGTCCTTGGTTGGAGTATCAGTCTCAGAAAAGAGCCCAGTGCCCAGATATTTTGGTTCTGTTGCTCTCCTTGTGGAGATCCTGTCCTCTCCAGGTCTTACTATCTCCCCTTCTTTCCCAAGATCCCCAGCACTAAGCCCAAAGTTTGGTTATGAGTCTCAGTATCTGCTTTGATACACTGCTGGGTAGAGTCTTTCAGAGACCCTCTGAGGTAGGTTCCTGTCCTGTTTCCTGTTTTCTCCTTCTTCCAATTTCCGTCCCATTTGCTTTTCTGAATGGGGATTCAGCATCTTACCCAGGGTCCTCTTTCTAGCCCAGCTACCTTAAATGTACAGATGTTGGTAGGTTTATCCTATATTATATGTCTAGTATCCACTTATAAGTGAATATATATGGTGTGTGTCTTTCTGCTTCTGGGATACCTCACTCAGGATGATCTTTTCTAGTTCCCACCATTTGCCTGCAAATTTCATGATTTCTTTGTTTTTAATTGCCGAGTAGTACTCATTGTGCAAATTTACCAAAATTCCTGTATCCATTCCTCCATTGAGGGACAAATGGGTTGTTTCCAGGTTCTGGCTATTACGAATAAAGCTGCTACAAATATGGTTGAACAAGTGTCCTTGTTGTGTAGTTGAGCATATTTTGTATGTATGCCTAGAAGTGGTATAGCTGGATCTTGAGGAAGAGCTATTCCTAATTTTGTAAGAAAGTGCCAGATTGATTTCCAAAGTAGTTGTACAAGTTTACATTCCGACTAGCAATGGAGTTGGGTTCCTCTTTCTCCACATCCTCTCCAGCATGTATTGTCACTTGAATTTTTGAACTTAGCCATTCTGATGGGTGTAAGGTGAAATCTTAGTGTCATTTTGATTTGCATCTCCTTGATGATTAAGGACATTGAGCATTTCTTTAAGTGTTTCTCTGCCTTTCGATATTCCTCTATTGAGAATTCTCTCTTTAGCTCTGCATCACATTTTTTAATTGGATTACTTGATTTATAGCTTTTAACTCTTTTAATTCTTTATATAATCTGGTTATTAGCCCTCTATCAGATATTGGGTTGGTAAAGAATCTATAACAGTCTCTAGGCTGTTGTTTTGTTCTGAAGACAGTGCCCTTTGCTTTACAGATGATTTTAGTTTCAAGCAGTCCCATTTATTGGTTTTTGATCTTAGAGCCTGTGCTGTTGGTATTCTGTTCAGGAAGTTGTCTCCTATGCCAGTGAGTTCTAGGCTCTTCCCCACTTTTTCTTCTACTCAATTTAGTGTGTCTTGTTTTATGTTGAGGTCTTTGATCTGCTTGGAATTTAGTTTTGTTCAGGATGATAAATATGGATCTAATTACATTTTTCTACATGTAGATGTCCAGTTAGACCAGCACTATTTGTTGAAGATGCTATCTTTTTTCCATTATATGGTTTTGGCTTCTTTGTCAAAAATCAGGTATCCATAGGTGTGTGGGGTTCTTTCTGGGTCTTCTTTTTGATTCCAATGCATCTCCATTCTGTTTCTATGCCAGTAGTTTTTATTACCATTGCTCTGTAGTACAGCATGAGATCAGGGATGGAGATACCTCCAGATGATCAGTTGTTTTTCAGGATCATTTGGGCTATTCTGGGTTTTTTGTTTTTCCATATGAAGTTGAGAATTTTGCTTTCAAGGTCTGTAAAGAATTGTGTTAGTATTTTGATGGAAATTACATTGAATCTGTAGGTTGCTTTTGGCAGAATGGCCATTTTCACTATTTAATCCTATTGATCCATGAGCATGGGAGATCTTTCCATCTTCTGCTATCTTCTTCAATTTCTTTCTTCAGAGACTTGAATTTTTTTTTTTCAAACAGGTCTTTCACTTGCTTGGTTATAGTCACACCAAGGCACTTTATGTTATTTATGGCTATTGTGAAGAATGTAGTTTCCCTAATTTCTTTCTCAGCCCTTTTGTATACAATAAGGCTACTGATTATTTTTTCAGTTAGATTTTTTATCCAGCCACTTTGCTGAAGGTGTTTATCAGCTGAAGAAGTTCTGTGGTTGAATTTTTGGGGTCTCTTTTGTATACTATCGTATCATCTGCAAATAGTGATACTTTGACTTTTTCCTTTCTGATTTGTATCCCTGTTTCTTAACACAAATGTAGAATGGTCCCATTCTGGCATGGGTGTTGAGTGTTTTTATTGGTTTTTATTCAAATGTAAGTGATATGAAGCCCAAGGCTATATAAGTTCATCCATTTAAATTTCTTTCTTTTTTTTTTAAATTTTATTTTTATTTTTAGTTACAATTTGTTAACTCTGTGTCCCAGCTGTATCCCGCTCCCTCATTCCCTCCCCCTCTCCAACTCCCTCCCTGGTCTCCTCCCTGCCCCTTTCCAAGTCCACTGATAGGGGAGGACCTCCTATCAGTGGGGGAGGAGGACAAAGAGCCTGCCCTTGAGATCCTGTTAGAAATAGTCCTTGTTCCCCTTGCTTTGGAAAACTACTTGGTTACTGAGCTACCACGGGCCACATCCCAGCAGAAGTTCTATGTTATATCCATAGATGGTCCTTGGTTGAGTGTCAGTCTCAGAAAAGACCCTGTGCCCGGATATATTTGGTACTTGTAGAACTCCTATCCTTTCTATATCATACTAACACCCCTTCTTTCATATGATTCCCTGCACTCTGCCATGGTTTGGTTATGAGTCTTAGTGTCTGCTTTGAAACACTGCTAGGAAACAACCCAGATGTCCATCAACAGAGGAATGGATACAGAAATTGTAGTATTTTTACACAATGGAATACTACTCAGCAATCAAAGGGAGGAAATCATGAAATTTGCTGGCAAATTGTGGGATCTAGAAAAGATCATTCTGAGTGAAGTATCCCAGAAGGAGAAAGACAAACTTGGTATATACTCACTTATATAGACCTACAAGATATGATAAACATAATGAAATCTACACACCTAAAGAAGATAATCAAGTAAGTGGACATAGGTGAAGATGATCAATCCTCATTTAGAAAGACAAATGGGATGTGCATTGAATGTATGACAGGAGTCTACCGGAAAAGGCATCTGAAAGACTCATCCATTTAAATTTCAAACAAATAAATAATGTCTAGGTATGAGAATGACCTCAGTAGGACTAATACAAAATTCTTTTTAGAGTATCATGAGGAATAAATATTGATGCTTTTTAATTGCTTTAGAGTTTACACTCCTGACAGGCAGCATCCAGACCAATTTTAAAGTTGAGAGCAGATAAATATTACTTAATAGAATAAATTCACATCTATGCCTATCACAAAGTAAATTTCTAAAAATTGCATCTGTCTTTGTTACTTTTCTAGGGAATTAACCTTTTATTTAGAAACACAGTAGTATGGAAAGTTTTTTGCCAGATTTTAATTCATAGTGAATACCCTGCTGATGTGTAAGCTTTGGAAGATAGTTGTAGAAACTTCATTGATATAGAGGATTAGGTCTATGTTAAGTTCTGTGTTTTTAGGTAGTTATATCTGTTTATGTTTTGAAAATAATATATTTGTTGAGTTATATATTCTATAGGAAGATCATTTGGACAAGTTGCTTTCTAGAAATGTTGTCTGGAGGCTAACTCTATTCCAGCACTTACATTGTTTTCATTAAAATTTGTGTGGTGTCCACACAAATTTTCATGATAACATCCTGGTAAGTGGTAGCAGCCATCTATGGAAAACTTATTACTTCTACCTTGCCTCTCTTAAAGTTTTTGATATTTATACATGATTTTTGCCAGTGGGCATCTAGGGGCAGTATTTAATGGTAGCATTTCCATTTCCATATATTAATGCCTAGACCCATCCATCCTGACTACAGAAGAAATAATATTGTGTGTCAGACACTTGTGTACACTGTGACTGCCTTCTTGAAAGTGTTGTTCCAGGCCTGCAAGCTATTGCCAGCTACTTATCATTGTAACTGCGCCTTCACGAGGCAATTCTGCCTTCTATCAAGCCAGATGGGAGACTGATAAGAGCCTTGAGTTTCGTAAACACAGACACATTGCTGTGCTGGCCCCACAGTGAGTTTTGAGTGGAGCCAATGCAGTGTGGAATATGACTGAGGAGGCTAAAGCACTTTTAACTCGAGAGACAATCATTTGAGTAAAAGTACTGCATGTAGGAAAGGCAAGTTCGTGCCCAGAATATGTTACTGTAATGGTGAAATGTTTTTCTGCCCACAGTAGATGTGGTCCGATGTAATTGTCTTTCTACTAGGTTACTGATTAGTAACATTGAAGAATGAGGCAATATCAGGAGTTCAGTGTTCATCTCTGTTGCTTACAGATTTACTTCTCAGTAGCATCGATAGCTAGTTCAGCTACAGGGAGTCAAAAGCCATATTGTTGAGTCTGTGAGTAACTTCTCTCTCTCTCTCTCTCTCTTTCTCTCTCTTCCCCTACCAATGAGCCTCTTTGTTCATATGCTCATTGGGCAGTGACGAACACCGTTAGTATGCTTACATTTTTCACTGCTATGACAAAAACCTTGTCAAGAAAAAATTAAGGGAGGAATGACTTACTTTGGTGTACAGCTTTAGTGAACATGCCACCGAAAGAAATTTACAAATTTGAAGAAATAGGAATGAAAATTTCCTTAACTTCTTTGTAGTAATAAGAAAAAAATCACAAAATCCATATAAAATCACACACACACACACACACACACAAAAAAAAAAACACAAAAAACCAACAACAACCACAAAAACAGTTGAAACAATCCCACACAAAAGAAAATACACAGTGCTTTGGGATTAATCATTCAGATTTCATGCTATTGTAAAGAACTCAGTACCCTCTAAGCATGATTTAGAATTTATGTTTAGAATGCTAGGCTGGGTGCTGACAGATACCTTTAAAAATGCTGTGAGTGACCAGAGTTTGATTATTTTTTAATTTTTATTAATTACAATTTATTCACTTTGTATTCGTGTTGTATTTCCCTCCCTCCTCCCCTCACAATCCCATCCTCCTTCCCCCTTCTCCACCCATGCCCCTCCCCCAGTCCAATGATAGGAGAGGTCTTCCCCCACTTCCTTTTGATCCTAGTCTATCAGGTCTCATCAGGACTGGCTGCATTGTCTTCCTCTGTGGCTGCTCCTCCCTCAGGGGGTGGTGATCAAAGAGCAGCCAATCAGCCCATGTAAGAAACAGTCCCTGTTCCCATTACTATGGAACCCACTTGGACAATGAGCTGCCATGTGCTACATCTGTGCAGGGATTCTAGGTCATCTCCATGAATGGTCCTTGGTTGGCGTATCAGCCTCAGAAAAGACCCCTATACCTAGATATTTTGGTTTTGTTGATCTCCTTGTGGAGTTTCTGTCCTCTCCATGTCTTACTATCTCCCACTTCTTTCATAAGATCCCCTGTCTAAAGGTTGAGCATAAGTCTCAGCATCTCCTTTGATACCCTGCAGGGTAAAGTCTTTCAGAGGCTCTCTGTGGCAGGCTCCTGTCCTGTTCCCTATTTTCTCCCTCTTCACATGTTCATCCTCTTTGCCCTTCTCAATGGGGATTGAGCATCTTAGCCAGAGTCCTCCTTCTTGATTGGTTCCTTTAGGTGTATAGATTTTAGCATGTTTATCCTATTATATTATATTACTAATATCCACTTATGAGTGAGTATGTACCATGTGTGTCTTTCTGTTCCTGGGATACCTTACTCAGGATGATTTTTTCTAGATCCCACCATTTGCCTGCAAATTTTATGATTTCTGTTTTTCATTGCTGAGTAATATTCCATTGTGTAGATGTACCACAATTTCTGTATCTATTCCTGAACTGAGGGGCATTGGGGTTGTTTCCAGTTTCTGGCTATTGCAAATAAAGCTGCTACAAACATGGTTGAGCAAATGTCCTTATTGTGTACTTGAGCATCTTTTGGATATATGCCTAGGAGTGGTATAGCTGTATCTTGAGGTAGCATTATTCCTAATTGTCTGAGAAAGCCCCAGATTGATTTCCAAAGTGGTTGTACAAGTTTACATACCCACCAGCAATGGAGGAGGGTTCCCCTTTCTCCACAACCTCTCCAGCATGTGTTGTCTATTGAGTTTTTTATCTTAGCCAGTCTTATGGGTGTAAGGTGAAATCTCAGGGTCGTTTTGACTTGCATTTCCATGATGAGTAAGGACGTTAAGCATTTCTTTAAGTGTTTCTCTGCCTTTGATATTCCTTTCTTGAGTATTCTCTGTTTAGCTCTGCACTCCAAAACCATACAATGGAAAAAAGACAGCATTTTCAACAAGTGGTGCTGGTCTAACTGGATGTCTCCATGTAGAAAAATGCAAATAGATCCATACTTATCACCCTGCGCAAAACTAAAGTCCAAGAGGATCAAAGACCTCAATATAAAAGTAGACACACTAAACCTTTTAGAAGAAGATGTGGGGAAGAGTGTTGAACTCATTAGCACAGGAGATCACTTCCTGGACAGAACACCAATAGCACAGGCTCTAAGATCAATAATCAATAAATGGGACCTCATGAAACTGAAAAGCTTTTGTAAAACAAAGGACACTCTCCTCAGAACAAAACGAATGCCTACAGATTGGGAAAGGATCTTCACCAACCCTATATCTGAGAGAGGGCTAATATCCAGAATATATAAAGAACTACTTTTTTTATTTTTTTTAGTATATAAAATATCCTTTATGCTGTGGGTGGTAAAGTGAGTGAGCAGCATATATAACTAATTCATGTAGAATATCTAATTTGTATTATACACTAGCTCATTTTTCCAACATCTATTCGTTCAATAATCCTATGAAAAAGATTATAGAATTGTTTTTGCCTAATGAGAGTAAGAATGAAACATGCTCTCACCTCTAAAGAAGAAGCTATCTGTAACCCAGTTGCAAAGGAAAAAAGAAATTTTTCCATGGAGTCTCAATTGGTATATTAACTACAGTTACTTGTGGACCACATGCCCAACTGTGGATGGCCAGCACACTTGACGGAATTTTTCTGTACTTTTTGTCTCATGTTACTTTCTTTTAGTAATCCATGTCTTACTGGTATTTTGCTTGTGTGTTATGGGTTCTGATTTTTTTTTATTGACGAGTTCTTTGTATGGATGTTCTTGTAATATTTTTATTCTAGTTTTTTCATTGTTTTCTTGAGTGAGTGAGTGATATATATATATATATATATATATATATATACATACAGAGAGAGAGAACAAAGAAGAAAGAGAGTGAGAGAAAGAAAAAAGAGAGAGAAAGAAAGAAGGGAAACTGGTGGCATAGGAAGATGGGATGGTTCTGGGAGGATTTGGGTGAAGGGATATTAAGATGAGAATGTTATATGAAAAAAGTTGAATAAAAGCTAAGAATGAGAACTGTGCAAGACTTTGCCCAATACAGGTTAATTCATGGCTGAGCTAACATTGAAAAGATGGTTTGACTGTTTCAGAGGCTAATGCTTTTTAGGTAACTGGTGTTCTGTGTGTCATGAGACTGCTATTGTACTAGTAATATTTTTTATCCCAAAGAGGTACTGAATCTTGAGATTTAGACTTGCTTTGTGGTACACAGTGGAGATTGGTGGATTAAAATTATGAAAACACTTTTAACATCTTAGTATCAAGTTGTTTTAATTCGTTTTACTTGGAAATATTATTTTCACTGAGTCATGAAGATCAAAGATTAGATTCCATCTTTTCATACAGACAGAAGGCTTAAGTTTATTCACTAAAATTTAAAAACAGCATTTTAAATATTTACCTCTGTACAATAGATGTGTGAGCTCTGAGATATGGGAAAGATAGTCTCCTGAAAAGTCCCTTTTTATCAGGTAACATCTTAAAAGCCTTGAAGTGGTTAATTGATTGATTAGCAGTTTCAAACAACGTTGTTTGAGGTGATAAATATTCCATGACCCAGCTATAGAACAAGCAGAGAGTGATTTAAAAACTAATTAACATGTGCTTCAGGACCTGATGAACTCCTGTCTTCTCTGTGTTCTGATTCATGCGTCTATTTCTCATCTTTAACTAGTTCCCAGTGTATTTTCCTCTTCTACTTCCTTAAAAAATTGAATAAAACATAAAAAATTCAGAAATTTTTTAAAATTAATTTTCCCTATTAACCCAGAGATCTGAAATAAAGGAATCAACTTTGTATGTTTGGTTTCTCTCAACAAGGCAGGCAAACATACAAGCTTTTCCATGAAGGAGAGATCCCATTTCAGCTAGGCACATTTGCAAGTAGATATTCTTCAAGGATATGAAATAAAAAGGAGTTAGGGCATGAAGGATCTCCTAAAACAAGGAATGAATCCAATAGAGAGGGCTTTACATGTACATCTATCCTGTAGAGAATAGAGGGCAATTTTCCATATTCTCCATCAGGGGCAAGGTTCTTATTTTGTCTTTTTTTTTTTTTTTTGAGTTGAGGACCTAACCTATGGCCTTGTGCTTGCTAAACAAGTGCTCTACCACTGAGCTAAATCCCTAACCCCGGGGGCAAAATTCCTAATGTTAATTTACTTTCTCTTTTTATTTCCTCCTGTATGTTTTACAATACGACATATTATACACTGTCTACAGCATTAAACTCCAACACTAAAGACTGAAATTTTGACTGCTGTATAGAAAACACTTTCACTACTAAATTTGGGTGGGACTTGATCATTTCAAGTGGCTTAGGGTCATTTTACCGTGTTTAAAAGTGATCAAAAATTCATGTGTCGTGTGAGTTTTCATCATAGGACGTGAGATTAGTTTGCTGTTTTGGCAAGATGAAAGGGACAAAAAGACACAAAGAAGAAGACCAAAAGCCTGCAAACAAACTACAAAAACCCCAGAAACAAATAAACCCCATTGCTTTCTGGAAACTTGCTCTCTGATGTTACCCCAGCCTTCTCCACAGTTACATTTCTATAAACATGCACTCTCTAGAAAAAGTATTCCAGGATATCTGGTAGAAAGTAGGTTATACACGCATATAACTTTGAAATGTACCACCCTGTTGAGTTGATTGTGATATTATTGTTTTACAGAACTCAAATTAGCTTTACATACATTTCTTCTGGCATCTAAATCCCTCTTACCCCAACTCTTAGGAATCTTAAAAGTCAAATTACAGAGGGCTCCCCCATTACTTTATTAATAAAAAGTTGTAAATTTTACTTACAAAACTTCCATTTATTTACAGAAGCTTGTAATTGTAAATGCCCTCTTGTGACATCCTAGAGTTTAGATAATAAACATCGTCTTCAGATCCATGTGTTTAAAGCTTGCTCTAAGGTCATGTAACAGGAGCTCATGTAGACATAGCAGTTGGGACTAATGCGAGCTGGTGCAGGCTTAGAAGATGGACTAACGGGAAGTCTTTATATAACCACTGTCCTTTGTTTCTTCCCCTTCCTTTACCTCCTTGGATTTTCAACATGATGATCCTGGTTGTGGTCATCTGTTTTCTTTCCACCAAAGCACGAAAGTAGTGGTTCTCCCTGAATATAATGAAACCTCTAAAACTATAAAGTAGAAAAAAAAATCTTTTTTTATATAAATTATTTCAACTGTTTCATTACAGTGTAAAAAGGCTGACTAATCGAATAGATAAATATTTTTAAGTGGCTCTTAAAAATATTTTCTGCTAGTTTTCTGACCTGAGGTTCTCGTTTTCAAGTTGCTGAGATGCTGGGTATTGAAATTGGATCCTAAAAGAAGTGCCCTTTCTTTCAGCGGGGAGGGGGGAGGCTGACTTCAGTGGATATGTCTCTGGAAGATGTGACAGTCTTTCTTGTTCTCAAAGAAGAAGGTTGATCTCTCTTTTGCAAAAGGTCAGTTCTCAAACATTGCTGTGTGCTGGATAACGCCCTCCATCATAGGTCAAGAAAACCTTCCACCATCTCCTGGTGGAGGTGATTTCATGCTGAGCTCTGGCATAAGCTCCTGTAGTAAAAGCCTTTAATCAGATTGCTTTCCCTGCTGCACTTTTCTCAGTGAAGTTTTTATTTTGACAGTACCTTATTCTCCGGTAGTGCCCAAGAAATTCTGGTACTTTAGTTTCTTGTCACAATTTGGTCTTTTACTGTTTTTGTTGTCGTCATTTGTTTATTTGCCTGCTTTTTAAAATTTTTCTATCAAGGTGTATGTGAAATTAAATTTCTTTTTAAATATAATTATCATCTCCCAGACAGATTAACCAGCTCATCTTTTATTTGTTCTTTTTTTTTTAATCTTTTATTATTATTATTATTTTATTAATTACACTTTATTCATTTTGTATCCCCCCATAAGCCCCTCCCTCCTCCCCTGCCGATCCCACCCTCCCTCCCCTTTCTGCATGCATGCCACTCCCCAAGTCCACTGATAGGGGAGGTTCTCCTCTTCTTTCTGATCTTAGTCTATCAGTTCTCATCAAAAGTGGCTGCATTGTCCTCTACTGTGGCCTGGTAAGGCTGCTCCCCCCTCAGGGGGAAGTGATCAACAAGCAGGCCAATCAGATTATGTCAGAGGCAGTCTCTCTTCCCATTACTATGGAACCCACTTGGACACTGAACTGCCCTGGGCTACACCTGTGCAGGGGTTCCAGGTCATCTCCACGAATAGTCCTTGGTTGGAGTATGAGTCTCTGGGAAGTTCCCTGTATTCAAATTATCTTTTGTTTGTTCTTAATCAATTGGTCTTTACACTTTCATCTTCTTTGACAGAATTGATTAAGCTATTTTTCTATTTCTATTTTTTGTACTGATAATTTTGTGAATTTTCTCTATTGAACATATTACCCCTTTATAGGATATGTGCATTCCACACATTTTTACTGAGGACAGGCACTTGTCTCTGGTGAATGTACGAACTCTGAGAAGACTCTCTTTCCATGCAGCCAATTTTATTTTTATTTCAAAGGTTTGTGACTTTGATTTTATTTGAAAAACTTCCCATTGTTTTGCATTTATAATGGTGCTTGCCTAAAGTTTTCAAACCTTAAAGTTTTATTAGCTTTAAATTCACTTAACAAAGAAAGATGAAAAACATTTAACAAATATCCTATTTTATTCAAGTAGTTAAAGGCTTTTCCTAGAACCATTTCTGATTGTAATACAAATTCAATTTAAAAGTGAATTCCTAAAAATTGAAAGCACAATGTTACACAAATAGCAATTTTGGTCTTGTTTCATAAACTTACTTTCTAATACTGAATATATGTATTTTAAATTCAAGTAAAGTAATTGAACTGCATACACTAAATGCAAAGTAAATGGGAAATATTTCAAGCTGCTATAATTAATTATTAATATTGCTTTTTATTTTATTTAAAATGTTATGGTTGGTTTGTTTGTTTGTTTGTTTTGAAATTAAGACTCACTATGTAACTCAGAGCCTTTTCAAACTATTTTCATAGTTTTAAATTTCTAGTGGTGCCATGGTGCTACTATGATAAAATTGCATTAATATACTTGATTCTTCTGATTATTTTAATGTAGCAATATCTATATATGTATCTATATATGTGTGTATGTACATTCATGTGTGTTTGTGAACATATATAATAGTCATAATTAAATTAATTGAATAATCATGTTAATAATATGTACTGATGCGATTTCTGCATGGTGTAAGGTTATTTAACTGACTTTGTTTAAAGAAAAGGAAAAAATCTATATATTCAAACAGATTCAAGAGCATATAAATTAATGGTAATACACTGATTTTCAAATAAATCTAATTCAATAAAATATTAGAAAACTATTTTAATGGGTAGATAAAATATTTAAACATAGAAGAAATATTTGATAATTTTTGTTATCAATTTAAAAATGATATGATAAAAAAGTAATTATAATTTTTGAAAGGAGTTCTTCTCTTTAAAAGTGTCTCCTGGAGTATTTATAGATGAAATGATGTGACGCCTGGGATATGCTCCACAGAAAGTCATAAGATGAAGGGAAGGGGGCTGGGTGCAGAGAGGACACAGTTTAACCAGCAGTTGATTGTTGAAGTGAGTGATGCAGTTAAGGCTTCATTATGTTATTTTCATTGTGTTGTTTGTTTTACCTTTGTACATGTACAAGAATTTTATAAAAAAAGATATAGGAGAACAAATATATTACAGAATTGTAGTATATAGCCAAAGCAAAATTAATAAGCTTTCCTGAAAGCATAAAGATAAATTTTAATCAGTACTGCAGAAGAAAAATTCATAATATTTCCACAGGAGACAAATTATAAGTGAAAAACAAAATAAGTTAAAGCCTTAAGGATTTATCCCCTTTTCAGTAAGATTTTTCTTTTTGATGACTCTGAATGGGACCTGAAAGTTGGCTAATTTGAGTGGATTTGGATGGCTTCCCATCAAGGTCTGTTGGCTTGTGGCTAGTCATCTGGGATATAACCAAACTGGTAAAATCAGAAATGCCTAGTGTAACCAAGCCACACTAGGCATTTCGTGTCAGCGACTCTGCCACTTTTACTTATTACCTATTGTCCAAAACCAGCTATATAGTAGATCAGCGCCTATCATGGGCTTGTAGTATATGTTCTAGAGGAAAGAGCAACAAATTCAGGTAAAAAGATGAATAGATAAAAGAGCAGCATAAAGAGTTAATCTGGATAGTTAAATACCTGTTAATTTTTAACATTTGTCAGACAGCACTAACTAGATCAGACTGGCTAGCTCATCTGAAATATTCACTATTTCTTTCTTTACAGGAATAATGAGCCAACCACTTTCTCAACAGTGCAGGTAGAAGTTGGATTCCCTAGTAAGGGGGACAAGAATTATTTCTGACATGAACTCAATGACTGGCTCATTGAACTTCCCCTCTCACCCTCCCTGAGGGAGGAACAGCCTTACTAGGCCACAGATAAAGACATTGCAGCCAGTCTTGAAGATCCCTTATAAGCTAGGGTCAGATGGAAGGGGAGGAGGACCTCCCCTATCAGTGAACTCGGAAGAGGGCAAGGAGGAGATAAGAGAGGGGGGATTGGGAGGGAAAGACGGAGAGGAATATGGCTGGGATACAAGTGAATGGCCTGTGATTAAAATAAAATAAAATAAAATAAAATAAAATAAAATAAAATAAAATA
>NW_026585797.1:11326592-11334602 GCF_907164565.1 Psammomys obesus
AATAAAATAAAATAAAATAAAATAAAATAAAATAAAATAAAATAAAACAGTGTAGATAGGGAGCTTGAACCAGGCAACCAGCCAACGAAGCAAACATCTGACTGACCAGCCAGCCAGCCAGCTAAATTCCAGAGAGAAAAAGCAGCAGTGACACATCCCTGTCTCAAATTTTGTGAGATTCCCGGGCTTAAAATATTTAGCAGTTTTTCTAGCTGAGTTAGGCTGATCTCAGTGCAGGTAGGTAGTTGAGATCTGCTTTTGGATACAGAGTCATAAAACTTAATTGTTGCTTCTGGATCCCCAGTCTCAGAAAATTATTTTTTTCCTCTCATATCTGCATAGTTTTCACAGCCAGATCTCTATGGGTAGGATATTGGAAGCCCACAAAGATTTTTATATAGCTAATAGTATCTTTGTCTCTTTTAATCCATGCTGACAGTTTTTGTTTCTAAGTAAAGTAGACAGCACTTTCTATTATACCAATTATAGGGTCAAGACACATGTCACTGTTGTGTGGATCTGTAACTTTAATTCATTTGGAATCTGTTTTTACTGAATGAATTTATTAGCTGCTCATTGTTGTAATTCTTTCAGTGTTTTAATAAAATGTATTTAGAGCTAAGTCCTTCGTTTTGCCTTCCAAGCCCTTTTAAACCATGTGTTCACAATCTTCCACCTAGCCCAAAATATGTGGTCTCTTCCCTGAAGTTGCTTTGGTGAGAAATAGTTTTACTTTCTATTCCTAGATTTTCTAACCTGAGTACATTCCATTCTCTTCCAATTCCGTTTGCTTATTGGCAAGCTGGCTTCTGCATAAAACTCTTTCTCTTCGTTCCTGCTAAATGTGTCGAGTATGAAGAGTGCATGCATTTAAATTCTCTTCAGAATCACCTGCCTCTTGTCCACAGTTTAGCTATATGATCTATCTATCTATCTATCTATCTATCTATCTATCTATCTATCTATCTATCTATCTATCTATCTATCTAATATTATATCTTTAGGTGTAGCTAACATTTTTCTTACTTAATCTGATAGTTCACCATGTCAGGGAGGATTTGATTGCTTTTCAGTGCCTACTTCGTGGTCCCAAGTTCAACAATGAACATTTTAGTTTTAAATTATAACAAGCTCAAATTTTTAGGTATCAGCTTAGGAATAAATAAAACACTAACACTAACATTTAATGAATAACTGTAGACATTGTAGAGATATGGAGAGAGTGGACAGCCTTGACTTGTCCCTGATTTTAGTGGGATTGGTTTGAGTTTCTCTCTATTGAGTTTGATGGTGGCTATAGGCTTGCTGTATATTGTCTTTACTATGTTTAGCTATGTGGCTTGTATCCCTGGTCTCTCCAAGACTTGCAACATGAATGGGTGTTGGATTTTTTTTCAAATGCTTTTTAGGCATATAAGGAGATGATCATGTGTATTTTTTCCTTCAGTTTGCTTATATGGTGGATTACATTGATGGATTTCCATATATTGAACCACCCTTGCATGCCTCGGATGAAGCCTACATGGTCATGGTGGCTGATATCTTTGATGTGTTCTTAGATTCGGTTTGCAAGTATTTTCTTGAGTATTTTTGCATCAATGTTCATAAGAGAGATAGGTCTGAAGTTTTCTCTTTTTGTTGGGTCTTTTTGTGGTTTATGTATCAAGGTGACTGTAGCTTCATAGAAAGAGTTTGGTAATGTTCCTTCTGTTTCTATTTTTTGGAATAGATTGAGGAGGATTGGTGTTAACACTTCTTTGAAGGTCTGGTAGAATTCCACGCTGAAACCATCTGCACCAGGGCTTCTTTTTTTGGAGGGGAGACTGTTGATGAATGCTTCAATTTTTGGAGAAAGTTCCATGAGGTGCTGAAAACAAGGTATATTCTTTTGAGTTTGGGTGAAAAGATCTGTAGATGTCTATTAGGTCCATTTGATTTAGGGACTCTTTAAGTGCCTTTATTTCCTTATTTGGTTTCTGTTTAGTTGATCTGTCCCTTGATGAGAGTGGGGTGTTGAAGTCTCCCACTATTAAGATATTGGGATCAATGTGTGATTTAAGCTTTAATAATGTTTCATTTACAAATGTAGGCCCTCTTTTATTTGGGGCATAGATGTTCAGAATTGTAATGTTCTCTTGGTGGATTTTTCCTTTGATGAGAATGTAATGCCCATCCTTATCTTTTTTGATTAATTTTGGTTGAAAGTCTATTTTATTAGATATTAGGATAGCTACTGCAGCTTGTTTTCTGGATCCATTTGCTTGAAAAACATTTTTCCTGTCCTTTACTCTGAGGAAGTGTTTAATTTTATTGCATAGGTGTGTTTCTTGTATGCAACAGAATGTTGTATCTTGTTTCCACATCCATTCTGTTTGTCTGTGTCTTTTTATTGGAGATTTAAGTCCATTGTTGTGACCAACGAATGCTACTTTCTATTGATGTGGGTTTGGTGGTGTTGCTGTGTTTCATTGCTTGTATTCTTTTGATTTTTTGTTGTGTACTTATCTATGTCCTATGTTTCCTTGGATGTAGTTATTTTCATTGGGTTGGAATTTCCCTTCTAGTAACTTCTGTAGGGCTGCGTTACTCTGTAGATATTGTTTAAATTTGGTTTTGTCAGAATATTTTGAATTCTCCGTCTATGTTGATTGAAAGTTTTGCTGGGTATAGTAGTCTGGGTTAGTATCTGTGGTTCCTTAAGGTCTGCATGGCTTAAGCCCAGGCGCTTCTGGCTTTCATAGTTTCTGTTAAGAAATATGGTGTGATTCTGATAGGCTTACCTACATATATTACTTGGCCTTTTTCCCTTGCTGCTTTTAAATTTTTTTCTTTGTTCTGCAGGTTCAGTGTTTTGAGTGATGTGAAGAATTTCTTTTCTGCTCTAGTCTATTTGGTGTTCTGTAAGCCTCTCATATGTTTATGGACTTCTCCTTCTCTAAGTTGGGAAAATTTTTTTCTATGATTTTCTTGAAAATATTTTCCAGACCTTGATTCCTAAAGTCTTCTTTTTCATCTCCTCTTATTATTTTTAGATTTTGGCTTTTCACGGTGTCCTTGATTTCTTGGATGTTTTGTGTTTGGAAGTTTTTGATTTTATTTTTTCTTTGAATGGCGTATCAGTTTCTGCAAATGTATCTTTGGCACCCGAGATTCTTTCTTCCATCTCTTGAATTCTGTTAGTGATGCTTACCTTTGTAGTTCCTGATCTTTTCTATATGTTCTCCAGCTCCAGGTGTTTCTCTGTTTGTGTTTTCTTTATTGATTCTAATTCTGTTTTTATGTCCTATAGCATTTCCTTCATCTGATTGAATGTGCTGTCCTGCTTTTCAATGATGGCTTCTATTTTTTTTTCTCCATTTTTTTCTCTATATATCGCTAATTGTGCCTCTACTTTTTTGGCTGTATTTGCCTGTATTTCTTTGAGAGCTTTGTTCATCTTTATTTGCCTCCATTTGTGTGGTTATTTCTTTAAGAGTTTTGTTCATTTCATCTTTGTTTGCCTCAATCTGTGTGGCCATTTCTCTGAGAGATTTGTTCATTTCCTCTTTGTTTGCCTCAATATTTGTAGCCATTTCTCTGAGAGATTTGTTCATTTCCTCTTTATGACCCTCTAATAGCTGGAAAAGCATAGTTTTAAATTTGTTTTAGTGAATTGAAGTGACCATTAATTTCGGGGGTTGCTGGTGAAGCCATGATGTTCTGATTTTTTTGGTTGTGTTCTTATGTTGGCCTCTGGCCATCTGCTTATCTTTAACCCTCACTGTTTGTTCCTGGAGTCTGTACTTCAGGCTAGGATCGTCTTTTTCTGGTTTCTTGACTGTTTTTTCAGGAAGATGAGAGAGGTTTACTGGTTTGGGAGCGTGTGTTGTGGTTTCAGCTTTACCTAAGCGAGCAATGTGATGCTTAAGCTATTTGCAGGCGCTTTTAGCAGGCAACAGTGTGTATGAGTGGATTCCCTGATTATCGCAGTGGCCTACAGGCCACTAGTATGCAGCTCTGTCTGGGATCCAGGAATTGTTTGCCTGGAATTTACTGGTAGCCCCACAGACCAGAGACCAGTATTGGGATCGCTGTCCTAACAACCCCTGTGATGCTCACACTAAGGGTGTGAGTGGTGGGGATCTTTTGTCTGGTGGCTTGCATAGAGAGATCCTGGATCTGGGGCTCTGCAAACACTCCCTTGAAGGAACACTCACTCCCTTGCAAGACCAATTGGAAAGCACAGGGGTTCTCCTTGCTTTCTATTCTCCAATTTGATCCTGCTGGGGCAAATGCTGGTGTAGGCTAACAGTCAACTCAGTGGTGTTATAGCAGCAGGTCTTGGTGTACACTTGCACTGTGTGCTGTTCTGGGTGAGCCTATGCTGGAGCCTGGGCAATGTGGTCTGTGGTGGACTATGCAGGCCCCTTCTGTATCCTTCACTTCCACCAGGGAATGATTCTGATGGCTGGTCCCAGGGAAGTGCTGGAGTGGGGGTAGGTGGGTGGAGTTGGGACTGAATCTCCTCTGTCCCAGATCCTGAGTCCGGGGCCCAGGCACTGTGGTCTGTGGTGGAATCCACAGGCCTCTTCTCTGTCCTTACCCTCTGCCAGGGAAGGCTTATGTTGGCTGTTCCCGGAGGAGTATTGGAAAGGGTTGAGCTGAGTGCCTTCAGTTCCAGCTCTCAGCCTGGGGATCTCTGCCAGAAAGCCACCCAGCACTAGAGTTTATGGTGGCCAATCTGGGGGTAGTATCAGTTAGGGTTGAGTGTCTTTAGTCTCGATCCAGAACTGGGGTTTCTCTGCCTAGAGCCACTGGTACTAAAACTTAATGCGGTTGGTAACAGGGGAGTGCCAGGAAGGGTTGAGTGATCTCAGTCCCAGGTCCCTAGTAGGGGTTTCTTTGCAGGGGCCACTGGCTATGCTGTAGCCCAGGCACTGTGGCCTGTGGCAGAATCTTCAGGCTGCCTCTCTGTTCTTCCCCTTCGCCAGGGCAAGCTTATGGCAGCAGTCTCAGGGAGGTATCAGGAAGGGTTGGGTATTCTCAGACCCAGATTTTGAGCCAGGGCTTCTCTACCAGGGGCTGCCCGTGCTAGAGCTTGGTGCTAGACCTTATTGCAACTGATCCTGGGAGAATGTCAGGAAGGGTTGAGTGACCTCAGTCCCAGATCCCAAGCCTCTCTATCCTTCCGCTCCACCAGGGAAGGCTTATGTCTGCGCTCTCCGGGGAGTGCCTAAAAGGGTTGGGTATTCTCAGACCCAGATCCTGAGCCATGGTTTCTTTGGTCAGAGCCCTGGATGTTGCTGGGGCTGGGACACAGGTGGTGTAGTCTGTGGTGGATTCTGCTGGCCTCCTCCAAAGCGGGAATGGGGAGTTGGATACGGGGAAGTGCCCAGGGATCAAGTCCCTGGAGGAGTCTGTGGGTGACCTGATTCTAGATGGACTCAGTTCATGGTTAGTCTCTTTCTCCCTGGAAGCCTAGATAACTCTGTTCTGGGTTCAGCAGCTCCTTCACTCACCAATTTCAACGTTTCAGGTCTTTTGCTTCTCAGATAAGGTACATGCTAGTCGCCGCCATCTTGGAACCCCCTATCGATACAGAAATTAAATAATGCAAATCCTTCCAACATATATAAATGGCTTTGAGTAATGAATCAGAACATCTGGAGTTGAAGTTTATATCAATGTCATATTTGAAGAAATTCCAAAAGAACTGAGTAAGTAGGACACAATTGTCCATTTTTTAATTGGTACTGAGTACTGCATAATGCAACTGAATAGACATTTAATTTCAGTGAAAATATAACACAATATACTCTACTCAAGAAAAGACTAAAAATAAGAAATAATAAAGATAAAAATAGAATTCATTCCTCTAGAAAATAAAAGGAGGTAATAATTTATAAGCATTGTCCTCGTTTGCTTGCCATGACTATGATAATCCTTATGGCTCAAAGCAACTTGGGGAGAAATGGGTTTGTTTCAGTTACCTTTCCAGGTAACATTCATTACAGAGAGGAAAGCAGACTCCTTGAGGCGAGAACTGAAGTGGACACTACGGAGGAGTGCTGCTTACTGGCTTTCTTCCCATGTCTTCCCTATACATCCCAAGACCACCTGCCCAGGGGTGGCATTACCTACAATTGGACGAGCCTTGCTACATCAATCATTAGTCAAGAAAATGCCCCACAGACTTGTCTGTAGGCAAGCAGTAGAGACATTTTTCTCAACTGAGGCTACAACTTCACAGACGACACTACTAGTATCAAGATGACAAAAAAACTAGTTAGCACAGATACGCCCTTGACAATTTTACAAACACATCAGAAAAATTCTGGAAAAAATCAAACCAAGGGACAAAATGAAGAAACATGAATGTGAAAATTAGAAAAAGAAAAAAAAAAAGATTCAGATGTTATGGATCCATTTGCAGGTCTGTTCTGCTTCATTTTATTTTGGCCTAGGGTTTTCCATTGTATGTTACAACATGTCATAGAATATTAGATCTTCTGGCATCAGTCTCTCCAGTGCTGGGATTATGGGTACATGTAATAACACAAAGCATTAAACATTTCTGACTTCATGAAAATGTAACCTGAATATATAATTGTAATGATGTAAAAATGAGTTAGGTTTTTAAAAAGAATGCTTTTTATACCAGCAAATTAATAATTATAATCATAATACTTCCACAATGAGGAATGAATATGAAAAAGCAATTTTTTTTTGGTTCCCATCAGAATTCATCTTTGAAACATAACCGTAGAAAAACACATATTTTTCATGGAGAGTTGTTTAGTTAACTATGTTTATTCTATATGTTTTGTATTATTAACTTGTCATAATTGCAAAATGAAAACACATAAAAGACCATTGAAATATATTTATTTAATGTGTATATGTGCACCATGTGAGCCCAGTGCCTGCGGAGGCCAGCAGAGGTTGTCAGGTACCCTTAGACTGGACCAATGGGAAGTTTTAAGCTACCTTGTGTGGTTGCTAGGAAGCAAACCAGGGTCCTGTCCAAGAATAGGAAGCATTCTTTTTTTTTTTTTTCTTAGTTACTTTTTTTTATTAAATCTTTTATTTTTTTATTAATTACACTTTATTCATTTTGTATCACCCCATAAGCCCCTCCCTCCTCCCCTGCCGATCCCACCCTCCCTCCCCTTTCTGCATGCATGCCACTCCCCAAGTCCACTGATAGGGGAGGTCCTCCTCTCCTTCTTTCAGATCTTAGTCTATCAGTTCTCATCAAAAGTGGCTGCATTGTCCTCTACTGTGGCCTGGTAAGGCTGCTCCCCCCTCAGGGGGAAGTGATCAACGAGCAGGCCAATCAGATTATGTCAGAGGCAGTCCCTCTTCCCATTACTATGGAACCCACTTGGACACTGAACTGCCATGGGCTACACCTGTGCAGGGGTTCCAGGTCATCTCCACAAATAGTCCTTGGTTGGAGTATGAGTCTCTGGGAAGTTCCCTGTGTTCAAATTATCTTGTTCTGTTGCTCTGCTTGTGGAGTTCCCGTTCCCTCCAGCTCTTACTATTTCCCACTTCTTACATAAAATTCCATTCACTCTGCCCATCAGTTGGCCATCAGGCTCAGCATCTGCTTTGACAGTCTATACTGCAGAAGCTTTCAGAGGCCCTCTGTGGCAGGTTTCAAGGTTGTTTCCTGTTTTCTTCTGGCTTTCAGAGGCCCTCTGTAGCGGGTTCCGAGGTTGTTTCCTATTTTTGTTTTCTTCTGATGTACATCCTCTTTGCCTTTCAGGATGGGGATTGAACATTTTAGTTAGGGTCCTCTCTTTTGCTTAGTTTGTTTAGATGTACAGCTTTTAGTGGGTTTATTCTATATTGTATGTTTATATGAGTGAGTATATACCGTGAGTGTCTTTTTGCTTCTGGGTCAACTCACTCAGGATGATCCTTTCCAGGTCCCACCATTTACCTGCAAATTTCATGATTTCCTTATTTTTCATTGCTGAGTAATACTCCATTGTATAGATGTACCACAGTTTCTGCATCCATTCT
>NW_026585797.1:11334702-11357822 GCF_907164565.1 Psammomys obesus
AGTAATACTCCATTGTATAGATGTACCACAGTTTCTGCATCCATTCTTCAGTTGAGGGGCATCTGGGTTGTTTCCAGCTTCTGGCTATTACAAATAAAGCTGCTACAAACATGGTTGAACAAATGTCCTTGTTGTGTACTTGCGCCTCTTTTGGGTATATGCCTAGGAGTGGTATGGCTGGATCTTGAGGAAGCGCTATTCCTAGTTGTCTGAGAAAGCGCCAGATTGATTTCCAGAGTGGTTGTACCAGTTTACATTCCCACCAGCAGTGGAGAAGGGTTCCCCTTTCTCCACAACCTCTCCAGCATGTGTTGTCCCTTGAGATTTTCATCTTGGCCATTCTGATGGGTGTAAGGTGAAATCTCAGGGTTGTTTTGATTTGCATTTCCCTAATGGCTAATGAGGTTGAGCATTTCTTTAAGTGCTTCTCTGCCATTCGATATTCCTCTGCAGAGAATTCTCTCTTTAGCTCTGTTCCCCATTTTTTAAGTGGATTACTTGGTTTGTTGCTTTTCAGCTTGTTTAGTTCTTTATATATACTGGATATGAGTCCTCTGTCAGATAGAGGGTTGGTGATGATTCTTTCCCAATCTGTAGGCAGTCGCTTTGTTTTGATGACGGTGTCCTTTGCTTTACAGAAGCTTTTCAATTTCATGAGGTCCCATTTATTGATTGTTGCTCTTAGAGCCTGTGCTGTTGGTGTTCTGTTCAGGAAGTTTTCTCCTGTACCAATGAGTTCTAGGGTATTCCCCACTTTTTTTTCTAGCCAATTTAATGTGTCTGGTTTTATGTTGAGGTCTTTGATCCACTTGGACTTCAGTTTTGTGCAGGGTGATAAGTATGGATCTATTTGCATTTTTCTACATGTAGACATCCAGTTGGACCAGCACCATTTGTTAAAGATGCTATCTTTTTTCCATTGTATGGTTTTGGCATCTTTGTCAAAAATCAGGTGTCCGTAAGTGTGTGGGTTTATTTCTGGGTCTTCTGTTCGATTCCATTGATCCACCATTCTGTTTCTCTGCCAGTACCATGCAGTTTTTATAACTGTTGCTCTATAGTACAGCTTGAGATCAGGGATGGAGATACCTCCAGAAGATCTTTTATTGTAGAGGATTGTTTTAGCAATTCTCGGTTTCTTGTTATTCCATACGAAGTTGAGAATTTTTCTTTCCAGGTCTGTAAAGATTGTGTTGGCAATTTGATGGGAATTGCATTAAATCTGTAGATTGCTTTTGGTAAGATGGCCATTTTTACTATGTTAATCCTGCCAAGCCATGAGCATGGGAGATCTTTCCATCTTCTCATATCTTCCTCTAATTCTTTCTTCAGAGACTTGAAATTTTTTTCATACAAGTCTTTGACTTGCTTGGTTAGGGTTACACCAAGGTACTTTATGTCATTTGTGGCTATTGTGAATGCTGTTGTTTCTCTAATTTCTTTCTCAGCCCTTTTGTCTTTTGTATACAGGAGTACTACTGATTTTTTTGAGTTAATTTTATATCCGGCCACTTTGCTCAAGGTGTTTATCAGCTGTAGGAGTTCCCTGGTAGAATTTTTGGGGTCACTCATATGTACTATCATATCATCTGCAAATAGTGATAATTTGACTTCTTCTTTTCCCATCTGTATCCCCTTGATCTCCTTCGACTGTCTTATTGCTCTAGCAAGGACTTCCAGCACTATGTTGAAGAGATATGGAGACAGTGGGCAGCCTTGTCTTGTCCCTGATTTCAGAGGGATTGCTTTAAGTTTCTCTCCGTTCAGTTTGATGTTGGCTATAGGCTTGCTGTATATCGCCTTTACTATGTTTAGATATGTGCCTTGTATCCCTGATCTCTCCAGTACTTTAAACATGAATGGATGTTGGATTTTGTCAAATGCTTTTTCAGCATCTAGGGAGATTATCATGGTTTTTTTTTCTTTCAGTTTGTTAATGTGATGGATCACATTGATGGATTTCCGTATATTGAACCACACCTGCATACCTGGGATGAAGCCTACTTGGTCATAGTGGATAATATCTTTGATGTGTTCTTGGATCCGGTTTGCAAGTATTTTGTTAAGTATTTTTGCATCAATGTTCATAAGGGAGATTGGCCTGAAATTCTCTTTCTTTGTTGAGTCTTTGTGAGGTTTAGGTACCAAGGTGATTGTGGCTTCATAGAATGAATTTGGTAATGTTCCTTCTGTTTCTATTTTGTGGAATAGTTTGAAGAGAATTGGAGTTAGCTCTTCTTTGAAGGTCTGGTAGAATTCTGCGCTGAAGCCATCTGGTCCTGGGCTTTTTTTGGATGGGAGACTTTTGATGACTGCTTCTATTTCTTTGGGGGATATAGGACTATTTAGTTGATTTACCTGGTCCTGATTCAGCTTTGGTGAGTCAAATCGATCAAGAAAATTGTCCATTTCATTTAGATTTTCAAATTTTGTGGCATATAGACTTTTGAAGTAAGTCCTAATGATTGTTTGGATTTCCTCAGTGTCTGTAGTTATGTCCCCCCTTTCATTTCTGATTTTGTTGATTTGGGTGGTGTCTCTCTGCCTTTTAGTTAGCTTGGCTAAGGGTTTGTCTATCTTGTTGATTTTCTCAAAGAACCAGCTCTTGGTTTCATTGATTCTTTGAATTGTTTTATTTGTTTCTAATTGATTGATTTCAGCCCTGAGTTTGATTATTTCCAGCCGTCTACTCCTTCTTCGTGTGTCTGCTTCTTTTTCTAGGGTTTTTAAGTGAGCCATTAAGTTGCTTGAATGAGCTGTCTCGAATTTCTTCTTGAAGGCACTTAGTGCTATGAACTTTCCTCTTAGCACTGCTTTCATTGTGTCCCACAAGTTAGGGTATGTTGTGTCTTCATTTTCATTGAGTTCTAGAAAGGCTTTAATTTCTTTCTTTATTTCTTCCCTGACCCAGCTGTCATTTAGTAACAAATTGTTCAGTTTCCATGAGTGTGTAGGCTTTTTGCTATTTCTGTTGTTGTTGAAGTCCAGCTTTATTCCATGGTGATCAGACAGGATACAAGGGATTATTTCAGTCTTCTTGTATCTTTTGAGGCTTGCTTTGTGACCAACTATATGGTCTATTTTGGAGAAGGTTCCATGAGGTGCTGAGAAGAAGGTAAATTCTTTTGTGTTTGGGTGTAAAGTTCTGTAGATGTCTGTGAGGTCCATTTGATTCATGACCTCTGTCAGAGATATTGTTTCTTTGTTTAATTTCTGTTTTGTTGACCTGTCCTTTGTTGAGAGTGGGGTGTTGAAGTCTCCCACTATTAATGTGTGGGGATCTATATGTGGTTTAAATTTTATCAATGTTTCTTTTACAAATGTGGGTGCTCTTGTATTTGGGGCATAGATGTTCAGGATTGTGATGTCTTCCTGGTGGAATTTTCCCTTGATGAGTATGAAGTGTCCTTCCTCATCTCTTTTGATTAATTTTGGTTGAAAGTCTATTTTATCAGATATTAGAATGGCTACTCCTGCTTGTTTCTTGGGTCCATTTGCTTGGAAAGTCATCTTCCAATCTTTTACCCTCAGGTAATGTCTATCTTTGTGTCTTAGGTGTGTTTCTTGTATGCAACAGATTGCTGGGTTTTGTTTACGTATCCATTCTGTTAATCTGTGTCTTTTTACTGGAGAGTTGAGTCCATTGATGTTGAGAGAGATTAATGACCAGTGGCTGTTAGATCCTTTGATTTTGATGTTGGCTGTGTTCATAAGTTTGTGTGCTTGGTTGCTTTTTGTTTTGCTGTAGTAAGGTTAATTATTTCCTGTGTTTTCTTGACAGAAGCTAATTTTCTTGGGTTGTATTTTCCCTTCCAGTGTCTTCTGTAATGCTGGATTTGTGTGTAGGTATTGTTGAAATTTGTTTTTGTCATTGAATATCTTGTTTTCTCCGTCTATGAGGACTGAGAGTTTTGCAGGGTATAGTAGCCTGGGTTGACATCTGTGTTCTCTTAGGGTCTGCATGATATCTGTCCAGGCCCTTCTGGCTTTCATAGTTTCTGTTGAAAAGTCAGGTGTGATTCTAATGGGTTTGCCATTATATGTTACTTGGCCTTTTTCCCTTGCAGCTTTTAGTATTTTTTCTTTGTTCTGTATACTTACTGTTTTGATTATTTTGTTGTGGGAGGATTTTCTTTTCTGGTCAAATTTGTTGGGTGTTCTGTAGGCCTCATGTATCCTTATTGGCTTCTCCTTTAACTTGGGGAAATTTTCTTCAATGATTTTGTTGAAAATATTTTCTGGGCCTTGGAGAAGGGAGTCTTCTTTTTCCTCTATTCCTATTATTCTTAGGTTTTGTCTTTTCATATTGTCTTGGATTTCTTGGACGGTCTGTGTCAGGAATTTTTTGGATTTAACATTTTCTTTGACAGATACATCGATTTCTTCCATTGTATCTTCTACACCTGAGATTCTTTCTTCCATTTCTTGTATTCTGTTGGTTATGCTTACCTCTGTAGTTCCTGTTTTCTTCCCTAAATTCTTCCTCTCCATTATTTCCTCCATTTGTGTTTTCTTTAATTTTTCTAGTTCTATCTTCAGGTCTTGAGTTGTTTTGTTTACTTCCTTCACCTGTCTGCTTGTATTTTCCTCTTTTTCTTTTAGTTCCTTCAACTCTGTCTCTTTGATTTCTTTCAGTGATTTAATTATTTCTTCTCTGAAGGCCACAAGCTGTTTGGCTGCATCTTCCCGTATTTCTTCACGGATGGCCCTAATTTGCTTGTCTTTATCTTCCTCCATTTCTTTACGGATAGCCATGATCTGTTTGGTTTTATCTTCCTCTAATTCTTTACGTATTTTATCTGTTTCCTCTATTATTCTCTTCATCAACATAGATGTAAGGTCATCTTCTTGATTTTCTATTATGCTGCATTGTTCAGGGCTGTTCGCCCCTGGATGGCTGGGTTCTGGAGATGCCATATTGCTCTGTCTTTTGTTGGTTGAGCCTTTACGCTGACCTCTACCCATTGGGCTGATTTAGGTTTTGGCTGTTAGTTTCTGTGCTTCCTGGAGTCCTGAGGTAGGGAGTATCCCCTTGGCCGGAAGATGATTTTTCCTGAAGGAGTCCTTCTCTGCTTTTTGGTTATGGTCACTGTATGGCCAGTGTTTCTCCGGAGATGCCACTGCTCACCTCAGGTTTATAGCCCTGAGTAGTAGCTGTGGTCTATGTTAGGCAGGGGGGGATCTCCTCTTACCCATAAAATTTCTCAAGACAGCTGCCCCACTGCTGGGTTTCTTGTTATAAATTTAGTGTGCTGCTGCTCACTAAATTTCCATGTACAGTCCTCTTGAAGAAACTGCTGAGTCCCTAGATATGGGGTTTTCTCCCAACAGGGAAACTCAGTCTGTTATCCTGGGGTGCACAGTTCTGTCTGAGAAAGTGGGAGGTGCACTCAGTAAGTCTCTGGGCCAAAGGCTGATTGCTCTGCTCTGGACCTGGAGAATGTGCACCTAGGTTGAGTTGTCGCCTGGGGGTACTGTTCTGGTCTGGAGGCTGGGTGCCTCACTCTGGACCAGAAGCTGTGTGTCTCTGTCTGGGATGGCGGCTGTAGGCACCACTCTGGTCCAGACGCTGTGGGTGCAGCCCCCTGAAGGATCAGGCATTCCTACAGTTTTGGCAGTCCAGCCAGGGACAACTGGCCGATCACTGGCACAGTATCTGAGGGCTGCTGTAATGGCTCTTCAGCTCCTGCAGGTCCGAGGATGCAGCTGTGTGTCCCAGTGCCCCAGGGGAACGCAACAATGGCGGCAGAGCACAGCGCTTCTGCCTGCACTAGAGTCTGCGTGAGTCCAGGAAGTGTTTTGGTGCTGGGTGTCCTAAGCGTTAGAGCTGCTGACCCCCTCCGCTGGGGGTTTCCTCCTGCCAGAGACACGCAGTCTTGTGCCCTGTTGCCCTGGTGCCGGAAGCATTCTTAACAACTGAGCCATCTCTCCAGCCCCCTCAAAAACAATTATATTGTTGCTTAAATTTTCTGAGTACTCATTGTATTGGCTTCAATGAGAAATAATTCCCTTAAGCTCATGCACTTGGTTCCCAAACAGAAGCAGTGTTTGGAAAGGTTACAGGAGGTGGAAGAAACTGACTGGAGGGACCTCTGAAGTTTCTTTGTCTGGCCTCATTTCTGTTCATTTATTTCTGCTTTCTGACACCTGATCCTGCTTCATACTCCTATTGTCCTATCTCATCTGCCATGGGGCTCTGTATATCTTCTGGAACTGTGAGCAAAAATATGTCTTATTTTCCTGTAGGTTGTTTTTGGTCCTGGTATGTTTTCCCAGCAACTGGTACGCTTGCGGAGTCTGGGAACACTCATTGTGGTACTATCTCCTGCAATATTGGCCTGCCCACTGCTACCTGAATGATTTGCTGTTAAAGAGCACGAAGCGGCTCTGCACAGGATGCAATCCCTGGGCAGGCGGGGCTCTTTCCCTGAGTGTAGTGTGTGCTCGCCCGCTCATCCTTCAATATCCTCTCATCACTGAATTTTGCATTGGGCTAATAAGGTAGCATAGGTGAAACAGAGTGACTAGATACAGAAGGGTTTCAACTTGTCTTCCATGGCTAGGAAGAGCAGAGAACTGAAATCACAGGAAGCTAGAGTGCACGAGCAGGGTCATGTGACTGCTCCTGTCTTACCTGGGTTGTCACTCAGGCTGGAAACAGATTTGCATCTTACTTTGCCTAATGATCTGTCATCTTTTCAATTTGATTTAGTTTTCCTTTATTTCTCTGCATGCATATGGGGAAGACAGTTGGGGGAAGAGAAAGGCAAACAAATGTTCAGCCTTCCCCTATAAACCAGATGCTGCCTGATTGGGAGTAAGAAATAGACAAATTGTTATGCTAATCCCTGCCAGCTGCCTAATGTCCACTAGTGAATCACAAAATTGTGAGCGTTCTCCTCTAATTTCTGCTTCTCACTTTATCTCTTATTCACCAATATCAGGAATTTTTTTTTTTGTTTGTTTTTTGTTTTTTGTTTTTTCCTAACTGGAAAATCACCCCAGGTAAACCTGAGTAGTTTTGCAACTGCTCAGTAAGAAGTGAATGGTAATTCATAACCAATCAGGCTGTGTATTTGAGGCTTCAGAGGTTTCTGGATGTCAAAGAATTACCTGATATAAAATGTTTCTTTTCTTAGCTGTTATCCATGTTAACGAGAAACTCTTCCCAATCCGTGAGGCTCTATTTGACCTTATTAAATTACAGGAGAAGAGAGAAAAGAAGTAATAATAATTGAGCAAATGACTTATTTTTATGTGATGAGAAAGAGAGAGAGAGGAGATTGAGAGAGAAAGAGAGGGAGAAATAGACAGAGAGTACAGCATTAAAGTTCTCGTCTATTACCTCATTCAACCCTCACAGCAGTCTTTTAGAGCTGCCTTAGAGAAATAGAAGATGAATGGCTGAGGAGGTTGATGTTTACAGCTCCAGCATTCTCACTCAATAAATTCAAACATGAAAATACAG
Source organism: Psammomys obesus (assembly GCF_907164565.1). Lineage (NCBI taxonomy): Eukaryota > Metazoa > Chordata > Mammalia > Rodentia > Muridae > Psammomys > Psammomys obesus. The sequence continues at coordinate 11,342,171 of NW_026585797.1, forward strand.
TTAGTTCTCCATAGATAAGTAGTTACAATTATCCCAGTAAGGATTCCACTGTCCTCATTGTTTTCTTGCTTTTATTTCAGTTGTCTAGGTCTCACACATTGTATCAGGCACTGACTTGTTACTTTATGGTATTACATTTCATCCCATTCAATTTAAATTTAATAGTAAAAAAGTAACCTAAAGTGGAAAGGTTTTGTTTATAAAATTAACTTTTTAAATTTTAACACTTATTATTGAAAATAGATCTTTTTCATACAAATATTTCCATTATGCTTTTCTTCCCCAACTCCTCCCAGATTCTCTACACCTCCACACACTCCAGTCCACATGTTTGTTTGTTGTTTTTTTTTTTTTTTTTGCTCTCTTTCTTTAGAAGATAGGTATATAAAAATACATAAAAAAGGAAAAATAATGAATTCAATAAAAACATTAAAAATAAAAAGCAAAAAATTAAAGGAAAGATTATTTCCTGTTTGGATGTAGTTAAATTCCTTGGGTTGTAGTTTTCCTTCTAGTATCCTATGTAAGGCTGTATTTGTGGGAAAAACAAACAAACAAACATTGTTTAAATTTGGTTTGGTCATGGAATATCTGTTTTCTCCATCTGTGTTGACTGAATGTTTTGCTGTGTATATTGGTTTGTGTTGGCTTCTGTGATCTCTGAGAGACTGCAAGACATCTGTCCAGGCCCTTCTGGTTTTAAAGTCTCTGTTGAGAAGTCTGGTGTAATTCAAATAGGTCTGCCTGAGTATGTTACTTGGCCTTTTTCCCTTGTGGCTGTTAATATTATTTCTTTGTTCTGTATAATTAGTGTTTTTTTTTTTTTTTATTAGTTGGTAGGAGGATCTTTTTTTGGTCCAATCAAGGTGACTGTGGCTTCACAGTATGAGTTTGGTAATGTTCCTTCTGTTTCTATTTTGTGGAATAGTTTGGAGAGAATTGCGATTTGTTCTTCTTTGAAGGTTTGGTAGAATCGTTAACTGAAATCATCTGACCCTGTGTATTTTTCCGGATGGGAGACTTTTTGTGACAGCTTCTCTTTCTTTAAGGGATAGAAGACTCAATTGAAGACCCAAAAATAAACACACACACTTGTGGACACCTGATTTTTGACAAAGATGCCAAAACCATACAAAAAGAGATAGCATCTTCAACAAATGGTGCTGATCTAACTGGATGTCTACATGTAGAAAAAAAAATGCAAATCTGTACTTATCACCCTGCACAAAATAAAAGTCCAAATGGATCAAAGACCTCAATATAAAACCAGACACACTAAACATGTTAGAAGAAAAAGTGGGGAACAGCCTAGAACTCATTGGCACAGGAGACAACTTCTTGAACAGAACACCAATAGCACAGGCTCTAATATAAACAATCAATAAATGGGACCTCATGAAAATGAAAAGCTTCTGTAAAGCAAAGGACACTGTCATCAGGACAAAATGACAGCCTACAGATTGGGAAAGGATCTTCAATAAACCTATATCTGATAGAGGGCTAATATCCAGAATTTATAAAGAACTTAAGAAGTTAAACACCAACAAACGAAGTAATGGAATTAAAAACGGTGTACAAAACTAAACAGAGAATTCTCATTATATGAATATCGAATGGCAGAGAAACACTTAAAGAAATCAATCGGGTGATTTCTCAGACATTTAGGAATAGTACTATCTCAAGATCCAGCTATACCAGTCCTAGACACATATCCAAATAATGCTTAAGTATTCAAGGACATTTGCTCAACCATCTTCATAGCAGTTTTATTTGTAATAGCCAGAAGCTAGAAACAACCCAGATGCCCCTCAGTTGAGGAATTGAAACAGAAATTATGGTACATTTACACAATGGAATACTATTCAGCAATTAAAAAAGAAAAAGGAAATCATGAAATTTGCAGGCAAATGATGGGAACTAGATCATTCCGAGTGAGGTAGCCTAGTAGGAGAAAGACACACATGGTATATACTCACTCATATGTGTATATTAGATATGTAATATAGGATAAATATACTAAAATCTGTACACCTAAAGAAGCTAATCAAGAAGGAGGACCCTAAGTAAGCTCCTCAATCTTCATTCATAAAGGCAAATGGGACAGACATCGGAAAAGGGAGAAACCACAGAGGGCATCTGAAAAACTCTACCCTGCAAAGTATCAAAGCAGATGCTGAGACTCATAGACGAACTTTGGGCAGAGTGCAGGGAATCTTATGAAAGAAGGGGAATAAAGAAAGACCTTGAGGTGACAGGAGATCCACAAGGAGAGCAATAGAGCCAAAATATCTGGGCCCAGGGGTCCTTTATGAAACTGATACTCCAACCAAAGTCTATGCATGGAGATAACCTAGAACCCCTGCACGGATATAGCCCAAATCTTGGAAACATCTCAGTGTCCAAGTGGATCCTTAATAAGGGGAACAGGGACTGTCTTTGACATGAACTCAGGGGCTGGCTCTTTGATCACCTCCCACTGAAGGAGGAGTATCCTTACCAGGCCACAGAGGAAGAAAATGCAGCCAGTCCTGATGAGACCTGATAGACTAGGGTCAGATAGAAGGGGAGGAGGATCTCCCCTATCACTAGACTGGGGCAGGGAAATAGGAGAAGAGGAGAAAGGGAGGATGGGTTTGGAAAGGATGAGGGAGGGGGCTACAGCAGAGATACTGAGTGAATAAAGTGTAATACATAAGTAAATATATACATACATATATACATATATGTAAATATATACATACATATATACATATGTGTAAATATATACATACATATATACCTGGAGGTGTACAAGTTGGGACAACCAGTGCACACCTTATCTGATGAGCTCAGTATCTGAAACTCCAAAATTGGTGGGTGGAACAGGTTAAGGCAGAACATTGACAGCGAGGCTTCCTGGACCAGAAGGGACAACCCATGAACTGGGACAGTTTGTATCCAGGTCATCCGAGGCTCTCTCGGGCACTGAGACTGCCGAATATTCACCCTCTGTGCACTCCCCCTTTCCCCAAGTATGGACCTCCTCGCTAAGTAGCTGAGACAGCAGAGGCAGCACCAGTAAGGTCCTCCCAGGTCTCCTGCTGCTGTGGGCAGTTGTGCTGCCTCCCAGGTCTGTAGCTGAGACAGGCAGCTGTACAGGTTTCCTAGGTCTGCGACTACAGCATGGCATGGGCAGTGTTAGCAGAAGCCTCCATGTTCAGTAAATGAGAAGGCAGAGGCAGCTGTCCCATGCAGGATCCACTGTGCTCAGTGACTGAGATAGCAGAGGTGATTGCCACAAGTATGGGTGTCCCTGCCTGGAGGCCAAACAGTGGACACCACTGAGATGATGGCTCTCCTACACTCTCATTTTACCCTGCAGGCCCAAATCTGAGAGTAGAAAACCGAGGGAAGGCCTTGCTTTGCAATGAGGCCTGTGAGCAAGGAAGGGTGCCCTGCGGTGAGAGGGCGCAAAGCCGCAGACCCAGATAAACAGATGTCTGGAGGTTGGTATAAGAACACAACCAACAAAAATCAGGACATTATGGCTTCACCAGTAACCCCCAAATCAATAGATATTATAATTCAACTGAAACACAGGAAAAAATTATTTTAGAGCTATGCTTATTGAGTTATTAGAGGCCCATAAAAAGGAAATGGGCAAAAACCTCAAAGAAATAGATAGACAAATAGAGGCACATCAAGAGGAAATGAACAAAGCTCTCAAAGCAATACAGAGAAATATAGTTACACGTAAAGGCACATAAAGAGGAAATAAAAAAAAATAGAGACCATCATGGAAAAACAGGAATTCATATTCAAACAGATGAAGGAAATGCCACAAGACATGAAAACAGAATTAGAATGAATAAAGAAAACACAAATAGAGAAAATCGTGGTGCTGGAGAACTTGGAGAAAAGAGCAGGACCCACAAAGGTAAGCATCACCAACAAAATACAAGAGATGAAAGAGAGAATCTCAGGTGCTGAAGATAAAATTGCAGAAATTGATACATCTCTCAAAGAAAAAGTAAAATCAGAAAAGTTCCAAACACAAAATATCTAAGAAATCAAGGATGCCACAAAAAGAGGAAATCTAAGAATAATAGAAATAGATTAAAAAAAAAATTCCAGGCTCCAAGGTCCATAAAATATTTTCAAGAAAATCAAAAAGAAAATTTCCCAACTTAAAGAAAAAGATGTCCATAAACCCACAAGAGGCCTACAGGACACCACATAGAGTAGACCAGAAAAGAAACTTATTATATCACATCATAGTCAAAACTTTAAATCTACAGAACAAAAATATTAAAAGCAGCAAGGGAAAAGAGCCAAGTAACACATAAAGATAGACCTATCAGAATCACATCAGATTTCTCAACAAAAACTATGAAAGTCAGAAGGGCCTGGGCAGATGTCATGCATACTCAAAGAGACCAAAGACACCAAACCAAACTACTATACCTAGCAAAGCTTGCAATCAACATTGATGGACAAAACAAAATATTCCATGACAAAACTAAACCTAAACAATATATACACAGCAACCCAGCTATATAGAAGATAATAGCAGGAATACTCCAATCCCCTGAAATCAACTGCACCCAAGAAAACACATTATATAGATAACTTCACAACAAAATATTAAAAAAAACAAGCATTGAACCACAGTAAGACCACCAACTCCTCAATAAAAGGAACTGACACTGATTGATCACTATTATCTATCAACATCAACAGACTTAGCTCTCCAATAAAAAGACACAGACTAACAGAATGGTTGTAGAAACAAGATCCAACATTCTGCAACATCCAAAAACACACCTTTGCAACAAAGATAAACACTACCTCATAGTAAAGGGTTGTAAAAATGTTTTTCAAGCAAATGTACCCAGAAAGCAAGCTGGGGTAGTTATCCTAATATCTAATAAAATAGACTTTCGAGCAAAAGTAATAATAATAATAATAATAATAATAATAATAATAATAATAATAAAAATGAGGAGGGGCACTTCATTCTCTTCAAAGAAAAAATCCACCAGAAGGACATCACAATTCTGAACAACTATGCCCAAATACAAGAGCACCAGCATTTATAAATGAAATATTATTAAAGCTGAAATCACACATCGATTCCAATGCCTTAATAGTGGGAGACTTCAACACTCCACCAAGGGACAGATCATATAGACAGAAGCTAAATAAGGAAATAATGACACTTACAGAGCTCCTAAATCAAATGGACCTAATAGATGTCTGCAGAATTTTTCACCCAAACGCAAAAGAGTATAACTTTTCAGCACCTCATGGAACCTTCTCAAAAAAAGACCATATAGTCAGGCACAAAGCAAGCCTCAACAGACACAAGAAGATGGAAATAATCCCTTGTATCCTATCAGACCACAATGGAGTAAAACTAGAGCTCAGCTTCAACAGAAATATCAAAAAGCCTACGTTCACGTGGAAACTAAACAACTCTCTACTCAATGGCAGCTGGATCAGGGAAGAAATTAAAAAAAAAAGAAATTAGAGTCTTTCTAAATTTCAATGAAAGTAAAGGCTCAACTTACCCAAACTCATGGACATAAGGAACGCAGTACTAAGAGGAAAGTTCATAGCACTAAGTGCCTCCAGAAAGAAGTTTGAGTTTAAAGAAGTTTAATGCTAGCAATTTATTAGCATACCTGAAAGCCCTTGGGTTGGGGGAGCAGACATACCCAAGAGTAGTAGATGATTGGGAATAATCAAAGTCAGAACTGAAATTAATGAATTAGAAACAAACAAAAACATGAATAAATCAATGAGACCAAGATCTGGTACTTTGAGAAAATCAACAAGATAGACCAACCCTTAGCCTATCTAACTAAAAGGTAGAGAGAACCTACCCAAATCAGCAAAATCAGAAATGGAAAGGGGGACATAAGGACAGACCCTGAGGAAATCAAACAATCATTAGGTCTACTACACAAGCCTATATTCAACAAAATTTGAAAATCTAATTGAAATAGACAATTTTCTTGATAATTTACCAAAATTAAATCAATATCAGACAAATAGATTAAAGAATCATATATTCCCAAAGAAATAAAAGCAGTCATCAAAAGTCTCCCCTCCAAAAGAAGCCCAAGGCCAGATAGTTTCAGCACAGAATTCTAACAGACCTTCAAAGAAGAGCTAACTCCATTCTCTTCAAACTATTCCACAAAACAGAAACAGAAGGAACACTACCGAACTCATTCTATGAAGCTACAGTCACCTTGATACCTAAGGACCCAACAAAAAAGAGAACTTCAGACCTATCTCTCTAATGAACATTGATGTAAAAATACTCAAGAAAATACTTGCGAACCCAATTCAAAAACACATCAAAGATATCATCCTCCATGCCTAAGTATGCTTCATCCTAGGCATACAGGGGTGATTCAATATATGGAAATCAATCAATGTAATCTACCCTGTAAACAAACTGAAGGAGAAAAAACACATGATCATCTCTTTAGATGTTGAAAAGCACTTTGAAAAAATCCAACACCCATTCATGTTGAAAGTCTTGGAGAGACCAGGGATACAAGCCACATAGCTAAACATAGGAAAGACAATATAGAGCAAGCCTAGAGCCAACATCAAACTAAACAGAGAAAAGGTAAAATCAATCCCACTGAAATCAGGGACAAGGCAAGACTGCCTATTCTGTATCTCTTCAGCATAGTATCTGAAGTCCCAGCTAGAGCAATAAAACAACTAAAGAAGATCAAGAAAAGAAAATCAGAAAAGAAGAAATCAAAGTATCACTATTTGCAGATGATATGATAGTATCCATGAGTGACTCCAAAATATTCTCCAGTATTAAAAAGACAAAAAAGCTAAGGAAGAAATGAGGGAAAACATACCCTTCACAATACGCACTGATAAAATAAAACACCTTGTTGTTACTCTAACCAAGCATGTGAAAGACCCATTTGAAAAAAATCTCCAAATATCTGAAGAAAGAAACTGAAGAAGATATCAGAAGATGGAAAGATCTCCCACGCACATGGATGGGTAGGATTAACAGTAAAAACAGCCATCCTGCTGAAAGCAATCTACAGATTCAATGCAATTCCCATCAAAATACCAACACAATTCTTTACAGATTTTGAAAGATCAATTCCCAATTTCATATGGAAAAACAAAACAAAACAAGACAGAATACCACCACCAACAACAAAACAGAATTGCTAAAACATTCCAGTACAACAACAGATCATCCAGAGGTATCTCTGTCCCTGTTCTCAAGCTGTACAACAGAGCAATATGAATAAAAGCCACATGGTACTGGCTCAGAAACAGAATTGTGGATCAATGGAATCAAACAGAAGATCCAGAAATAGACCCACACACATACAGATACTTGATTTTTGACATAGAAGCCAAAACCATACAATGGAAAAAAGACATCATCGTCAACAAATGATGCTGGTCCAACTGTATGTCTACATGTAGAAAAATGCAAATTGATCCATATTTATCACCCTGCACAAAACTAAAGTCCAAGTGGATCAAAGACCTCAACATAAAACCAGACACACTAAATATGTTAGAGAAAATGTTGGGAAGATCCTTGAACTCATTGGCACAGGAGAAAACTTCCTGAGCAGAACACCAACAGCACAGGCTCTAAGACCAACAATCAATAAACCTCATGAAACTGAAAAGCCTCTGTAAAGCAAAAGACATTGTCATCAGAAAAAAAAAATGACAGCCTAGAGGTTGGAAAAACACCTTCACCAACCCTTTACCTGACAGAGGGCTAAAAGCCAGAATATAAAGAACTAAAGAAATTAAACAGCAAGAAATCAAGTAATCCAATTAAAAGATGGGATACAGAAGTAAACAGAAATTTCTCAATAGAGGAATATAAAATGGCAGAGAAACACTTAAATAAATGCTCAACATTCTGAGTCATTAGGGAAATACAAATCAAAATGACCCTATGATTTCACCTTACACCCGTAAGAGTGGCTAAGATAAAAAACTCAAGTGACAATACATGCTGGAGAGGTTGTGGAGAAAGGAGAACCATACTCCACTGCTGGTAGGAATGTAAACTTGTACAACCACTTTGGAAATCAATCTGGAGCTTTCTCAGACAATTAGTAATAGTGCTATCTCAAGATCCAGCTATACCGCTCCTGGGCATATATCCAAAAGATGCTCAAGTATTCAACAAGGACATTTGCTCAACCATGCTTGTAGCAGCTTTATTTGCAATAGCCAGAAGTTGGAAACAGCCCAGAAACCCCTCAGCTGAGGAATGGATACAAAAATTGTGGTACATTTATACAATGGAATATTACTCAGAAATAAAAAAACCAGAAAATCATGAAATTTTCAGGTAAATGGAAAAGATTATCCTGAGTGAGGTAGCCTAGTAGGAGAAAGACACACAAGTTATATACTCACTCATAAGTCAATATTAGATATATACTATAGGATAAAACATACTAAAATCTGTACAACTAAAGAAACTAATCAAGAAGGAAGACTCTGGCTATGTTGCTCAATCACCATTCAGAAAGGCAAAGAGGACGGACATCAGAAGAGGGAGAAAACAAGGAACAGGACAAGAGTCTTCAGCAGAGGGCTTTTGACAGGCTCAACCCTTCGGGTATCAAAGCAGTTGCTGAGAGTCATAGCCAAATTTTAGGCAGAGTAGAGGGAATCTTATGAAAGAAGGAGGAGAGAGTAAGACCTGGAGAGAAGAAGAACTCCACAAGGAGAGAAACATATCCAAAAATTCAGGGCACAGAGATCTTTTCTGAGAGTGATACTCCCTCCATGGACCCCTCATGGAGATGGCCTGGAACCCCTGCATAGAGTTAGCCCATGGCAGTTCAGAGTCCACTTGAGTTCCCAAGTGGGAAGAGAGATTGTGTCTGAAATGAACTGATGGTCTGCTCTTTGATCACCTCCCCCTGAGGGGGAACCATCCTTACCGTGCCACAGAGGAGGAAGACAATGCAGCCAGTCCTGATGAGACCTGACAGTCTAGGATCAGAAGGAAGGAGAGGAGGACCTCCCTTATCAGTGGACTTGGGGAGAGACATGGGTGGAGAAGGGGGAAGAAGGATGGTATTGGGAGGGGAAGAGGGAAGGAGCTACAGTGGGGATACAAAGTGAATAAACTGTATTTAATAAAAATAAAAATAAAAAAATAAAAAAATAACTCAAGTGACAATACATATTGGAGAGGATGTGGAGAAAGGGGAACCCTCCTCCATTTATGGTGGGAATACAAACTTGTCCAACCACTTTGGAAATCAACCTGGCCCTTTCTCAGACAATTAGGAATAGTGCTTCCTATTGCACTCCTAGGCATAAATCCAAAACATACTCAAGTATACAACAAGGACATTTGCTCACTCATGTTTGTATCAGCTTTATTTGTTATAGACAGAATCTAGAATCAACCCAAATGTTCCTCAACTGAAGAATGGATGCAGAAATTATGGTACATTTACACAATGGAATACTACCCAGAAATTTTTAAAAACAAGGAAATCATGAAATTTGTAGGCAAATGGTGGGAACTAGAAAAGATGATCCTGAGTGATCAATTCCAGAAACTGAAAGACACACATGGTATATACTCCTTTACAAGTAGCTATTAGACATATAATATAGGATAAACACAATACAATCTGTATACCTAAAAAAGCTAAGCAAGAAGGGGGACCCTTGGTAAGATGTTCATTCCCCACCCAGAAAGGCAAATGGGATGGACATTGGAAGAAGGAGAAAACAGGGAAAAGGGCAGGAACCTACCATAGAGGTTCTCTGAAATATTCTACCCAACATGGTATCAAAGCAGATGCTGAGACTCATAGCCAAACTTTGGGCAGAATACAGGAATCTTTTGAAAGAAGGGGAAGATAAAAAGATCTGGAGGGGACAGGAGCCCCCACAGAAGAGCAACAGAACCAAAACAAATTGAGGCACGGTAGTCTTTCCTGAGACTGATAATTCAACTAAGAGCCATGAATGGAGATTACCTAAAACCTCTGCTCAGATGTAGCCCATGGCACCACATGTCCAGGTGTGTTCCCTAGTAATGGGAACAGGGGCTGTCTGTGACAGGAACTCAGTGGCTAGCTCTTTGATCACCTAACCCCTGAGTGGGGAGCTGCCTTACCAAGCTACAGAGGAATAAAATGCAGTCAGTCCTGATGAGACCTGATAAGATAAGGTCAGATAGAAGGGTAGGAAGACCTCCTCTATCAGTAGACTTAGAGAGGGGCATGGTAGGAGAGGAGGGATAGAGGGTGGGATTGGGAGGGAATAAGGGAAGAGGCTTCAGTTGGGATACAAAGTGAATAATCTGGAATTAATATAAAAAATAAAAAAGTTAAAAAGTGATGGTTAAAGAGAAATGATATTTTTTAAAGTAAGTTTTCAGTCCCAATTGATCTGGGTCCTTTCCTTTCCCTAGAAGACACTTGTTAGCTTGTACATCACAAGAACATCTGTGAATCATCAGGGTAATAAGCAGGAAAAGTCATTTCCTCTGGTACTATGGTACAATGCTGCAGAACACAGAAATAAAAAAATCTAGCACTATACTCAAATCAATACACCTACATTCTCTAAAAAAAACAAACAAAATTATCTGCCGTTGCCCAATAAATATACTATCAGAAACTATGGGTGAAAGCCATCTTATTTAGGGATTTCTGCAATGAAAACAAACAATAATTTTAAACAAAGCCTTTAGAACTTAAAGTGGTATTAATATAAACAGTGAAAATAGTCACCCTGAATCTCTGTAGTTTGGAAATGAACATGTTGTGCTGTGTTTTTACTTTCAAACATGAACTCATTGCTTACTCCCTTTACCCGGGCATCATTTGGCTTATTAAGTGAACATATACCTACCAGATATTTAATCAGTTCTGGTCCACAGTGGATGTAGCTGCTAATGTGAGCTTAATGAGGATCTGGAAATCATTTAGTGTTGCTAGGACACGTGCATTTTTTATCACTACAATGTATGATTAATACAGAAAGTAGCAAAGGACTTTAGAGAGAATTTAGTGGTAAGATGTGAATGATTTTAGACTTCTTGGGGATTAGTGAAGAAAGAAGGAAAATAATCCACACAGCTAGACAACATGGTAGAAAGGTATTTGCCAAAAATGCTGAATAAAGAAGTATGAAGGACAGGGCTGTTGGAAGAGTTCAGCAGGCGAAGGAACTTGCTACAGAAGACTGACAGCATTCATCTGATCCTAAGAAGCCATGTAAGGTAGATAGAGAGGACCAATTCCACAAAATTGTCATCTGACCTCCACTCACACCTTGTGGCATGCCTGTCCAAATACGCATCACACACACATGCATACATGCATGCGCACAGGCACACAGGAACATACACATGCAAGCACACACATGGAGGGGTACTTAGAAGTATGTCAAATGATGAATTAGAAGAACATGTTACATAGTCCCCAAAATGAAAATAAAAAGCACCAGACATATGCAGAAAGGGGGGGAGAGGGTGGGACCGGGAGGGGAGGAGGGAGGGGCTTATGGGGGGATACAAAATGAATAAAGTGTAATTAATAAAAGTTAAATAAAAAATTAAAAAAAATAAAAAAGCACCAGACACAACAAACCTGTACATTTCCAAAATTTGTTGGAGTGTCTTTCCATAGATACTGTCTCACAAAATCACAGAATATGATTCTTACAAGAAACAGCATTAATGCTACAATAATGTTTAAAGTTGATTATTAAACAGAACAATAGTAGAACAGGTTGAAGAGTTAAAAAAAAATATTCAGAAATTTCCCATTACAATGTTCTTTCAGTAATTTATGAAAACCAACACTATCAATATCTATTTTCCATTATCATCGTGTACTCTTGTTAGTAAAATATTAATTTCATAATAGCTTGAAGAGAAAGGACCACCTGAAGCAGATGAAGCTTCTGGTCTACCTTCAGAAGGTCAGTGACACCCACTGCTAATTCACAATACATAATCCATTCATTTCATTTAGTTTAGCAGGAATTAAAAAATAAAAAGTTGAGCAGTGCTACTGAGAGGATGGGGGCACTGAGAAAAATCAAATTCATGGAACTTTCTTAAACTATGTTGTATTTTCTTTATTGCTAATTTTTATTATCAATATAATCTCACTACATTATACTGCTGTAGAAAGTTCTAGGCCATGAAAGAAAAATACTGTCTCTCACTGATCTTGAACTATAAAGAAAAGCTACCTGAGCAAGCCAGAAAGGGAACTTGTAACCAGCCTTGGTCCATAGTTTCTGCCTCCTTCTTGGAGTTCTTTCCATGACTTCCCTCAATTATGGAGAGTGACTTGGAAGAATAAATTCAGGTAAAAGCTTTCTTCCTCAAGTTATCTTTGGTCATTGTATTTTATCACAGCCAACAGCAAAGCAAACTAAAACAGTATGCCTGCTTATGACAAAACATTACACAAGCAGTGCAGTGCTATCTGCTGTGTTCACGATGCACTGCTGTCCCATGGGTATTGAAGTATTGTATAATCTGAACTCAAGTTTGAAAAGTATTGAAAAAACAGCTTATTCCCAGCTTGCTGAAGACCCTATGATATTCATTCTTAAGGCATTCTGGGAATTCTCTGTCCTGCTTCTTCGGGTTTGTTTGTGGTTTTTCTTAGCAAAAATTCTGTGCTCCAGATTCCTCCAACAAACTGAGATGTCCATTGCTGCTTAGGCTTCATTTCTGCAGCCATATATGTCACCCTCTTTGGGGATTCCTAACCCCATCACACATTTTTGCATTCCCAGGCTTCTCTATGAAATTTAGGCAGAATCTAATACTAGCAAGATGTTTGAAAAAATAACAACAATTAATGATAAAAGAGGTCATGAATTTTAAGAAGAGGAAGTAGGGCTATATGAGAGGATCTAGAGGGAGGGATGGAAAGGGGAAATGTTAATATAATAATATAATGTCAAAAATATCAGTAATTAAAATATAATTTGTAAAAATGGTAAACCAGTTACATTTCAGTCAAAATACATGTTGTTGAACATCTCTTTGTAACTGGATGTTGAACATTACAGAAAACCACAACTGAAAAGGAGGCGGGGCAAGATAGCGGTGCTGGGAGGACTCTCATTCTGAGCAGCAGCAGCAGGATCAGCACAGTGACCAGCAGTCAGAACTCACGGCCATAAAACACAGTCATTGTGTTTCCCAGGTGAGAGGATACCCCATGGTGGGGGATTCAATCAGCTTTTAACTCACCTGGCTAAACCGCAGAAGAGATCCCGGACCTCAACAATAACAGAAATAGCAAAAAGCCTACACACACATGGAAACTGAACAACTTGTTACTAAATGACAGCTGGGTCAGGGAAGAAATAAAGAAAGAAATTAAAGTCTTCCTAGAACTCAATGAAAATGAAGACACAACATACCCAAACTTGTGGGACACAATGAAAGCAGTGCTAAGAGGAAAGTTCATAGCACTAAGTGCCTTCAAGAAGAAATTCGAGACAGCTCATTCAAGCAACTTAATGGCCCACTTAAAAACCCTAGAAAAAGAAGCAGACACACGAAGAAGGAGTAGACGGCTGGAAATAGTCAAACTCAGGGCTGAAATCAATCAATTGGAAACAAATAAAATAATTCGAAGAATCAATGAAACCAAAAGCTGGTTCTTTGAGAAAATCAACAAGATCGACAAACCCTTAGCCAAGCTAACTAAAAGGCAGAGAGACACCACCCAAATCAACAAAATCAGAAATGAAAAGGGGACATAACTACAGACACTGAGGAAATCCAAAGAATCATTAGGACTTACTTCAAAAGTCTATATGCCACAAAATTTGAAAATCTAAATGAAATGGACAATTTTCTTGATCGATTTGACTTACCAAATTTGAATCAGGACCAGGTAAATCAACTAAATAGTCCTATATCCCCCAAAGAAATAGAAGCAATCATCAAAAGTCTCCCATCCAAAAAAAGCCCAGGATCAGATGGCTTCAGCGCAGAATTCTACCAGACCTTCAAAGAAGAGCTAACTCCAATTCTCTTCAAACTATTCTACAAAATAGAAACAGAAGGAACATTACCAAACTCATTCTATGAAGCCACAGTCACCTTGGTACCTAATCCTCACAAAGACTCAACAAAGAAAGAGAATTTCAGGCCAATTTTCCCTATGAATATTGATGCAGAAATACTTAACAAAATACTTGCGAACTGAATCCAAGAACACATCAAAGATATTATCCACTATGACCAAGTAGGCTTCATATCAGGTATGCAGGTGTGGTTCAGTATATGGAAATCCATCAATGTGATCCACCATATTAACAAACTGAAAGAAAAAAAAAAAACATGATAATCTCCCTAGATGCTGAAAAAGCATTTGACAAAATCCAACATCCATTCATGTTTAAAGTACTGGAGAGAACAGGGATACAAGGCACATATCTAAACATAGTAAAGGCGATATACAGCAAGCCTATAGCCAACATCAAACTAAATGGAGAGAAACTTAAAGCAATCCCATTGAAATCAGGGACAAGACAAGGCTGCCCACTCTCTCCATATCTCTTCAACATAGTTCTGGAAATCCTTGCTAGATCAATAAGACAGTTGAAGGAGATCAAGGGGATACAGATTGGAAAAGAAGTCAAATTATCACTATTTGCAGATGATATGATAGTATACATGAGTGACCCCAAAAACTCTACCAGGGAACTCCTACAGCTGATAAACACCTTCAGCATAGTGGCTGGATACAAAATCATCTCAAAAAAAACCAGTAGCACTCCTGTATACAAAAGACAAAAGGGCTGATAAAGAAATTAGGGAAACAACACCCTTCACAATAGCCACAAATGACATAAAGTACTTTGGTGTAACCCTAACCAAGCAAGTCAAAGACTTGTATGAAAAAAATTTCAAGTCTCTGAAGAAAGAATTAGAAGAAGATATGAGAAGATGGAAAGATCTCCCATGCTCATGGCTGGCAGGATTGACATAGTAAAAATGGCCATCATACCAAAAGCAATCTACAGATTTAATGCAATTCCCATCAAATTGCCAACACAATTCTTTACAGACCTGGAAAGAAAAATTCTCAACTTCTTATGGAAAAACAAGAAACCGAGAATTGCTAAAACAATCCTCTACAATAAAAGATCTTCTGGAGGTATCTCCATCCCTGATCTCAAGCTGTAGTATAGAGCAACAGTTATAAAAACTGCATGGTACTGGCATAGAAACAAAATGGTGGATCAATGGAACCAAACAGAAGACCCAGAAATAAACCGACACACTTATGGACAACTAATTTTTGACAAAGGTGCCAAAACCATACAATGGAAAAAAGATAGCATCTTCAACAAATGGTGCTGGTCTACCTGGATGTCTACATGTAGAAAAATGAAAATAGATCCATACTTATCACCCTGCACAAAACTGAAGTCCAAGTGGATCAAAGACCACAACATAAAACCAGACACATTAAATTAGCTAGAAAAAAAAGTGGGGAGTACCCTAGAACTCATTGGTACAGGAGAGAACTTCCTGAACAGAACACCAACAGCACAGGCTCTAAGAGCAACAATCAATAAATGGGACCTCCTGAAAGTGTAAAGCTTCTGTAAAGCAAAGGATATTGTC
>NW_026585797.1:11357832-11362402 GCF_907164565.1 Psammomys obesus
GGGACCTCCTGAAAGTGTAAAGCTTCTGTAAAGCAAAGGATATTGTCATCAAAACAAAGCGACTCCCTACAAATTGGGAAAGAATCTTCACCAACCCTTTATCTGACAGAGGACGTATATCCAGTATATATAAAGAACTAAAGAAGCTGAAAAGCAGCAAACCAAGTAATCCACTTAAAAAATGGAGAACAGAGCTAAACAGACAACTCTCTGTAGAGGAATATCAAATGGCAGAGAAGCATTTAAAGAAATTCTCAACCTCATTAGCCATTAGGGAAATGTAAATCAAGACAACCCTGAGATTTCACCTTTCACCCATCAGAATGGCCAAGATGAAAAACTCAAGGGACAACTGGAGAGGTTGTGCAGAAAGGGGAACCCTCCTCCACTGCTGGTGGGAATGTAAACTTGTACAACCACTCTGGAAATCAATCTGGCACTTTGTCAGACAACTAGGAATAGCGCTTCCTCAAGATCCAGCCATACCACTCCTAGGCATATATCCAAAAGAGGCTCAAGTACACAAAAAGGACATTTGCTCTACCATGTTTGTAGCTGCTTTATTTGTAATAGCCAGAAGCTGGAAACAGCCCAGATGCCCCTCAACTGAAGAATGGATGCAGGAATTGTGGTACATCTATACAATGGAGTATTACTCACAAATGAAAAATAAGGAAATCATGAAATTTGCAGGTAAATGGGGTGGCACCTGGAAAGGATCATCCTGAGTGAGTTGTCCTAGAAGCAGAAAGATACACACGGTATATACTCACTCATATAAACCTACAACATAGGATAAAGCCACTAAAATCGGTACATCTAAACAAACTAATCAAGAGAGAGGACCCTGACTAAAACGCTCAATCCCCAACCTGAAAGGCAAAGAGGATGGACATCAGAAGATGAAGAAAACAGGAAACAACCTAGGAACCTCCTACAGAGGGCCTCTGAAACCCAGAAGAAAAAAAAAAATAGGAAACAACCTAGGAACCTGCCACAGAAGGCATCTGAAAGCCTCTGCCCTGAAGACTATCAAAACAGATGCTGAGCCTGATGGCCAACTGGCAGGCAGAGTGAATGGAATTTTATGTAAGAAGTGGGAAATAGCAAGAGCTGGAGATGACAGGAACTCCACAAGGAGAGCAACAGAACAAGAAAATTTGAACACAGGGAATTTCCCAAAGACTCATACTCCAACCAAGGACTATTCGTGGAGATAACCTAGAACCCCTGCACAGATGTAGCCCATGGCAGTTTAGTGTCCAAGTGGCTTACATAGTGATGGGAAGAGGGACTGCCTCTGATATAAACTGATTGGCCTGCTCTTTGATCACCTCCCCCTGAGTGGGGAACAGCCTTACCAGGCCACAGAAGAAGACAATGCAGCCATTCCTGATGTGATCTGATAGACTAAGATCAGAAGGAAGGAGAGGAGGACCTCCCCTATCAGTGGATGTGGGGAGGAGCATACATGAAGAAAGGGGAGGTAGGGTGGGGTCGGGAGGGGAGGAGGGAGGGGCTTATGGAGGAATACAAAATGAATAAATTGTAATTCATAATAATAATAATATTAATATAATAAAAAGAAAACCACAACTGATCAAAATGCAAAGAACAAGGGATACTATGGTGTCTAGCCCCAACTAATACATTTAAAAGCACAGCTCCTCCTAAGGTTCCAGGAAATTAATGGAAGAGGACACAGGAAGATTGCAAGAGCCAGAAGAATTCAAAGTTGGCTGTGGTGCTCAACTGTCTTTCTTTTTCTTCTTGATTCTATCTAGACCCCCCAAACATAGGATTTTCCTCATTTTCCTGTACTGTGTGTCTTCCTCATATTCAAATCACCCAAGTCTTTCTAAGCCTGGATAATTTGTCCCTGTTAGTCATCATAACCTTTTTGTTGTTTTAGTTTCCCTGTCACTGAGACAATTCACATTGTGACATAATATCTGACATAAACAGCTCCACGAGGGAAAAATTGTTTTAGCTCATGGTTTAAGAGGTTTGTCCGTAGTCATTGGTTACATCTAGTCATGGCCTGTCACAGAACATCTGCTGAGGTAGAACACCGTATTCATAGGAGCATGTGTTAGCAGCTACTCCTCTTATGTCTGACAGAAGGATAAATGAGGGATGGAGCATGGAGCATGAGGCAGTTGACATAATATTGAAAGATACACAGTCTAACCTACTCCCTGCAGCTAAGTCACTTTGTCATATGGCCTCACTAGCTGAGACAGAGCCACTTAATAATAGAAACCCGTGGTGGCTGTTTTATATTAAAACCAAGCTCATCCTCCCAAAGGCCAACAGCCATCTCATAATCCACAAAACAGTTTCAACAATCTGTAGTCTTAATTGTTTCAACCTTGTTTAGAAGTTCAAGCTCTCACAATTTTCTGAGACTTAAGTAGTTAAACACTCAGGTGTGGTTCAATATGGATTTAAATGTGTCTCACAGACTTGAAACACAATCTTATACAGTAAATATTGTTTGGTGTTAAATAAAGAATCAGTGAAATCAAAGCAAGAACACAATAAAGAACAAGCTTTAAATCTTAGCTTTCCATATTCAACACATGAGCTTTGGGATCTATGATGTGCATTTTAATATTTTGGGGAATTTACAGGCTGTCTATATTTAGGGTTAATGAAACCACAGTTTTAAAAAAGCACTATATAAGGAACGTGTGGAAGACTTGAGCATTTCATGAACTGGACAGAAACTATTCATGGATATCTCAAGAGGGTTAGGAGGTAAATTGATTTTATAGGTTTTGCCTTGAGAAGAGAACAACTCTGGATTCATTAACCTTGAATTTGCATAGACTTTCCTTGGCTTTTACTTCTAATATTATATAACCTGAACAAAAGCAATTAGCAATAATGTTACCTCACAGGTGTAATGCTTAAAACATCCCCTGCCAGGTAAGAAGCCTGTTGCCTTTAAACTCAACTCACAAAGTCTCAGGACACACACAGCATGTAGAGCATTTTTTTTCCACAAAATCTAATTTGAATAGCTTCTACTCAAATGAAGTTTTTGTTCTTATCTGAAACTTTAACGCAACCATTCTTGTCTCTATTTGCCTTTACAAATCTTGGTTCCAGCATAATTACTTTTTAGAGTGAAATTACAATATTTGACGTTTCAGTCTCTCATTCTTACACCCTTCTGGATTCTTACCAAAGCATATACACAAGAGAAGCACTGCCCCCACCTCACTGGTACCAGCTATCTGTGTTATTCAGACGTTGAATTGCTATGACAAAATACCTTTTGAAAAACAACTAAGTCCTGGTCATTTCAGCACATGGATTAGGGTTTGCAGTTCTTAGTATTCATTTCCTTGATTCTTGCTCTGTAGTGTGGTAGAACATCATGGGAGATCATCTGAAGAAGGCTATTGACCCAGACAAACAGGAGACACACACACAGAAAGGATGCACTCTTGACCTTCTTCCTGAAGTTATGCTCTCCCTCCTAATATTTCCATGATCTCCTATAACAATGTCCTAGCCAACAGCCTTTCTCCAACACAGGGTCTTTCTGAAATATTTAACATTAAAACGCAAACAGTTTCTTCTTTGAAAAGAAGTAAAAAAATTGGCTGAAGTATGGGAAAGCCAGCTGCTGAGATGACCATTGTTGGTGGAAATGAATATTCACAAGTCACACAGTAAGTTAGCAATGTCAAGAGAACATCCCTCTCAGAATGTGGCTCCTCTTCCTAATGCTTTCAGTTAGACTGTAGTAACACCGCTTTTCAAGCTAACACCTTATTTTATTGTCTTTTTTTTTTCAAATTTCCTTGAAATAAGAATCATGCCTTTATCAGAAAACATAGAAACTTAACACTATGTCTTTGAAGCAGAAACAAAATTCACCAACAGCATAAATGTGATAAAAATACGCAGAAATTTGTCTAATATTTTCATTCAGAGAATTGTGACTCAACCGAGACAAGGAATATCCCCCAATGACAAAGAATACTGTGATAAAAAAAAAAAAAAAAAACAACATCATGAACATTGTAAAAAGACTACTCCCAAACAAGGTAATAAAACAAGTCTATGTTTCAGTATATAGAATGATGGCTTCTGAGTGAGGTCCTCATCTCAAAACTTGGAATTTGAGTGGCTCATAAACATTCAGAATTCAAGTTCTAGAAGATTTGACACATGCTTTCGACCTCAGCACGTACCAGCCATGCATAGAGCGCACAGAATACATATATTCAAAACAATCATATACATTAAATCAATCATCCAATAATCATAACAAAACCAAGACTTGCATAAAGATGGTATCAGTTCAGCTGGTGTGCTAACATGAATGAAGAAAATTTCAAATGATCCCATCCCCAGATGAAGTGCCACAGGCAATAAATGGCTGCCAAGACAAGGAGAATTAGTCTTCTCCACGTACAAGCACCTTGGTAGGTTATCCAAGTGACCTAGGTAATCAGACCTAATCACATTTGCATAGAAGCAATAGTAAATATACACAGCAGATTTTATGTGTGTGTGTGTGTGTGTGTGTGTGTGTGTGTGTGTGTGTGTGTGT
>NW_026585797.1:11362412-11369904 GCF_907164565.1 Psammomys obesus
TGTGTGTGTGTGTGTGTGTGTGTGTGTGTGTGTGTGTGTGTGTGTGTGAAATAATCATTTATGTATTCGAGAGGTTAGTTGGGAGGTCAGGAGAACCGAAGGGAGATTCATAAGAATAGAGTTTTCATTTTAGAAATGAAAATAAGAAATAGATTTTAAGTGTCATGATATTGCCTTTGAACATAGAAAGAGTGACAATTATAGAATGTATTGAGAATTCTAAAAGTCAGACATTTTCACTGGTACTTCTAAAAGACCTGCATACATACTGATCGGTTTCTAAATTCTGAGGTACAGAACTTTATAAAAATAAATTGTCATCATAGACATTAAGTTGTGATGATTAGTTATGGCAAAAGCAAGGTATTAATTCAAATGATGTAGGTGGAAAATTTTCATAGTCAATAAACACTTAGAGGATTAAACATTACTTAAAATAAAAACAGGAAGATGAATTGTTCACTGAACATTGATTTAAATAGAGCCGTAGATAATTCCACTTTCTGTATGTGATAAAAGAGCAGAAGATTAAAGAAATAAAGAAGACAGAAAAAACCCAACCAATAAAACCTATACAGGGAGATAGTTTACCTTAAGGAAATATTTAGAGATGAATACAAATCTGAAAGTGTAACAAAACTTTCATTTGAGGATTAAACAGCATAAGAAAGTATTTTCCATGATGGAACATAAGCTCTTTTGAAAAATCAGGAGGTTAAAATGAAATTTATGGCTCTGCTTCCAGGAAGATAGAGCATTAAGTTTTTCTATTTGCCTTTATATTATGTTATTTGATAATACATCTTAAACATAGAAAGAATTAAAGATGAAGAGAAGATATTCTGGATGGATTATTTAAAAAGAAATGGTAATGGATTTGTGTATGAAAACAAAGCTAACATTATCTATATAATATATATAATATAATTATGTTATATAATTATATATATACATATATATATATATATGTCAATGCCCCAACCCCACAACAAAATCAAAGTTTCTTATCTAAAGATCCATACATGTAGGTAGAGCAGTAAGATATCTTTTGAACAATATCTATTCTGCTTCTCCATTCAAACACCATAAGAAAACGATATGCCCACATCTTTCACATTCCAGCAGCAAAGATATTACCACAGTCAGTCTATAACTAGTCACTCCAAACCCTGTCTGCAACTGAAGATGACTTGGTGTCAGAGACGCAAAATAACAATGTCGGCTTTCATCCCCACCAGTAGGAAGCAGGCAGCTAAATCCATAGCTGGAGATCCTCATCCAAGACTGAAACAAAGGAAAAAGCAAAGAAACCTTGCTTTCCTGGATAAGAGGAGAAGATTCAAGTAGGGAGTTAAAGATGGAGGGTGAGAAATATATGATACCCATACAAAATATTATAATGAATTTTAAAATTCTGTTTACTTCTTGTTTTGAGAGACTCGTGCAAGTAATGATGACTTGTAACTCACTGTGTTGGTAATGAACACTGGACCCTCCTTTCTATTTCTTACCTGCTGGGACCACCTGTGGGTACCATCATGCTAGTCTACAGAGGGTGAGAATCAATACTGAATGATGCATGCCTTTAATTCATGCACCAGGGAGGCAAAAGCAGGTAGAGTTCTATGAGTCAGAAGCCAGCCTGTTTTACATAGTGAATCCTAGGCCCAGGCTACAAAGAAAGTTCCTGTGAAAAACAAACCTGAAATCTGAAAGAGCATGAGAAAAATATATTTGGATAAGTAAAACATTGTTTTAGGATTTTTTTCCAGAAAATTATTTTTATCATGTGTATATGTGAGCTGTGCATGTATTTATGTGTGGGCAGCATGAAGATGACATCGGAAGTCTCGCTCCTTCCTCCTTATTCTGTGAGAAATAGCTCATATGTGGAGATAAAGTTTCTCAATACGGAGAGTCTGGCTATCCAGCTTGCTCTGGAGATACTGATTTTGCCTTTCCAGCCCTAGAATTAGTAGTTGGCTACAAAACCTAACAAATATTTACTTGGGTTTTGCAAATACAAATTCCAGGCTTCAATCTTAAGAAAGGAAAGTACTTGAACTATTGAACAATCTCTCTGCTTTCACCTGAAAATGTGATTTTTTTTTTAATTCTAAGAATTGTTAATTATTATGAACAGGTAAAAACTTGCATTAGCATTTCCTGATAGTGTTTATATATAATTCAGTTCAGACTAACATGAATGAAAAGAATAAACATAATAGGGATTAGAGGTGAGAATAAATATATATTAGAATCAAAGTTGATGGAACATTGTACGTTATTCCAGAAATGTGCTATTAAATGTTTTTTAATGGATTTCATTATAACATTTAAATAAATACATATCAATAGAATTAGTTTATTTTTTTCTTTATTAATTACACTTTATTCACTTTTATCCCTCCCCCCGTGGTTCCCTCCCTCCTCATGTCCCAATCCCTCCCTTCTTCTACCCTCTGCATGCATGCCCTTCCCCAAGCCCACTGATAGGGGAGGACTTCTTTTCCTTCCTTCTGATCCTAGTCAACAAGGTCTCATTAGGAGTGACTGCCTTGTCTTCTTCTGTGGCCTGGTAATGCTGCTTCCCCCTCAGGGGTAGGTAATTAAAGAGCAGGCCAATCAGTTCATGTCAGAGACAGTCCCTGTTCCTATTACAAGGGAACTCACTTGGATACTGAACTGCCATGGGCTACATCTGTGCAGGGGTCTTAGGTTATCTCCATGCATGGTCCTTGTTTGGAGTATCAGTCTTAGGAAAGACCCCTGTTTTCAGATTTTTTGGTTTTGTTGCTCTCCTTGTGGAGTTACTGTCCTCTCCAGATCTTACTGTTTCCCACTTCTTTCCTAAGATTCCCTGCACTCTGCCCATAAGTTTCAGCATCTATATTGATAGTCTGCAGGACAGAGCTTGTCAGAGGTCCTCTCTGTCAGGCTCCTGACTTGTTCCCTCTTTTTTCCTTCTTCTGATGTCTAGCCTCTTTGCCTTTCTGGACAGGAATTGAGCATTTTAGC
Organism: Psammomys obesus; assembly: GCF_907164565.1. NCBI lineage: Eukaryota > Metazoa > Chordata > Mammalia > Rodentia > Muridae > Psammomys > Psammomys obesus. Next base: position 11,365,431 of record NW_026585797.1, read on the forward strand.
AAGAGTCCTCCCTCCTGATTAGTTTCTTTAGGTGTACAGATTTTAATAGGTTTATCCTATATTATATGTTTATATGAGTGAGTATATACCGCGTGCATCTTTCTGCTTCTGGGATAGCTCACTCAGGATGATCTTTTCCAGATACCACCATTTACCTGCAAATTTCATGATTTCCTTGTTTTTTATTGCTGAGTAATATTCCATTGTGTAGATATACCACAATTTGTGCATCCATTCCTCCACTGAGGGGCATCTGGGCTGTTTTCAGCTTCTTGGTATTACAAATAAGGCTGCTACAAACATGGTTGAGCAAATGTCCTTATTGTGTACTTGAGAATCTTTTGGATATATGCCTAGGAGTGGTATAGCTGGATCTTGAGGAAGCACTATTCCTAGTTGTCTGAGAAGTAAAGAAGTTAAACAGCAAAAAATCAAGTAATCTAATTAAAAAATGAGGTACAGAGCTAAACAGAGAATTCTCTTCAGAGGAATATCGAATGGCAGAGAAACACTTAAAGAAATGTTCAACCTCATTAGCCATCAGGGAAATGAAAATCAAAACGACCCTAAGATTTCACCTTATACCCATCAGAACAGCTAAGATCAAAAACTCAAGTGACAACACATGCTGGAGAGGTTGTGGAGAAGGGGAACCCTCCTCCATTGCTGGTGGGAATGTAAACTTGTACAACCACTCTGGAAAGCAATCTGGCGCTTTCTCAGACAACTAGGAATAGCTATTAAATGTTTAATGATTGAGTCTCTGAAAAAGAAAAAGCTTGATGTGTATTTGGTGTCTTCATTGGTATAATTATCTTTAATAACTTAAAGGTGGTCCTGATAGCACAAATCAACAATTTTTACTATCTATAAAAAGAATAACTGAGACAAAATAAAGCACATCAAAAATATTTAAATCTACTAAGGCACAGACAAAAACAAAGTATCTGACTCTAGTTAACGTGAAAAGCTCCTTAAAACTGTTAACAGTTCTGCTAACAAATTGAACGAAACATTTATAAACCTCATTTAAATGAAAAGGAACACATTTATTCTACATTTCCTATAAATAATGTAAACGAAGAGAAGTGGATCTGACTAAAACAAAGTCAATTAAATTTTTTATTATTTATCTCATTCTTTTTCTTCTTTCTTCCTCCCTTTTCTTTTGTTCTGTTGTTTTTGTCTTTGTGTCCTGGTGTATACTTGCTCAGGTGTTCTTGCCCTGTGTGCAGTTATGGGGGTGAGAGGTTGACATCCAATGTCTTCCTGTATTGCTCTATAATTCTATGAAACAGGGCCTCTTTATGAACCTTGATCTTCCAAGCTTTTCAGGAATCCTGAAAGGGCAGCAAGCCTTGGATCTTAAGTGTCTCTGGCCTTCATTCCTGGAATTACAGAGACATAAGGCCATGCAATTTTTTATTTGGGCTCCAGTTATCTGGGTTCAGGTTCTTATGCCTAGAAAGCATGAATTTCATTTAAGACATCTTTCCAATCTCTCCCCACTCTCTTTCTCCCTCACCCTCTTCTTCCTCTTGTAGGCAGTTTCACGTTGAAGTCCTTTAAGGCCTTAAACTGGTCTTTTCTGCTCTCCTTCCTGAGTGCAGAGATTACGGCTGTGCTCCACCAAACCTGACCTTTTAGTATGCATTTATAGTAAATTAAACAGTGATAACATAAATACTTAAACAAGCCCCAATAACTGAGGGTTGACATGAAGATGATGATAAAGTCACAAAAAAAGACACCATGATTTTTGGGGACCTCTTAATGATGGTAGAAAATGACTCTACCATATGGTATTGCAAACACTACTTCTAATTAATTCTTTATAGAAAACACAGAGAAGTGACAGCCATGTTAAATGATGTCACAGAAGACAAGCCTTATAGTCAAAATAAGAAATCTTTAGGGTGAATATGATCCTAATTCTCCAAATGAACCATAAAAAGATAGAAAAGGAGTGATAACTGTAAATAGAAACGCAACTTGCTAAATAAATAATAGAACTTCTGCTCGGATGTGGCCCGTGGTAGCTCAGTAACCAAGTAGTTTTCCAAAGTAAGGGGAACACGGACTATTTCTAACAGGATCTCAAGGGCAGGCTGTTTGACCCCCCCCCCCAGGGGAGGAGCAGTCTGTTAGGCCACAGAGGAGGACTTTGCAGCCAGCCCTGAAGATACCTGATAAAACAGGGTCAAATGAAAGGGGAGGAGGTCCTCCCCTATCAGTGGACTTGGAAAGGGGCAGGGAGGAGACCAGGGAGGGAGTGTGGGGTTGGGGAGGGAATGAGGGAGCGGGATACAGCTGGGACACAGAGTTAACAAAATGTAACTAAAAAGAAAAATAAAATTAAAAAATAAATAAATAAATAATAGAATGTTTGTTTGGATCTCAGTTTGGTCAAATATATTTTAAAAAAAGTTTCACACACTCTATGTATATTTGTGAAGTTAAAAACTGATTTGTAGGTGTGATAAAAACTTGTCACAAGTCTTCTAAAAGGTACTGTGATAGCTAATCTTGGTTGCTCACCTTACACTATGGAAAGAGGAGACCTCAACTGAACGATTCCTGCCATTAGATTTTTCCCGTGGGTATGTGTGAGGGCACATGTTATTGATTACTGATTGACCTACAGGGCCCATTCCACTATGGGCAGTGTCACTTTTGAACAGGTCATCCTGGATTGTATGTGCTTAGGAGCTCCTGACACCAGCAAAGCAAGCAAGGACACAGCCTTCCTCTGGGGTCCTGTGTCAATTCTCACCTTTAGGCTTTTGCCTCTACTCCCTGCTCTGTCTCTCTTCATGATTCATGGACTACGACCTTTAAACCAAATAATCTCTTTCCTTTTCAAGGTGATTATGGGCAAGTGTTTTATCAACAACAAAAGAAAATGAGGGCAGATAGATACTACGTATACTACGTACAAGTTGTGCAAGATAAGATAAGAAATTGTGGTGGCTGGAATTTGTGTTAAAATGGTGTCAAAGAGGGAATGTGTGAGTTTACTTATGGAGAAGCTATAATTGTCTGTACTTTTTAATTACAAGTTGAAGATAATTATTGATACTAGTTTATGGGAACATGGGATTTTAAAATATTTTTTAATATTGTAAATTTAAATTTTATATGATAAAAGTGAATTTAAAGATGATTTAACTACAGTATATTAAATCAGAGTGCATCAAAGTAGTTAAAGTATTGTACCTATCTAAAAATTAGGAAGAAAATTTAGGCTACTGTGTATGTGTGCACAAGTGTGTGTGTGTGTGTCCATGAGCACATTTGTGTGTCTTTGTGTGACCTCAGTTGATTAACATCCTCTCTAATGTTGTCTTTACTCCGTTCTTTCTAATCATAGTTTTCAACAGTTCTATAGTGGTTTTGAAAACTTCGGTGACAAGGAGCTTTTTATTGTGGCTGCTAGCTTTAAAGTGTGTCTTTTTTTTCTCCAATATATTACCACACTAGAAAGCACCACAGTTAACACTACCCATTTTAGGTCTCTGATACATTATTTTTGTCTCAGCTAATGACATGGAGATCAATACTGCTGCAGTAGACTGAAATGATAGACACTTCTTGCTTCCATGTATTCACAGAAAGAGTTACAGAATTTAAGAGATTATTATTTGATAGTCACTTCATTCTTTTAATGCTGGAATGAAAAATGACAGTATGTCCTCAAGGTTGTTGCTATCTTATCATTGACTTAACTCATAAATCCCTAATGTAAGTTTTAAGGTAAAATAAATCATACTTTTTCACCATTTTTACTTAGGAAATAAATACTATACAATTCTTTTTTTCCTTGAAAATAACCCAAGGCCAAGAAGAGTCACCACAAGGGGTGGTCTGGGCTCCCAACAAGGCCCAGATCCATTACTCCATGTAATTCAGCTACAACACCTACTCCATCCATGATCTGCTAGATCAAGAGGAGGAGCAGTGCCACAAAATCAGGTCCAGAAGCAAGTCATTACCAAGGAAGCTGAAAATCCTAAGTATGGCTATGAGCAAAGAAGTTTCAGCTGTGATCAAAGAAGTATTGGCTATGATCTGGTATTTGTGGTGCTTCTGAGAGCAGAGGCCTTGAGCCAGACCAGTGATTCGTGGCAATGAGAATTTGCATTCAGAGCTGTGTGGGCAAAAATATACAGGATGATGCACTGATAAATGAGTTTTTGATGGAGGGATGGGAAGCATGGAAGAACAGAGAAGTGTACTGAACCATGTTGATGTCTGTACTGCCTGCCACCTGAGAACAAGTTGATGTCTGTGGGCCATGATGTTGCTGCAGGAACCATGTCTCTGTCTGTCCATGTTCCTGCTGCAGCCAAGGGCCAAGTTAATGTCCACGGCCTTTGTTACCACCAAAAGCCATGCGGATGTTCATAATCTGTGTTGCCACTGAAGCCTTCTTTCTTTCTTTCTTTCTTTCTTTCTTTCTTTCTTTCTTTCTTTC
>NW_026585797.1:11369914-11373368 GCF_907164565.1 Psammomys obesus
TTCTTTCTTTCTTTCTTTCTTTCTTTCTTTCTTTCTTTCTTTCTTTCCTCTTTTTCTGTTTAGTTTTTCCACACAGGGTTTCTCTGTATATCTTTGGCTGTTCTGGACTTGCTTTATAGACAAGGCTGGCCTTGAACCCACAGAGATCCACCTGCCTCTGCCTCTTCTCCCCAAGGGCTGGGTTACATCTGTGTACCATGGAAGCCTTGTTGATATTTGTGAGCTAGACTGCCATCAAAACAATGTTGGTGTCTGTGGCCAGTACTAACACTAGAGATCATGCTGAATTCCATGGCACACTGATGACTTGTGTCCATGCTGTGGTCAGGTACTGTGTGGAAGTTCATGAAAAGTGCTCCTGGAGGGTTTTACAAGTATTGTAAACCCAAGGAAGCTGCTTCTGCAGTGGCATTGATGACCGTAGAATCACAGCTGAGAAAGAGAGACATGAAGGCATCTGTGACAACCCTATCCCCATCCCACCAGAAAAAAATTAACCTAGACAAGAAGCATTAAAGAGAACCCTTATAAATTGGGATGAGGATGCTGAAGTGTAGCCTCCTACAACAGATCTCTACTGACAGAGTTGAGGACGGGGAAAGCCTCACTTCTCTTTAAGGGGCATGTCACAGGTAACGCCCATACGCCAGCGACTATATGGAGAGTACAGCTGAACTTTATTAATCTTATTTTTCAAGTGGTAGTCATAAGGATGGTGGGGGTAACCTGGAAAGAGTGGGGAGTAAGGTGGATGGGGTATATTATGTGAATTTCCCAAATTATTAATAAAATATTGTGTTAAAAATCAAAACAATTTTAATAGTGAACTAAAAATAATATTTCTAATAAAAGCATAAAGTAAAAAACAAAAGCCAAAATATCAAATGAATATCTCTGTGCTAACAACTAATGAAATGCACAACTCCTCTGAAAAGACTTTGTGTTCTTTAAATCTTCCTACCTTGAAGTTTGTGTCTGGGAAGGTGTTATTCTGAATATTGACATTATTTGCTTGAGTAATCAAAATCCCTAATAATATATGATTTGCCTTCACTTTTAAAAAACACATAATATTAGAACTACTTTGAATGTGTTCTTCTATAACTTTCCGTTTTTAGAAATCAGTAAGATTTGCTAAACCATTTCCATATCATAACATGTTTGAATTTAAGATTTGCTACTGTTTTATTTATTCAGTGTTTTCCTGGTAGACATTTTTCCTGGTATGAATGTTCCTGGAAGCAACATTACAGTGCATATGTGAGAATTTGTCCATAAATATATTTGATATTTATAAAAGGTAACTCCTTTAGAATAAGTGCTTCTATGTGGCATGACATGTCAGCAGGCAAGTGAATTCTCATTTTTTTTTGTTTTTTTTTAAGAAAGGAAAAATAATTGTTCACCTAAATGTTGTATCTAATTTATTCTTCCATCAGTATAAAGGTGCTAACTCACAAACACACAGTGGGACTTACTGTTGCCAAATCTATGCAGATCTCATAGGTGTAAAATTTATAGTATAACACAGAGTTATAGCTTCTGTTTCTACAATCATTTATATCATAGAGCATCTTTTAATGTTATCTATGTATGTTAATGTTATGTAATGTTATATGTCTGATGTATCTGCTTCTTCTTGTCTTTCCCACACTGAGCTTTCTACACGGTTGTGCTCACTTTTCTTTGTTACGTTTTAAGAATCTTTTCACTGTGTACACTTGCTGATTTTGTGTCAAGACACAGAGAAAGGATCCTTGGTTGGAAAAATGAGGTCTGCCATAAAGCATTTTCTTCATTAGTAATTGATCGGCCAGTGCCAGCTCATCATGGGTGGAACCATCCTTGGATTGGTGGTTTTGGGTTCTATAAGAAAGCAGGTTGAGCAAGATATAGGAAGAAAGCCAGTAAGCAGGACTCCTATCCCCATAGCCTTTGCATCAGCTTCAGCCTCTGGGGTTCCTGCCATGTTTAAATTCCTGTCCTGACTTCTTTCAATAATAGCAATAAAGAAGTGTAAGCCAAATAAACCCTTAATTCCCAAAATTTCTTTGTTGTCCTGGTGTTTTGTCACGGAAATACAAATACTAACTAAGACTTTATGTCATCAGTTAATGACTTGCAAATACTTTTTATAGCAAGTTATACCAATGGTTCTCAGCTTTTGCCAAGTTTCAGGGTAGGATTTGGGACAGGATGAAGAATGGCTGTTTGCTTTATCTCTTAGGTTTTGCTTTATCTCATGGGTGATGGTTCAGGCAACTGACCAGGAAAAAAAAAGAAAAAAAGGGAGGGAGCCCTAGATTCCTTCCCTTCGACTAGGGAATGGATATACTGCTTCTAAGGAGGAAAAGTTAAACTAACAACCATTTTTCCCTGAGGCCAGAGCCATAAAAGTGGCTTCAGGGTTGTAAAAGGAAGTTCTTTGATCTGTAGCTAGGCCTTTTAGTAGAGATCTCTTTTAGGCTAAAGGTTCTGATGGCAGAACCCTGAGTCTGTTAACTTATTAGTGAATGAATCTATAGGAAAAGAAGAAATAATAAAGATAAAAAAAAATAAGCCACTCATACACATAAGAATTCAGGAGGAAAAAGTAGATGAAGTTAACAACTTTAATTTCATCTTAAACAAATTCCCACAAGTTTACATATGATGATGATGATGATGATGATGATGATGATGATGATGATGATGATGATGATTTTAGGTAGTATCTCATCTGCAGAAACTTAAGCAAGTTCAGGCTTCTGGTTTCATACTTTGAGGCCATATGTACACATAGACAAACAATCAGACATATAGACCTATCCATATTCATGCATGTATTCAATGGATGATACAAAAGGAGCTCCTTACCTGCAGACAATTAATATAGACTCAAGTGATATATGTACAAAACAGACAGAAGGATATACTTACATGCAAACACATATCTATATACATATTTACAACTCATGGATGAATCAAATTCCAGTGGCTTTAACCTCAAGGGGCTTCAACTGATTTTTATTATCTGGTCACAACTTTTATCCTTTTGAGACAAAGATCTCAGAAGAGAAATTACCTCATACTCAAAAAGGCAATTAATCTAAAAAAAAAAAAAAAGCAAAAAACAGGTGAATTCTAAAATACAACATGTTACATGTTTTAAAACTAAACATTTCTTATCTAGGTGTCCATTTTATAAGTTCATAGTAAGTTCAGAGTGATAAAGGTTGACAAGACCTAAAGGTTACCAGGATACAAATGTTACCAGAATATAGATCTTTTTAATTAGGAATGATCTGGCTACACAGTTTCCAGCTATCTCTTAATTTATAGTAAGGTCAGGACAATAATTGTATCTGTCATTAAAAAAAAAAAGGTAAAAATTTAAATGACAATATTTCATGCCACAAGGCAAAAAAAAAAAAAAAAAAAAAAAAAAAAAAAAAAAAAAAAAAAAAAAACAGAA
>NW_026585797.1:11373468-11474122 GCF_907164565.1 Psammomys obesus
AAAAAAAAAAAAAAAAAAAAAAAAAAAAAAAAAAAAAAAAAACAGAAGGAATTACAATGTGTTTAATGACATCATGAATTATACTTAATTTAGCTATTTATATTTTGGGTTTATGGGAAGTTTAAACCAACTCACCCATACTTTTAATGTATATCAGGAATCCTGAGTGAAGATTTATTTGAAGCTACAAATCTGTCTCAAGTCTGTCTCCTAATGAGGCACCAGGAGGTCCACAAAAGTATTTACTGAAGCTGTAAACTTTTTATTTATTTTCTTCTTTATAATTATTATTATTACAATTTATTCACTTTGTATCCCAGCTTTAACCCCTCCCTCAATTTCTCCCAGTACCACACTCCCTCTTTCCCCCCATGTTCATCCCCTAGTCCGTTGATAAAGGAGGTTCTTCTCCCCTACTATCTGACCCTAGCCTATCAAGTCTTATCAGGACTTTCTGGATCCTCTTTCTCTGTAGCCTCATAAGGTCACCTCACCAGGGGAAGGTGATCAAAAAGCAGGCAACTGAGTTCATGGCAGTGACTATGCCTGCTCTCCTTACTAGGAAACCCACATGGAGACTGAGTTGCCTATGAGCTACTGAGCAGGAGATCAAGGTCCTCTCCACACATGGTCCTTGGTTAATTCATCAGTCTCTGCAGCCTCCTCTGGGAGAAGAATTTTTGGCTTTGTTGGTCTCCTTTTGGAGCTCCTGTCCCCTCCAGGTCTTTCTTTCTTCCTCTTCTTCCTAGGATTCCCTTCACTCTCCCCAAAATTTGGCTGAGTCTCAGCATTTGCTTTGATACCCTGCTGGATAGAGACTTTCAGAGCCCTCCCCTCCCATGGAAGGCTCCTGTCCTGTACCTCATTTTCTACTTCCAATGACTATCCTGTTTGCTTCTCTGAATAAGAATTAGGCCTCTTCCCTAGGGTATTTCTTATTGTTTAGCTTCTTTAGGACTTTAGATTTTAGTATGTTTATCCTATATCAGATATCTAATATATACTTATAAGTGAGCATATACCATGTATATCTTTCTGCTTCTGTGTTAACTCACTCAGGATGATCTTTTCTAGTTCCATCCATTTGCCTGCAAAAATCATGATTCTCTTGTTTTTAATTGCTGAATAGTATTCTACTGTGTAAATGTACCACAGTTTCTTTAGCATTCTTTGGTTGAGGGACATCTAGGTTGTTTCAGATTCTGGCTATTACAAATAAAGCTGCTATGAACATAGTTGAGCAAATGTCTTTGTTGTATGGTTGCCTAGGAGTGGTATAGCTGGACTTTGAGGTAACACTATTCCTAATATTCTGAGAAAGAGCCTGATTGACTTCCAAAGTGGTTGTACAAGTTCACATTCTTACCTGCAATGGAGGAGGATTCCCCCTTCTCCATATCCTCTCCAGCATGTGTGGTCACTTGAGTTTTTGATCTTAGCCATTCTGATGGGTATAAGGTGAAATCTCAGGGTCGTTTTGGTTTGCATTTCCCTAATGACTAAGGATGTTGAGCATTTCTTTAAGTGTTTCTTTGCCATTCACTATTCCTCTATTGAAAATTCTCTCTTTAGCTCTGTAAATCATAGAAGAAAATTTCCCTAAGCTAAAGAATGAAATGTGTATAAACATACAAAGAACTTACAGAGCACCAAATAGATTAGACAAAAAATAAAGTTCCCAACCATATAATAATCAGAACACTAATATACAGAAAAAAATATTAAAAGCTACAAGGAAAAAAAAACGCCAAGTAAAATGTAAAGGCAGACCTATTAGAATTACCCCGACTTCTCAACAAAGACTTTGAAAGCAGAATGGCCTGGGCAAATGTCTTGCTGACTCTATGAGACCAATGTTTCCAGTACACACTATTATAATAAGAGCTTTTAGTCATCATAGATGGAGAAATCAGGATATTTCATGACAAAATCAAATTTAAACAATATCTGTCCAAATATATATTCCTACAGAAGATACTAGAAGGAAAACTCCAACCCAAGAAGGTTAGCTACACCAAAGAAAACAGAGGAAATAAATAATTTTACACCACAAAATCAGAAGGTAATCAAACACTTTAAAAAAAAGATCTAATACCGATACTCCTCAAACTATTCCAAAGTATAAAAACAGAAGGAATATTGTCAATTTCCTTTCATGAGGCCACAGTCACCCTGATACCTGACCCACACAAAGACTCAACAAAGGAAGAATTTCAAACCAATTTTCTTCCTGATTATTGATGGAAAAAATACCCAAAAAAATACTTGCAGACTGAATCCACGAACTCACTAAAAAGGCCATTAACAATGATCTAGCAGGCTTCATCCTAGAGATGCAGGGATGGTTCAACATACAAAAATAATCAATGCATTCCATCATGCAAATAAACAGAAAGAAAAAAAACCACTATTGTCTCACTAGATGTTAAAAAAAGCCTTTGATAAAACCCAACATCCCCTCATGATAAAAATATTTTAGAGACAAAGAATATAAGGCACTAGGGGTCCCAAGATGGCTGTGACTAGTTGCACCATCTCTGAGGGGCAGAGGATTTGCAACTCCAAAATTGGTGAGTGAAGGGGCAGCTGAAGCCAGAACATCAACATTAAGGCTCCCTAGGCAAGAGGAGACAACCTGTGAGCTGAGACCATTTGGATCCAGGTCACCCTCAGACTTCTCTGGTGACTGAGAGTTGCAAATATTCAGTCCCCCTGCACTTCCCCCTCTCAGGCCTCCCTCCTCTGCAGAGGCAGCCCACAGTGCCCTCTGGACTTAGCACAGAACTCCCTGCATGGTAACTGAGACAGCAGAGGCAGGCCTCCCAGTCCCTCAGTGGCAAGTGGCTGGCTGTACTGGCCTCCCAGGTCCCTGGTCTGTGGGCAGCTGTAGGGCTCCCCAAGGCCCCCCAGAAGGCATCTGTACTGGCCTCCAGTTCTATGGCTGTGGTGGGTCTCCCAGCTGGCCACTGTACCAGCCTCCTAGTTCTGTGGCTGCAGCAACACTGAGATTACAGAACTCCTACACTGGCATTTGCCCTGGCAGGACCAAATTGGAGAGTAGAGAACAGGGAGAATGCTGTGCTTTCTTTCCTGGGCCAGCTAGAAAGTGAGTGCACCTTCAAGTTAGGGCATACAGAGCCCCAAATCCAAGGTCCCTCTAGGCTAGCCGCCAGACATCAGATCCCTCCTACCTACAGCCCCACAGTGGGCAACATAGGGGTCGTAGGGATCCTTGGGAAATCATTCTCAATGTTGAAGCACCTGTTCTGTAGGTCTACCAGTATAGGCCAGGCAAACATTTCCTGGAGCCCAGACAGATATGAATAGGAGGAGGACACTATGTCAGGCCCGTAGGACACTGAGGTAGTCGGGGAACCTGTGCCTATGAGCAGCTCCAATGCCCACACCCCCACCTTCACTTAAGCCCCACATTACACACATCTACACACGCTAGCACCCTCTTCTTCAAGGCACACTTCCATGCACACAGCTGCCCTTGCTTGCCCACACTTGGACACCTGTGCTACAACATTCCTACTATAGCTAGAGCTGAAACACCTGCACACACTCTTAAACTGGTAGACCTCTCTCATCTTCCCTGAAGAATACTCCAGACACCAGAGATAGAACTGGTCTGAAGTACAGACTCCAAGAAGAAATAGTGAAGGTTACAGATAGACAGATGGCTAGAGGTCAGTGTAAGAACACATCCAACAAAAATCAAGACATCATGGCTTCACCAGCAACCCAAAAATAATGGATATTTCAATTCATTGGAAACACAGGAAATTGATTTTAAAGTTATGCTTATCCAGTTATAAGAGGCACATAAAGAGGAAATGAACAAAGCTCTCAAAGAAATATAGACAACTATAGCCAAACCAATACAGAGACATGGGTAGAGACACAATTAGTGGCATATAGAGAGGAAATGAACAAAAAAATAAAAGCCATCAAGGAAAGACAGGAATCCATATTCAAACAGATGAAGGAAATGGTGCAAGACATGAAAACAGAATTAGAATCAATAAAGAAAACACAAAAGAGAAAAGCTGGACCTGGAGAACCAGTCCTGATGAAAACTGATAGGCTAGAGTCACTGGAAAGGGGAGGAGGAACTGTCCCATTACTGGACTTGGAGAGGGGCATGGGAGAAGATGAGGGAGGGATGGTGAGATTGGGAGGTAATGAGGAAGGGAGTACAGCTAATATACAAAGTGAAGGAGTTTTAATTAATATAAAAATTAAAATTAAAAAAATAAAAAGAATACAAGACACATACCTAAATATAATATGGGCAATATACAACTGGCTGATTAAAATTAAAAGAAGAGAATCTTACAGGAGTAGCACTAAAATCAATGACAATCTACAAATTCAATGCAGTTCTCATCAAAATTCCAACACAATCCTTTGCAGGCCTTGAAAGAACAATATTCAACTTCATATGGAATAACAAAAACTCTCAGATAACTAAATAATTTCTGTACAATTAAAAGCTTCCAGATATAGCACTATCCTTGTTTTCAAACTGTCCTACAGAGCAACAGTAATAATATTGTTATATATTATATTGTATTACATTCCATGTATTATATACCATAATAATAGTATGAAATTTCCATAAAACAAACATGTTATTGCAGTTTTAACTCTTTTCCATTTAGAAACAAAAATGAATGTTTTGGGTATTTCAAAATACTGCCTACTTGCTGTATACACATTTCCAATCACAATAAATTTGCTTAAATGTAGTTAATGGAAGAGAGGCTTTTGACTATAAAGGTGACACATTCTGTTGCCAAAAAACCCCTCTAATTTAAGTCCTATTATATAAACTATAAATCTGCTTCTTATATTTGTAGCTACCATCCTAGTTTCCTCCCATATTTTACAAGGCAGTACTTTAAATATTGAAATATTGCTTGTATATCTCCTCTTTTAGATCTTTCTAATTTGCATGCAAGCAAATTTCTACATTTAGTTTCTGTTGGTGATGTTTTCAGGTTTCCTTAATACAATGTATCTTATGAACATTCATGAGTGATCTTACCTAAAACTCTTTAGGTTTGTATAGGAGAGATTATAGTTAATTTGCTTTGTCTCTTTTTTCTTTGTTATTATTATTATCATAATTTATTCACTTTGTATTCCTGCTGTAGACACTTCCTCATCTCCTACCTGTCCCATCTTCCCTCTTTCTCTCTCCCCTAGTCCACTGATAGGGGAAGTCCTCTTCCCCTAATATATGACCATAAGCTTTGTCTCAACTGTAGGAATATTGTTATTTTATTAAAATATAAAGACTGGTTAGCAACTGTAAACAATTGTCTCATATCATAAACTCATAGGAGGTCTTTGTGTCAGAGATGATTGTTACATTAATCCATAATTCCCATTGGAAAATATGTTAGCTATTTTTGAATGTAAAATATAAGTATCCATTTTGTTAACTTTATAATTTTGTCCTTTTCTTTTTTGTCTCTTAAACATGTATATATTTCTATATTCTCATTTAACATATGCTATGCATGTAACAGACAAAGAAAAGAAAGACCATGATTTCTGGTATTCAACTAGAAATTTATCACAAGGAAAAATTAATGAGCAGATTATTGCCTCTTCCTTGCAGGGCTCCAGGGGTTGTCAGAACTAGAGTATCCAGAGAATAAAGAAATGACAGAAACCCTAACACAGAAAAGCTGGGACTGTGTAGGCCAGATTCTCTCATGGAGAAACCATAGCATCCTGGAAGCTCAGCATGTTTATTATGGGCAGATGAACAGGGAGGCTGTGTTATTGCAAAAAGCTGGCTGAGGAGGCAGGCTTACTGCAAATAAAGCTGCTCAAGAAAGTGTCTTATAATGTCCTGCTGCATAAAAAACATAGACTTAGCCTAATCTCAGCAGGAACAGTCTCTGTAAGGGATCAGTTGTAGGCCATACATATCTGGGGAAGAAAATTACAGTGAGCATTTTTTTTTTTTTTGCACATAAAATCAACATTCTTACTCAGACCAGGAAGGAACTCTGTGATATTCGACATGGAACTGTGGCATTGGGGTCCTTGACACGGTCTTGTCCATATCAAGCAATATACACTCACTCAGGAGTTCATTATTTCCTCCAGTTTAGCAATAATTACTAATTACTAAGATATCTGTGAATTCGCCTAATGCAATTACCTAAATGATTTTTAAGAAACATTAAGCTATATAAAGACTGTATTAAATTCTGTAAGTCTTTGGTTTGATTTGTGAAGTTTTATTAAAACAGAAAATAAGATCATAGCATGATTCATATTTAATGAATCTTCACATGTTGCAAAATACAATTCTTTTAAGTAACAGAAAATTAAATTGGAATAGTGCTTAAATTTATTATGCCATTTGTCGTATACTCTTTTTTTTATGATAGAATCATTGCACACAGTTCACAGGACTTGGCATCTAGAACACAGATTAGGAAATCTGGCTTTGGTAGATGCCAACCTTGTACCCAATGGAAATACATAAAACATTCAGTATACAAAGAATAGTAACAGGTGCTCAATTGCATTGTTTTAAAGCTCAGTAAGAATTTATATACAATCTCCAGCTTATATATAATTTATATACAATTTTGCAGTGCTTATCGCACTTGTATACATGAACTGAGTACCCCCCCAAACAGAAAATGTGTACCAAGTTTAGTCCTAAAGGCTAGTGGTTGGGGCACTACAGTTCACACAATGACTTTTCTTACAATTTGTATATACTTATTATAAACTAAGATTTTCCTTCCTTCTTTTTTCCTTTGTCTTCCATGCTCCTCTTTTTTTTTCCAGCCTCATATTCAATTACTAAGAATTATAATTCTTAGTAACAGTGTGTACTCTGTAAATGTCCTAGAGACACCATTAACAAACCATTAAGAGTAATTTACAATCAGCATATGAAGTACATGTCACTGGATACTTAGAAAGTATCCATGCATCTTAAATAACGTCTCTCCTCCCCCAGACTTAAATGTTTTCTTTCCAATTTAAACCATTTTTAAGGTGATTATCCATTTGTACCAGGACATCTTGAACTCAGAATTAGTAGAGTTAAAATTAATGATATTTTAATGTAATTTGAAGTTATCAAATGATGACCTTTTGTGTGAAACCAAATACATTCCTATTGTCAGAGAAAATGAATAAGAACTGTGAAACTATGGAAAACTGTCTGAGTAGATGAAAATTCAGTAGCCCTATTTAACAACACTGACTAGAAAGAAGAACTAGAAATCTGATGTCAAATGACACAGGGACAAATCAGTGTGGGGATTTTATAAATTGATCAAAGCATACAGCATTTTATCCTCAGGAGAATTTTAACTCAGTTGCAATGCAATTTAAAATTATATGTTACTAAAACATTTTATAGATTGAGTGGAAGTTCACTGATTTTTCTTTGTAAAGATTTTATACGGATCTTCAAAGTGCCAATGAGGAAAGGAGTCTAGCTATATAGCAGCTAGGTGGCAATGATTTATATGAGCATAGGCAAACCTCTTAATCTGCAATGTAACATTAGATAAATTTTGTAAAAATATCAAAGTTGCGTGAGAAATTAAAATATGCAGATTAATAAAACAGTGCCCCATTCCTGACACATTTTTACCTCAGAATGAAGCTTACCACAGAATCCTTTATCCTGTAACTTTGTTACTGGAGAGCATAGTCTCTCTCTCTCTCTCTCTCTCTCTCTCTCTCTCTTTCTGTTTCTTTGTCTCTCTGTCTATCTTTCCCATCTCTCTCTGTTCCTTTCCTCTCCTTTCTCTCTCTAATTTAAAAACACAAGACTTTGCAGAGAAAATGGAAGCAAGTGTAAAATGATGACAGCTTTTAAGCCTTGAGTAGTGATTTTGGTATTCCCGAAGACTGAACTGGAAAAAATATTATTAGGAGATTCTCCAAAAATATACGTGGAATGACGTGGTGATGGCTTAAGTCAACATTGTCTTTCTAGAAAACTCCACATGTGAGACAGTGTAAGGTGAACAAAAATGGTTCTTGAAACTTGACTCATAATAAAATAGAATCACCCATCCATATACAGTTTGGTCAGGACAGAGAAAAAATAAAAAAATAAAAAACATAAAAATAAAGTGAAAATGAAATAAGAAACCCCTGCAAAGTAACAGCTGAGATTGCCTTGTGTGTGTGTGTTGGTGGGGGCCAGAGGGCACAAAATGTATAGTTCAAGTGCAGACAAGTTATTTTTATAGAAAGTACTCTCAAAAACATTTGGCAGCTCAATCTCCATGTGGGTTCTTGAGTAAGGGGAACAGGGGCTTTTCTGACATGAACTCAGTGGCTGGCTCTTTGATCACCTCCCCCTGAGGGGTGTGAAGCCTTACCAGGCCACAGATTAATTTAATTAAAAACAAACAAACAAACAAACAAACAAAACAAACAAAAAAGAAAAACCCAAGCTGAAAATTCATTAAATGATCTGAAATGTATATGTACGATATGGAAGAAAGAAAAAATACACTTCAAGGGACCATTTTTCTCCTTTAATTTATTTTTGGTATTGTGAAAATTTTGTTTGAGTAAAATTTAACTTTATTTATTTATTAATATTTTTAATTAAATTTTTATTTTTATATTAATTACAGTTTATTCAGTTTGTATCCCAGCTGTAGCCCCTCCCTCATTCTTTCCCAATCTCACCCTCCCTCCCTCATCTCCTCCCATGATCCTCTCCAAGTCCACTGATAGGGAAGGTTTTCCTCTCCTCCCATCTGACCCTAGCTTATCAGGTCTCATATTTATTATTTGGTTATTTATTTTTATATTTATTAGTAAGTTGTAAAACAATTACTGAGATATGTTTAGAACCTTTCGATTGATATGAATTTATTTCAAAAATTACCATTTAAGTTACATTTTCAGGGGGTGTAAAGTGAATAAATAAATAATTTAATTGTTTATTTTTATTAAAATTTAGTTACGTAATTTTTCCTTCTCTTTCCTTCTTCCAGCTCCCCTTACCTTTCATCCCTACAAGTCTTTCCATGTCTCTTCTTTCTCAAATTGATAGCATCTTTTTCTTTTGATCATTATTGTTACAAATACACATGTTTGCATAAGTTTATTTAAATTTAATTTTCATGAAGATTTTACCATAAAATGACAAACAAGCAAGTGGTTGCACAGAGCTTGTGGTAGACCGTAGACCGACCTTAGATGTGTTAAGGAATGATTTGAGGATACTGAAACAGAGACTTGTTTAACGGTGATGATCTAAAAAACAATACACCAAAAAGTTACTGTACTGTAATCGTCTTCTTGAGAGATTCATAAACTGTATGCTGATCATATTCATCTCTCACTCTTCCCTTACCCACTCTCTCACCACCCTCTACCTTCTCTCCCATTTTCATGTCCTCTTCCATTGATTTCTTTTTCAAACTGGACCTACCATGTCCAATATAACTTATAGATGTGGGTCCATCTACTCTATTTCCACTGACCTCTTAGAAGCCCCATCCTTAAAGACACCTAACTATCCCTCAGAGGACATAGTCAGATCCATAGCTCCTCAATTATAGTTAGGCGCTTTTGAACTCTTTCTGCCTTTAGGGTAGAGTGTTGATTGGATGAATCCATGTACATATTTTTGTTTATGTTGTTGGCATTTATTTGTTTGTTTATTTATTTATTTATTTATTTATTTATTTATTTATTTATTTATTTATTTATTTATTTATAATCATGGCTGCTGTGAGTTCATGAGTGGTTTGGTTTTGTGGTGTCCAAAATACAGTTTTACTCCATTTAACTCTCCCTGACATCTAGCAATATTTTTACCTCATGTTTTGAAATGGTCCCTAATAATTGGGAAAAGAATATTATATATATTTCTCATTTGTCTAAGCACTTTGCATGATACTTATTCTCTGTTCCTTAACCAGTTGTGTACTTCTGCATTCATAATCATGCATTGCCTACAGAAACTTTTCTGATGGGGTCTGGGGGCTGCAGCCAATCTATGTGTAAAGAGCATCAGAGGCAACAGGATAGACACTGGAACCAGTGAAAGAGAGAACAGGACTATAGCCTACTAAAGACGTCCTCTAGAAGACCCCAACCACCAAGGGATCAAAATGGAATGCTAGAAGTTTTATGGAAGATGGGTAATATAAAACAACCTGGAGGGGAGAGGAGCTACACAAGGAGACCAACAAAGCCAAAAAATTCTAGGCCCAGATGGAGCTGCAGAGACTGATGTATCAACCAAAGACTATACATAGAGAGGACCTAGAACCCCTGCTCAAATGTAGCCCATAGACAGCTCAGTCTCCGTGTGGGTTCCCTAGTAAGAGAAGAAGAGACAGTCTCTGACATGGACTTGGTTACCTGCTCCTTGATCACTACACCCATGTGCGGTGACCTAGCCAGACCACAGAAGAAGAGAATCCAGGTAGTTCTGATGGGACCTAATAGGCTAGGGTCAGATGGTAAGGTAGGAGGACTTCCCCTATCAGTGGACTAAGGAAGAGAGATAGGGGAGGAAGAGTGAGGGAAGGTAGGACCAGGAAGACATGAGGGAGGGGGCTACAACTGGGATACAAAGTGAACAAATTTCATCATTCAGCAATGATAAAATTGAATAGTTGACTATTATTCAACAATTCCCTTTGGCATGGCAATATTTGTCCATCACAGTGAGCTTCTCATTTTGATCTTTAGACATATGAAAAACACTTCATCATCATCATAATAGTAATGATAATGATAATAGTAAGAAAAGAAAAAGAAATGACATTTACCTTATTGAATCATAAAAATTGAGTCATTTAAGTTTTATTATGGCTATTCTTGTATTTTGTGGCTAAATGAACAGGTTAAAAAGTTGACCTAAGGCGCATAAGTAATTTAGCCTTAAGTTTAACTTTACAGTCCATGTCTCAGTTCAACATTCTGTGTAGTGCATCTACAGATGGTATTAGTAACTGCATTCCACGGGCTCTGCCATCAGTCAGGATCACTGAGCTATTCAACTAGGTTTCTCTTACAATTCAGGAACTTGTACAGGAACATAAGCCAGAGGGAATGCATTGTGAACATCTAAAGAGAACTGATTACTCATTCTGACTTTTCCTCAGCCAGCACATAATAATTCATACACTTCAGGTCGGCTTTTGAAGACTTGTCCCAAGGAACAGGGAGAACTGAAGATGTACTTTCTATCGATAACACTGACTCATCATATCTTTGTTTCTGCTCATTTCTCCTTTGACCTTTAGCGTTATATAGATACTGGGCTCGTTGACATTTCCAAATGATTTCTCATAGATTCATCAAACAGTGTTTCCTACAAGAATTTCTAGGTTACATCCAACAATGTTAGACCTCTTTGGACATTTTTTTCCCAACATAATGATTGCTAAAACTACCATATTGGTCATCTTTCTTTTTCATTTTTTTTTTAATTCTTCAGGGAAATAAGAAACAAGGAAGAAATGTTCATTGCGGGTCACAGTTTTCGAGGTTTTGAGGTGCAAGGGAGTCTCTTTACCTGTTGGTGGATGAAAAGTAAAAGGAGAGAAAAAATAGGAAAGGTAACCAGTCCTCACTGCAGGAACATGTGTATGTTAGCTTAGCTTTTTCTAGCCAGTCCCTATGTCCTAAAGTTCTCACCAATTCTCAGTAACCCCATAGTTGGTAATCAAATATTGGTGTCATGGTTGAAGGTGGCCATGACATTTATAATTAAAATCATAGTACTCTGTACTGAGACATTCACTTGTAATCTTAGTGCCTTCCTATATCTTCAAAATATGCCTAATTCTTATCCATTTCTCTAAATATTTTGTGACCCTTTTGACTGAAATTATTTGGATTTTACCCTAAATATTTTCTTCTAATGAAATTTCCGATCATGTTGATCCCACTCTGAAGAATCTTTGTGTAAACAACAGGACTTGTGCAAGTATGATCTCACACTAATGTCAAAGTTAACACAGGTCCAAGTCAGATGAATTCCACTGCTGACAGGATGGGTGATGGACATGAACTCTCATGCCTACCCAAGAAGCTATCTCCAATTGCCATTCACTTGCATAGGCAACATTAGTTTTCTCTAAAGTCATCTCACTAGTATATTATCCACACTTAAGGGCAGGCTCCATGACCACCAGTAGATGACCAACACAAAATGAACACTCTTTCTGTAGCCTTTTTTTTTTTATCTCTTATTGCTTATTCAGATACTCTTTTTTTGGGGGGGTGGTCTTGATCATCTATTGCCTGTATATTGCTGTTTCAGTTTTTATATATTTATTTTCATTTTTTATTTTTTTAGTTTGTGTTGATTTTTGCCTTTTTTTCTTCGCTTTTTTTTCTTCTAATTCTGTTTGTTTTCTTATTTGTTTGGAGAAAGAGGGAGAGATAGGAGTTGGATGGACATCAGAAAGGATCTTGGAAGAGTTGGAATTGGGGTAGGGCAAACCATGATCAGACTGTATATATTATATGAAAAATCTAAATATAAAGAATATAAAAATCTATATAAATTGTGTGTTGGGGTTATGAGCATAGGAGCATGCATACCATGACATATGTATCTGGGAACCACATTACTGCAAAGAGGTAGAGAGATGGATATTCCTAACAAAGCATTTTTTATGCTTGCTCATTGTAGGTTATTCTTCATAGATGCAAAAAAGAGACACAAAGTTCCATCCTCATGGCAGAGCCTACCAGAGATTTTTTTAAAATTATTTTATTATTATTATTTTTCTTTATTAATTACACTTTACTCACTTTGTATCCCTCCCCTTGGTTCCCTCCCTCCTCCTGTTCCAATCCCTCCCTTCCTCCACCCTCTGCATGCATGCCCCTCCCCAAGTCCACTGATAGGGGAGGACTTCTTTTTCTTCCTTCTGATCCTAGTCAATTAGATATTCAAATACAAGATGTGAAAAGAGCTGTTATTATTATTATTATGGACACTTTGAAGACAGCTATCCCAGGAGATGTAATGCGGTTGAGAGTGAAAGGTAGACCTTAAAATTAACTAATTAAGAAGGGTTCTGTGAAAATCATATATTTGGGCAAATGAGGGATTTAGAGAAGATCAAAATGCTCCAGTAGTCTGCAGGAAGTCTTTGGCTTGTTGTTCCCTCAGAACAAGTGGTTGGAGACAGAACAGTCGAGAGAAGGTTGTAAACTCCTGCAGAGCAGGTTTATGAAAAAGTGATGGTAACAGCAAACACAGAAGTTTTCCTTTGTATAATTGTTGTTGTTGTTTTACGTTTTGGTGGTAGTTGCTTACTGGCATGGAAAGTAAAACTTTTGTTGAAAGTTTTAGATTAAAATTTTGTTGAATTTAAATGATTCTTACATTCTTTCTAAAATTCTTTTCTCCGCAGTGATTTTCATTTCCGATGACAAGAAATGTCCTATGTGATGAGCAGAATGTGGTGTCAGCCAAATGACAGTCAGACCACTACAGTTCCCTTACTCTGAGGAATTCATGCTGCCGCTAGCTTCTTGGATCTGAGATTCAAAGGCTAGAATATGAAATCGCTGACGCATTTGACTGGATTACAAAGTAAGGAGCTGAGTTAGCCTGGATGTCAGAAAAAAAGCTCTAAAGATGTAGATGAGAGAGGCATTCCTTCGGGTAGTGTTCAGGAACTTAGCTTGAGAACTGCTTCAAAGGTGCAACAGAAAGCACTCCTGCTTTACAGTCACAAGGAAAGAGTCAAATCTTCACTTCACCCCATCCTCCTAACATGTCAGTTACACAGTGAAAATTATCATCATTACTTTTCTCCCCATGGAAAAAAACAGTCTACATTTACAAGGATAAAGGGTATTTCTAAGCTAACAGGAAGTCATGTGAATTAGAAACTGCTTCTCACTGGGCATATGGGGAAATCCTGGTGATGTTAGGATATTTTTTTCTTTTTTCCTGGCATGTTACCAGGAGCTACACAAGGCAGCACCAAGTCTTCAACAGAATCTGAAAACAAAACAACAAATAAGGACAGTTGACAGGCTCAGATCTGAGTGGAAAGTTCAGCCTCTCTAGATGAAGCTTGTCCAAAGACAAGAGAAGTCTATAAGATCCTCTGCTTCCTGATACTTATGCTGATAGCAACTGCAAGTCAGGAGGGAAATGATATTTTTAAGTCAATAGCTACAAAGAAACCCCTGGAATAGTAATAAAACACCTAGCAATTGTATCAATGGTATCTCTACAGATCCCGAGCTAAATGAGAGATCGAGATTGTGCAGTTATTAAAACAATAGCTGGAATAGCCCCAAATTTCATTTAAAATGAAACAGAACAAAGTAACACATTTAGAAAGGCAAATCAATGCCAGACAGAATGCACTATTCCAGACAGCATAGTCTATACAAGGTTCATGCCTATCAAACCAGAAACTAAAGAGAAAGGGAAATCCAAAAACCAGGAAAGGAAAACACTCTTAACAGTCTGGCCCTGTTTCTAAAGTTTGATTCCTGAAAGCTTACAGCTACTTCGAGCCTCCAGTGAGTCCCAGAAAAACAGGCCAAAGAAGACTTCTACTCCTGCTGTTTCAAGTGACTTCTGGATTTGCTTAAGGACCCGTCAGGCTTTCCCCAGAAAAATCACATTAGAAGAGTAATGAATCTTCTTGACCAAGAACAAACCCAAGAATAAACCTTTATTCACTGTCACGGCAAATGAACAGATATACAACTACCCCACAAAAAGTTAATTTTCCAGCAATAAACCAGTATCCTGGGTTAGTAAAACAGTAACAACAGAAACCTTAAGACAATAAAAGAATCAAGAGAGTAAAGAATATTTTCTCTGACCATAAATGGAACAGAACAATCTCAAAACAACAGGAATGTGTACTAACATTGGACTATTTGCAAACACACTGCTAACTACGTTTTAGAACACACTAAAGGTTTTACAATATCTAACATGTGCATAAAACTGAATGGAAATAGTGACACAGTGTCTCATAAAAGAATAAGTTTTATATCTCCCAATGCCTAACATAATAGATGCAATCACTCACCAAAATTTCTATGTCCTTAAAAAAAAAAGCAATAATCAATCTATGTCCAGGATAGGGAAGAAAATAATGAGAAAAAAGGGCAGAAATCATTAAATACAAAACCCACAAAAATTAGTTATCTTTATACTTGTTTTCTCCCTGCTGTTTCCCTAATTTTGCAATGATTACATGTCTTCATTTTCTCACAAACTTAATATGAATATTTTCTTTTTCCTCCATCCTCAAGGAATTGAGTAGTTACTCAATTAGGTATTCAATAACATTATGTTTTAATTTGATAATAGTGATCTTGATGTCATTTTTACCTACCTAATTACTACCTGCCTGCCTTCTTTGGAGAAAAGTCTATTGGGGTCATTTTTTTCTATTCTCTAGTTAGGTAATTACTATCAATCTTTATCTATTGAGTTGGGTATTAACTTTTTTAAAATTAAGTTTTATTTATAAATTTATTTGTTACAATTTATTCACTTTGTATCTCCTCTGTAGCTCCCTTCTGTGTCTTATCTCAGTCCCACCAGCCCTCCCTCTTCTCCCTCTATGCCCTTTCCCTAGTCCACTGATAGGGGAGGTCCTCCTTCCCTTCCGTCTGACCTTACCCTATCAGGTTTTAGCAGGACTGGCTGCATTGTCTTCCTCTGTAGACTGGGAAAGTTGTACCCCACCAGGTCTAATAACCTTCTATTATAAGGTTATAAAGTCTTATAATCACCAGGGGAAGGTGGGTGAATTTGGTGGGTAAATTTTCCCATTCTCTAGAATTACTTCATTCTGTTGTTTTTCTTTTCTTTCCAGACTACATTTTATTTGAAGGAAAACATACCAGTGCCATAAAAATTTCACTTCATTTTTCTTCCAAATGGTCTTCATAGTTTTTAATGTTATGTTTCATTTTTTAGTCCATTCTAGTTGCATTTTATATCTGAGCCATGCTAAGTCTAACTTTATTTTTCTGATCTTTTTAACAATGGGCTTTTCAAAACCATTTCCTCTAATGTGTTTGACTCTTTTGCTAAGGTTCTGTTGACTAATAGTGTATAGTTGTGTTTCTTGGTCCTTCATGCTTATCATTCTGAATATAGATTTTTCTGTGGCAGTAACATATTATTCAATGAAAAAGGCTTCATTGAGTGTCTTGAAATCAGATTGCAGAATAATTCTATTTTTCTTCTTGAGGGAGAACAGTTTGGCTATTTGGAGCATTTCATAGGCTACATATGGTACAAAATTCCACTTCAAAGTAATTATACAAAGGAAGTGAAGGCATTATTTAAATGTTTTTGCTTATTTTATTTTTTCACAATATCCAAGATTATGCAGTTATTGAAATGTTCACAATAGAAAGCTGAACAAATTGTGAGTAAAGAAAGAATTTGAGAAGGTTGAAGACATACAAGCTCTCAACATTCTACCTATTAAAATATTTAAATCAAGATAAAATAGATAATTTGAATAATTTTGCAATCATTGAAGAATCAAACTAATAATAAAATAAATCTCTGGCATAGAAGTCCCAAGGCCTAGATGCTTTTGCTATAGAACATTGGGTGTCAGCCTGTGGGTTGTGACCCCTTTGGGGATCAAAGATCAGATATCGTGCGTATCATGTATTTTCATTGTGATTTATAATAGTAAAAAATTACAGTTATGAAGTAGCAAAAAAATAATTTTATGGTTAGTGGTCACTATAACATGAGGAATGATACTGAAGCTAACAGCATTCATAAGCGTGAAATACTGAGTGCTCTCATGTAAATCAGGAAAAAAGAAAATATTCATACCATCCACAAACTTATATAATAATTATTGAAGTTAATTTCAACATAACAAGTAGAAAAACACAGAAATTTGAGTTAGAAAACAATGTAATAACAAATTGTACATATTTGTATGTGAAATGATTATCTACATATAAGAAACACGTGAGTACAATCTTTTTTTTTTAAAGGGTTGATACAAAATTTTATTTTTTTTCGTATTTTATTTTTTTCTTATCAGTTACATTTTATTAACTATGTACCCCAGCCGTGTCCCGATCCCTCATTCCCTCCCAGTCCCTCCCTCCCTCCCTCCTCTCCCACCGTGCCCCTTGCCAAGTCCACTGATAGGGGGGACCTGCTCCCCATTCATCTGATCCTGTTTTATCAGGTATCCTCAGGACTGGCTGCAAAGCTCTCCTCTGTGAGAACTGCTCCTCCCTTGGGGGGTGGGGAGGCCAAAGAGCCAGCCATTGAGTTCCTCTTAGAAATAGTCCTTGTTCCCCTCACTATGGGAAACCAATTGGTTACTGAGCTACCACAGGCTACATCTTAAAAATAAGTGAATTTAAGATGATTTCAGCATGCAAATGATCATCTAACTAATTAGTTGCACTTCCATATACTAAAAACATACACATAGAAACATTTAAAAAAGCAATTCTGTTCTAATAAGTTCTAGTATCAAGCATCTCTAAATGAATTAATAAGGAAGCTGTTGAATAAAATATAGTTACAGTAAAAGCAATGAGCATGAGCATGAATGAAGGTGTTGAGATGGCAACTCATCTCATGGAAAGAAGTTCTGCAATGGTTGCCCAGATGTAAATCAATATTGCATTAAGTGACAAAAACATTTTGTGTGTGTGTGTGTGTGTGTGTGTGTGAAGGAGGAAATCTCCTTTGTGTGTGAGTGTGTGGTGTGTGTATTTTCTTCTTTTTCTCCATAAATTCATTTTGGAAAGTTAGGTGTCAATCAGTCTCAGTGGAGTTAACTGCTTTGTGTTTCTGGGATTTGTCTTAATAGTGAAATTTAAACTTATTTTCTAACCACTTTAAAAGAAAACTCACTTAAAGTAGAAAATGATCAGTACTACATTTTTATTTGTGGTGATTTGAATGAGAATGGTTCCCATGGACTAATATATTTACATGCTTAGTCCCTCATTGATGAACTGTTTGGAGAAGATTAGGAGTTGTGGCCTTGTTGGAGAAGGTTTGTCCCTTTGGGTTGGCTTGAAGGTTCCAAAATCCCAATACAGACCCAGTGTCTCTCTTTGCCTGCTTCCTGGGGAGCAAGATATAAAGCTCTTAGGTACTCTGCCTGCTGCCTGTGACAGATCAGGATGTGGTGCTAACCTCCCTCTCTGGCACCATGTCTGGCTTACAGCCACCATTCTCCTCTAGCCTAATAACTGACTAACCTTACAAAACTGTAAGTTAGCCCTAATGATAAATGCTTTCTTTTTATAAGAGGTGCCTTTTTCATCATCTCTCTTCACAGCAATAGAACAGTAACTAAGACAGCATTTCCTTTTATTTTATCCAGGGAGATGGACTCTTCGTGAATATATCCATATGTGGCTGTCATCTATTCTCCTTTTCTTCTCTAAGGCAAAAATCGTAGTTTCAACTATGAAATACATACCCAAAGGTTTAAATGAAGGACTTGGATATCAAGATTTGTAATATCGAAATGTCATGCTAACTCACATGATTGGCGTGTGTGGCTTGTGCAAGAAGTGACTTGAATCAATCTTTCTTGACTATCCTTGGAGTTCTTCCACTTTAGTGAGTTTTGAGCTTATGAGACATTACCCTGAGGTATTTATTATTCAATAGAACAAGTATTAGCTAAATTAGCAAAAACTGCATTGTTTTTATTTAGCATGTTCTTTCATGTCTTTATTACAGAGTATTGTTAGCGTTTTTTCACTAAGTCATGGTCTTTCAAATTTTACTAAACTATTTTTATAGCTCAGCCAAAATATTGTCATTTCCAGAAATTTTAATACATTTAACAGTAAATTGTTAATGAGTTCATTGTTGTTACATCCCATAAGAAGAGTAGAAAAATCACAAGATAGAAACATTAAATTTAAAACCTGAAAAATTAACACGTAAAGCTGCAATTGATGAGCACCAATTAGAATTTTACTATATGATAGGCTTCTAGACAAAGATTTCATAGAGAAATGCTTCTAAATTTGTTAGGTGAACTTATATAATTACTAGGTTATAGCAAGGAATTCAAATGCTGACATCATTTTAAGTGCTCTTTTCCAGAACTATAGAAAATGTTACCTCATATCATTAGCTTACACTTATGTGGCATCATTCACACCTGATATAAAAGAATTTAAATAGAAGACCTGACTACAAAGGCCATGGCATGGTGTAAAATTGTCCTCTAATCAAAGGGAATCTTAGTTGCAGAGACACATCAGAGAACGAATTTCTTTGTTTACTCACCCATATACTTCCTATATGTGTGTGAAATATTTCAGTAGGTTTTAATTATCCCCTTTTCTTCAGTATTAAATACTGATATTTTTCCTTCTAACAAATATCTGTGATGATTATTTCTGAATTAAGGAATTTTAAGTGGATGAAAACTTCATTTCTTGGAGGATCCAATATGGTGACGCCGGGAGGAGACTGTGTCTGAGGATCAAGAGAGCAGTGTCTGCACAGCGACCAGGAGACTGAACTCTGGCCCTAAAACACCAGCGATTGTGGGAGGATATCCCACTGTATGGGAATCAATCAGGACTGACCTCAGGTCACCCAGTCAATCCCTGGAAAAGGTCCTGGGGACCTGCGGGCACACAGCCCCCATCCCAGCACAGGGCCCTCTGCTGCTCTCAGTGAAGTGCCCTCAGCCTCTGACCCAGAGCAGGGTGCAAAGCCTCCGGCCCAGAGATGGGCACACAACCTCCAGCCCCGAGTGGGGCACACAGTTGCCAGCCCAGAGATGGGTCCTCAGCCGCCATCCCAGAGCAGAGCCTTCAGCTGCCAGCACAGAGCAGAGCACTCAGCTACTAGCCCAGAGACCTGCTGTGCACCTGACTCACCTTCCCAGACAGAATTGTGGGCTGCAGGGCACCTGAGACTGTTTGCCTATTGGGAGAAAAACCCCACAACTAGAGAATCAGCAGGTTCTTCAAGAGGGTTGTATCTGGAAAACAGTGTAACAACAGCAGCAGCTCACTAAATTCAGAGTGAAAAACCCAGCAGCAGGGCAGCAGTCTCCAGGACTTCTACAGGTGAGTGTAGAGTCCACCTGCCTAACAAAGACCACAACTACCACTCAGGTCTATAAGCCTGAGGTGAGCGGTGGCAATTCCTGAGAAACACTGACCATTCAGTTACCATACACAAAAAGTGGTGGAGGCCTTCTTCTGGAAAAATCATCTTCTTGCCAAGGGGATTCTCCTCACCCCAGGATTCCACGAAGCACCAGAAAATAACAGCCAACACCTAAAATAGCCCAATGGGTAGAGTTCAGGCTAAAAGCTCAACCAATAAAAGGCAAAGCAATATGGCCTCTCCAGAACTCAGTCATCCAGGGGCAATCAGCCCTGGACACCCCAGCATAACTGAAATTCAAGAAGATGACCTTACATTTTTGCTGATGAAGAGGATAATAGAAGAAACAAATAAAATACTTAAAGAATTAGAGGAAGATAAAGCCAAACATATTATGGCCATCGTGAAGAAATACAGGAAGATGCAGCCAAGCAGTTTGTGGCCTTCAGAGAGGAAATAAGTAAATCCCTGAAAGAAATAAAAGAAACAGGAATGTTCAAGCAAACAGCCAGAAGAACTAAAGGAAAAACAGGAAAATACAATCAGATAGGTGAAGGAAATCAACAAAACAATTCAAGATCTGAAGATAGAATTGGAAAAATTAAAGAAAAAACAAATGGAGAAAATCATGGAAAGGAAGAACTTAGGAAAGAAAACAGGAACTACAGAGGTAAGCATAACCAATAGACTACAAGAAATGGAAGAAAGAAACTCAGGTGTGGAAGATACAATGGAAGAAATTGATGTATCCATCAAAGAAAATGTTAAATCTAAAAAAGTTCTGACACAGAACATCCAAGATGATATGAAAAGACAAAACAACATTTGTAGCAGCTTTATTTGTAATAGTCAGAAGCTGGAAACAACCCAGATGCCCCTCAACTGAGAAATGGATAAAGATATTGTGGTACATCTATAAAATAGAATATTACTTAGCAATAAAAAAACAAGGAAATCATGAAATTTGCAGGCAAATGGTGGGAACCTGAAAAGATCATCCTGAGTGAGCTATCCCAGAAGCAGAAAGACACACGGGGTATATACTCACTCATAAGTTGATATTAGACATATAACATAAGATAAACCTACTAAAATCTGTACATCTAAAGAAACTAATCAAGAAGGAAGACTCTGGCTAAAATGTTCAATACTCATTCAGAAAGGCAAAGAGGATGGACATTGGAAGAAGAAGAAAACAGGAAACAAGTCAGGAGCCTGACACAGAGGACCTCTGAAAAGCTCTGTCCTGCAGACTATCAAAGCAGATGCTAAGACTTATGGCCAACTTTTGGGCAGAGTGCAGGGAACCTTATGAAAGAAGTGAGAAATAGTAAGACCTGGAGAAGACAGAAACTCCACGAGAGCAACAGAACCAAATAATCTGAGCACAGGGGTCTTTCTGAGACTGATACTCTAACCAAGGACCAAGCATAAAGATAACATAGAACCCCTGCACAGATGTAGCCCAGGGCTGTTCAGTGTCCAAGTGGGTTCCATAGTAATGGGAACTGGGACTGTCTCTGACAGGAACTGATTGGCCTGATATTTGATCATCTCCCCCTAAGGTGGGGAGCAGCCTTACCAGAATACAAAGGAAGACAATGCAGCCACTCCTAATGAGACCTAATTGTCTAGGATCAGAAGGAATGGGAGGAGGACCTCTCCTATCAGTGGACTGGGGGAGGAACATGATGGAGAAGGGAGAGTGAGGGTGGGGTTAGGAGGGGAGGAGGGAAGGCACTACAGGGAGTATACAAAGTGAATAAATTTTAACTAATAAAAATTCAAATTAAAAAAAAAAACTTCATTTCTTTGCTGGAAGTTACTCAAAGTTCAAATCTCATACATGTATAGTTTTATATATGCTATAACATATATACATATATGTATTACATACAGAATTAACTGAATTACCATAAGTTTGGAGAACTACACTTTTTGGAGGTCATTTTGCCTGGTTGCCTATCATATTTACATATCACTTCTACTACATATTCAGAAAAAAAAAATATATATATATATAAAATTTAAATGAATCTATAGATCTTGGGATTATAGTTATCTTCCCATGAAACATGAACCAACTAGTATATTCCCAGTCTCATGCATGAGAAACCTCTTCTAGTGTTAATTGTCTGTGAATCTAAGAGTCTCCTAAAACAGTATAGGCTAATGCCATTGTCTTTGGTTGCCCTTCAGAACTTGAATATAAAACTAGGTTGCTGAAATCCTCATATACTTTGCTTATGGATCTGAGAGGAATTGAGCTAGAACTTAACTGTAAGCCATCTTTTTGAGGAGTAGTTCTCATAGTGTACGAAGATACTATGCAAACCACCAAGTGAGAAAAACAATCGTTCGTCTTCCAAGGCTAGACGCCTAAGAACCACATTTACGATCATCATGGCAAGCTATGGCCACAGGTGCACCTATACCTTAGCGGTAACCAGTAGCCCTTTCCCTTGACTGAAGAACTACTTAACAGGAGACAATTCATGCTTGGTAGTAGCAGCCATGGAGCTGAGGGTATTGACTCTAGACTAGAAATAATTATTGACCCTTTCCTAAATGAGTATAATTCCCAACTGAATTCTAATTACCTATATTTAAGTCCACAGATAAGTGTATCTCCCATCCCTTATCAAAAAATTTCTTTCCATAATAGAGGGAGACTATTCTAGAGATTCACAACTGGTCCAGGGTCAGAGAATAACTGCACTGAGGTGCCTACACCTAAATAATGCAACAGTAAAATTCTTTCCCCTAAGGCTAAGGAAATACTGAGGAAGAGCAAGAGGGAAGATTTTAAGAAGCTAGAGAACCAGGTCACCTGCTGAGAGATAATCTTTGCTATCTATGACAGGGAGCTTCACCATGAAATCATAACAACATTGTTATCAAAACAAGCCCCAAAAAATGACAACATACTAAAACATGAAGAAAGAAATTTCATCTTGTAACTTACCTTTAGTTGATAAGCTACAGCCAGTTGCTGGATGCTAGCAGAGGAAAAATTAATTCTCTGCAGTTAAGAGCTCCCTGATAGGATATCTAAACACACATAGTTATCCTTCAGCACATATACTTAAGAACAATACCAAATGAATATAGCAGTGTTTTTTTCCTCTGTGTACATGTGTGGGGATGTTCATGTATATGCACATATGCATAATACATATTTTTTAAAAGCAAAAATATGTAGTTAAAAGAAGTTGAGGAGACAAAGGAGGAGTTTAATTGTGATTGGGTTGGTGTAGAGATTATGTACAGATTATATACAGATATATATATAATACAGATTATATACAGAACTCATGTATAAATAGTTTTCTCAAAAACTAAAAATAAATTTATCAAATGGACTGTATTAAATGAGATGACATTTTAATTAAATGTATTCTTTAAATCACCACTTGAATGTTACTTATCTTTATTTACCTGCTTTCCAGTAGGATATTGCCAGGATGAAAAATTATCATTTATAACCCTGTCCAGGTGAAGGCTTAGAGCAGGCAAACAAGAAACGGTCAAAGAATTACCAGAATATGGAGACTTTATTTTCTGGACTTGATCTGAAAGGAAAGATTGAACAGCATCATTTACTTTAATGACTTGAACATGATTGAGTTGTGGATTGGAGTACAGTGTGACATTCAACCAGAAACTCCAGATATCACTATACCTGATTCCAGTTTAATATTTTATGAAACAGGCAGCTAGAAAGAGTGGATGCTGCTACCACAAAAGTATAAGTCAAAACACCTCCACAGAGAATTCTATGCTGCATCATAGTGGAAACTTCTATCAATGAAAGATGTTAGTATACAAAATAACAACTTAAAAAGTTAAGGAAGAAATTGACATTTACTCATAGATTATTTTTTATAATTTATTTATTTTTATATTTTTTATTAATATCAGTTTATTCACTTTGTATCCTGCCTGTAGCTTCTTCCCTTCTCCCCTCCCAACCCTGCTCTCCCTCCTCCTTCTCCACTTATGTCCCTCCCAAAGTCCAGTGATGGGGGAGGTCCTCCTTCCTTCCATCTGACCCTAGCCTATCAGGTCTCAACAGGATTGGCTACATTGTCTTCCTCTGTGGCCTGGTAAGGCTGCTCCCCCCTTAGGGGGAGGTGATCAAAGAGCCAGCCACTGAGTTCATGTCAGAGACAGTCCCTAGTCCCATTATTATGGAACCCACTTGGACACTGAACAACCATCGGCTACATCTGTGCAGGGGTTCTATGTTATCTCCATGAATGGTCCTTGTTTGGAGAATCAGTCTCAGAAAAGACCCCTGTGCCCAGATTATTTGGTTCTGTTGCTCTCCTTGTGGAGCTCCTGATCTCTCCAGGTCTCACTATCTCCCCCTTCTTACCTAATATTCTCTGAACTCCGCCCAAAGTTTGACTAAATAAAAAACAAGGAAATCGTGAAATCTGCAGGCAAATGGTGGGAACTGGAAAAGATCATCCTGAGTGAGGTATCCCAGAACCAGAAAGACAAACACGGTGTATACTTACTCAAAACTGGATATTAGATATATAATATAGGATAAACATACTAAAATCTGTACACCAAAAGAAACTAATCAAGAAGGAGGTCTCTGGCTATGATGCTTAATCCTCATTCAGAAAGGCAAAGAGGATGGACATCAGGAGAGGGAGAAAACAGGGACCAGGACAGGAGCCTACCACAGAGGGCTTCTGAAAGGCTCTACCTTGCAGGGTATCAGAGCAGATCCTGAGACTTATACTCATGTATCCTTAAATGTGGAAATACACTTATATTTATGTAAATTTAAAGACAAAAGACAGCTTGGACATATCTATCTATGCTATGAATAACAGTATATGGAAATGATTAAGTAGGAAATTTTGATGTTTCCTGTTTTTCAAGAAAAGGTGATATTACTGTAGTAAAACTTACAAATGAATATAATAGAACTCTCATTATTCACACCAAACATCAACAGTTGTACTCTCCAAAGAAATCAAATAACCCTTTCCTTTCTGTATTAATGAGTTGTTTTAAACAATTAAAACTTTATTTTGGTTCAGTTAATTTTGATATGAACAAAAAAATAATGGGAAAATATATGTTTGAAAATTTTAATGTTAGTTTAACTTTCAAAATACTCAACTGGAGGCCACATGTCTTCCATTCTTCTAGATGCATCATTCAATCAAACAAAATGACAGACTTCCATATGGATGATGTCCGAGATGCATATTAGCATATGGTTTATTTCAAAGCACTATGATTTTGTTGTTAATAAATTTAAAACTTGAAAATATTTAAGCCATCTAAAGCTTTAAAAAACATTGATTTTCATTAGAGATTATGCTAAATTATTTGTTTTGGATACCAATGAAATATGTCCTTATACCCACAGACAAGTGAAGGCTTCACATCTCATCAAGGAAATATGTCTTTGCAACAGTCACGGATAGTGTATAGTGTATTTTGATTTCTTATAATGTATAGGAAATCAAAATCATTCTATATGCAGAGTTGTGGACCAAATCACAATGGATTTATATTTAAAATACTCCCACACCCAAGCCTCAGAAGGAATTGCAGAAGAGAGGATGGAAAGATTGTAAGAGCAAGAAAATCAGGGAAAGAGTAAGAGTCTCTCTCTCTCTCTTTCTCTCTGTTTTTTTTGAGACAGGGTTTCTCTGTGTAGCCTTGCTTTCCTGTAGACCAGGCTGGCCTGGAACTATTAGACATTTGCCTGTCTCTGCCTCCAAGCGTTGAGATCAAAGGTGTGCACCACTGCCATCAGGCTGTATTGAGTGTCTTAGTAACATGATAAAGTCTTACATGATCACCCAAATGTGAGCTGAGGAGGGAGGACGCTAATGAACACAGCAAATTGCAGGGGGAAATGTCCAGTAGGTTTCAGTCTCAATCCTACACAAATCACTACAGGTAACTGAGTAAAACTGGAAGAAGAAGAGGTAGTCCTTCTATAGGGTTCACTAATTTGCTATCCAATCCTAAATGTTCATCTCTGAAAGCATGCATACAAGTAACATCATACGGACCAAATATTTTGGAAAACATATGTGTATGCACATATATGCTTGCTATAAGAACTGATGAAATAAGAACTGATTAAATAGGTAATGCTTTTTGAAGGAGCGTTGTGGAGGATTTGAAATGAGAAAATGGAAGGGAGACATGTAATTAAAATACTATCTAAAATACGAACAAAACGGGTATGTTCATTTTGTTTGGCAGGACTGAAACCCTTATTCAAGTAAATTGCACTTATACCTAATTAATATTTATCCATAAAGCTATTTTCCCCTTTATTTTGTCATTTTTAACTCTGATTATATTGAGATACTAAAAGTTTCCTTCTTTACTAAAAATGAGCAAAAACTCCTCCTGGTGAAGAACTGAAGACATCTAAGGAAGGAATTGGTGTAGCTGAGTTTGTAAAGTTCAAAGGATTTCTATCACAAAGTAATTTTAGACCTTACTGATCTGTAAGAACAGCAGGAAAATGCCTAGGATTTCAAATGAATTATGGAGGAGATAAAATATTTTAAATTATTATTATTTTTTATTATTTTCACTTTCATTGGAAAAGTGAATTTGCAGGTAATGAAAACTTATAAAAATATACTTGGATTATTTTATATTAACATTCAAAAATAAATTTTAACATTTTTATAAAGAAAAGATTTAGAGCCTATAAAAATAACATTTATCGTTGCTTATGTTGTTGATCTGTAGACACAATGATAGAGAGAGAGAGAGAGCAGGTGGAACGAAATGCATTTTGTGCAATTAGGCTCTTTAGATTCTGGACATTCCAAAAATATTTTCAACCCATTTATCAATCATTCATTGAATGAATTCTAATTTCCTTCAAGCTAAAGTGACAGCTATAATGGATGTTCTAGTATGTTTCACACAGTTGCCAAACTCTGCTTTTTGCTGATTCAAGTAAAAAAAAAAAAATGTTATTCTACATAGCTCTGTTTTATCCGTCAGTCAAAGATAGGATCATTCTCCACGTTGTTTTCTCCACGTTGTTGTGCTCCAGGCTGAATGATCTGTGATGATATACTTCTATCACCATGAGTTGGGGCAATCATTCAACAGAATTCAGCACCTGGTGCCTCTTCAATATTTCATTGAGCAGAATACTCCTGAATGAAGATGCCACAGTCGTTACTAGCCGAAGCCAAGTTCCTCTTACAATGATTTTATGAAACTCTGAATTTCTGTGCATGGTTGTTGAATAAGTGTTGGATGGATGTGAGAAAATCTGACTACTAATCCAGACCTCTCTGGATATTGGCCAGGATATTGCATGTGGGAAGTACCTGGAAATGTTACTTTGAATAAAATAAGGTAGACAAAGAAATACTAACATGCATGATCTCACTCATACATGGGATATTGGGTATTTTAAACTACAGAAGAATACAGTAGAATACTGGCCACCAGAAGTGGTTAAGATATGATATGGAAACTATGAAATGTTTAAGTTATATAGAGAAAATCATTTCATGAGATATATCTCAATCATGAGATCTATAGCTAATAACAATATGTTGTATTATTGAAAACTACCAGGATATTAGCTTTTAGGTATTTTAATCACAAATTATTTTACTTTGAATTAACCCAGATGTTAGTTATATTTAGCCATTTCACAATGTGTGCATATATAGATATATAATTTTATGCATAATTAATGCAGATTACTTTATCTGTCAACAGTTGAGACTGAATTCTGACAATGAGTTATTGAAATTTTTATGACTATATATATAATAAACCCATTTCCAGGACATAGCACATTAAGCAACATTCTAGAAGAATCATTATACTTGCTATGTGTTAAAATCAAATACTTTAGATTCATGGAAAAAGTTCAGACATTTTCATGTTGAAAAGTATTTGGAGTATGTTATTATGTAGGTATTAATCCCTGAATCCCCCTTAGTTCATGATGCCTTTCTTGATATAAATTTTTTTGTTTTTGTTGCTGAGTTTCTTACAGAAAGGACAGATCATTAATGGTATATAGCTACACTTACTGGTTAGTTTGTGGCTTCGATTTCATACAAAATTATTCTCCATACATATATACAGAATTAGCTATTTAGTGAAATGTTTTCAAGTTATTCTCCTAATGCAAATATGGATAAGCATTGAAAAAGAAGCTTAATGGAATACTACTCAGACAGTAAAACAAAAAAAATCATGAAATTTTCAGGCAAATGGATAGATCTAGGAAAGATCACCCTCAGTGAGGTAGCACAGACTCAGAAAGACACATGGATGTACTCACTTATAAGTGGATTTTAGTCATATAGGACAGGATAGACATCCTACAATATACAGACCCCACAAAGAAAGTAACAAGGAAGACCCTAGGAAGGACGCATAAATCTCAATCAGAGGGGAAACAAAATAGACAGAGGTAGTGGTGGAAGAGTGGTAACAAAGACCATCAGAGCCCATTAAGAAGGGGCCTATGGAGTCTGAAGCACCAGTTAAGGACCATGCATGGTTTATATCCAGGTCCTCTACTTATAAATTCCGGATGGGCATATTAGGCTTCACGTGGGCCCAGGAGTCAGGGGAGTAGGGGATATCTCTGACACAGACTATGTTGCCTGCTTTTTGATCACTTCCCTGTTATGGGATTGCCCTATCAGGCCACAGGAGAGGAAGACAAACTTAGTCCTCATGTGAATAGATTAGCTGGGGTGCCTTGGTTGGGGCATTCCCCTACTCCAAGGAAATAGGGGGAGGGGGATGGGAAAGGGTGGGTGGGACAGAGAAGAGAGGAGAGAGGGACCTATGACTTAGATGTTAATTGAATAAATTAATTAAAATAAGAAAGAAAAAGACGCTTATATTTTGCATTTCTGCTTGGTAGTGGAAAACTCTTTCACTACTTAAAATGTTCAACCAAGGACCATATATGGATATAACCTAGAACCTCTGCTCAGATGTAGCCTGTGGTAGCTCAGTAACCAATTGGTTTCACATAGTGAGGGGAACAAGGACTATTTCTAACAGGAACTCAATGACTGGCTCTTTGGCCTCCCCACCCCCCAAGGGAGGAGCAGTCCTGTTAGGCCACAGAGGAGAGCTTTGCAGCCAGTCCTGAAGATACCTGATAAAACAGGATCAGATGAATGGGGAGGAGGTCCCCCCTATCAGTAGACTTGGAAAGGGGCACGGTGGAGATGAGGGAGGGAGGGACTGGGAGGGAATGAGGGATCAGGACACGGCTGGGATACAGAGTTAATAAAATGTAACTGATAAGAAAAAAATAAAATTCAAAAAAAAAATGTTGAGCTCAATATTTACGAAAACCACAGCATGAACTTGGCATATTTGCTTATGATGAGAATACACTAAATATTTTATATAGACACTAGAGCTTTAAAACATTTCAAATTTTTATTAAAAGGTTATCTAATTGTATCTGTACCTTGTTTTTTTTCCCTCTTGAAATGAGGAGAAAATGCTCTTTCTTTCTTTCTTTCTTTCTTTCTTTCTTTCTTTCTTTCTTTCTTTTCTTTCTTTCTTGCCCTCAATTTAGATCCTTTGGATAATCTAAAAAATAAAATAAAAGAACAACAGCACTGAGAAATTTTTTTAATTTAACTTTTATTAATTACACTTTATTCATTTTCTATTTCCCCATAAGCCCCTCCCTCCTCCCCTCCCAGTCCCACCCTCCACCTTCCTTTCTGCATGCATGCCCCTCCCCATGTCCACTGATTGGGGAGTTCCTCCTCTCCTTCTTTCTGATCTTAGTCTATCAGTTCTCATCAGAAGTGGCTGCATTGTCAGGGTTCTAGGTTATCTCCATGAATAGTCCTTGGTTGGAGTATGAGTCTCTGGGAAGTTCCCTGTGTTCAAATTTTTTTGTTCTGTTGCTCTCGTGGAGTTACTGTCCTCTCCAGCTCTTACTATTTCCCACTTCTTACATAAAATTCCATTCACTCTGCCCATCAGTTGGCCATCAGGCTCAGCATCTGCTTTCACAGTCTGCATGGCAGAGGCTTTCAGAGGCCCTCTGTGGCAGGTTCCGATCTATACAATAGAATATTACTCAGCAATGAAAAATAAGGAAATCATGAAATTTGCAGGTAAATGGTGGGACCTGGAAAGGATCATCCTGAGTGAGTTGTCCCAGAAGCAAAAAGACACACACGGTATATACTCACTCATATAAACATACAACATAGAATAAACCCACTAAAATCTGTACATCTAAATATACTAAGCAAAAGAGAGGACCCTAACTAAAAATGCTCAATCCCCATCCTGAAAGGCAAAGAGGATGGACATCAGAAGAAAAAGAAAATAGGAAACAACCTAGGAACCTGCTACAGAGGGCCTCTGAAAGCCAGAAGAAGAAAACAGGAAACAGCACTGATAATTTTAAGAGAGAACTTAGACTCCTAAGTTATTTGAAATTTTAAAATACCATGGGACTTTTAATGACATTTTGTGTTTTATATTGTGACATTAACATGAATTTTGGAGGTATATCAGAAAGGGAAGTTAATGTCTACTTGGATGTCAAGTAGAAAAGGGGTCAATTGTAATGAATAGAGTTGATCAACCTGACACACTTTTTGATCATAAGGAAAGAAAGTACATCAAATGTAAATATGCCTCTTTATCACACTTTTAAGTACATCCATTGGGGCATTTTCTTGACTAATGATTGATGTGGAAAGGTCCATATCACTGTGGGTCATTCCCCCCTCTGAAGAATGGTCCTGGATTGTATAAGAAAGACAGTTAAACATGAGCTAGAAAAACAAACTAAAATAAGAGATTTCAGACCATTTGTTGGGCTTTTTCTCCTTCTGCATTCATGGGGCAGAGCATCAATGTACAGTCAATGATATCATAGATGACTGAGGGCAGAGAAAAAGGACAGAAAGGGATCAGAGGCAAGATATAGCCCTAATGATCCATGCCATCTAATAGCCACATATTCTAACACGTTTTTCAGCATGAAACATGAATTAATAAACAATTAGTGATGTAGGGTCTAATGAGTAAACCACTTTTCAATAGCACCACCACCTGAGCACCGGGTCTTCCACAAGTGAGCCTTCTGGATGGATATTTCCTAGTCACTATTTAGCTTAATGAATTGGCTGGGAGTTTTGGAATGGTTGAACAGAAAAAAAATGATAATGTTTAACTTGCCCCTACTCTTAGAGGAGAGCATTCAACATTTCACAATGAAGGAGTCTGTTTGTAGTCAACATTCTGTAGACCTTTGCTAGGTAGTGTTGAAGTAGCATTTTTATACTTGTAGATTATGTGAGATTTTTAATCAGGAAATATAATTCAGGTGTACATAGTTTTTCCAAATTTTATGGAGTAACTATCTGATATTCTCAGCACTTGTAATATCATTATTTAAGTGTTCCATTTCACAGTTATAATTATGGACTAAATATATTTCATTTAAAAGATATGACTAAATAAATGTAAAAGGAAGATGTGAATTTTCTAAGACTGATAGGTATATGAAACACACATTTCAATTTATGAGTAACACATTTTGCTTAATCTTTTATTTGAGGCACATTTAGTGTCTAATTTGGAGCTATTATGCTCAACACAACAATGAATATTTGTGTAGAATGTTTTTTTTAATGTAACTTCTTTTTTAACTTGCATTTCTATTTCTGTTCATTTAAGAGTCCTTATTAATCAAACACCATAAGCCGAGATTACCTATCTTTCTAGAAGTAGGTATTGAGTAGATGGAGAGATTGGTTAGTGGTCATGATGTTACAATTAGATAATGGAAATAAGTTGCTGCTCCGCAGCCCATTAGAATGAATATAGTTAATAAGATACAGCTCACTCAAAATATAAAAGAGGATTTGAATGTACTCAATATAAAGAAATGATTAAACTATCAGGTAATCAATATGTTAATTACACTGATTTAATTATTGCCTGATATGGACATCAATCAAAATATTAAATTTATTCTTACAAGTGTCCTGGGATTCAAAACATTAAGATTATCTTCTTTCTCAAACTCTTGTTTTTCCCCTGTCCACTCTCTTCCAAAAGTTACCTTGAGGCAGTTTCAGCTTCTTAGTAGACAACTGCCCAAATTATTTCAGATGATACAGAACAGAAATGTTTGCAAACCAATTGAAAGTGCTTATGCATGCAGTTTAGTAATTCAGCACAAAATGCATGGTGAAAATCAAGGGCAAATCCTGAGACATGCTAGTAAACACAGAACAAAGTAAATGGTTGGAAGCCCCTCATCTATGAATGCTATGTTGCCAGAGACAGTGTCTCTCACTCTTTCTGTGCCAGTAAAAGACAACAATCTAAAGGCATCCTTATGCTTTTCCTTTATCATCTACATGTCTTCTATATACACACAAAATATTTAAATATTTCTAGTAACATCTATAATTACCACAGTAGTTCATGCCATGATTATTTGCTAAGATTAACACAGATATTAATTAGGGGAGGAGGAAGCCTATGAGAATTAATTACTTAATAGAACTCTTAGAAATGGCTTTTTTTCTTTTTTTCATTTTACTGTTGTGGATCAACCCACGCTATATTCTGGCAAGGTACATACTCCAACACTGAATTATGCCACTATCTTTATAATAATCTTTTAATTTTGAAACTCATTTCAAACTCTTCCTTTGACTTCCCAAGTTGTCTCTATTTGCAACTTGGGCAGAGAGTTTTAATTTTATTTTCAGTCATTTTGTTTCTATGGAGTCAATCTATTTTACCAATCCTAAACTTTTTTTTTCACTGCATCCCATTAAAGTGTCTTTGGTTCCAGCATTCTCTATCATTTGGTTCAGGGAACATGTACTTCTCAGAGGAGAGCTTGAATGTTATTTCTTCACTTCCTCAGAGTGAAGTTTTTTTTTCTGTCCACCTTACTGAAAACAGCAGAACAGTCTTTACCATTTATAATTGTTTCTATTCTTTATTATTATCTTTTCCTCACGGAATCAATTTTTTTTTATTTTTACAAATTCCTTAAACTTGTCATATGTATGTTTTTAATTTTTTATATTAATTACAGTTTATTCACTTTTTATCCCAGCTGTATCCCCCTCCCTTATTTCCTCCTAACCCTTTCCTTCCTCCCTCATCTCCTCCCAGGCCCCTCTCAAAAGCCACTAATAGGGGAAGTCCTCCTTCCCTTCCATCTGACCCTAGCCTATCAGGTCCCATTGTGACGGGCTTCATTGTCTTCTTCTGTGGACTGGGAAGGCTGTTTTCCAACTCGGAGGAAGTGATTATAGAGCCAGCCACTGAGTTCATATCAGAGACAGTCCCTGTTCTCCTTACTAGGGTACCCATTTGTAGACTGAGCTGCCATGGTCTACATCTGAGCAGGGGTTCTAGGTTATCTCCATGCATGGTCCTTGGTTGGACTATCAGTCTCAGAAAATACCCCTGGGCCCAAATTTCTTGGTTCTGTTGCTCTCCTTGTGGAGTTCCTGTACCCTCCAGGTCTTTCTATTTCCCCCTTCTTTCATAGGATCCCCTGCACTCTGCCCAAAGTTTGGCTATGAGTCTCAGCATCTGCTTTGATACCCTGCTGGGTCGAGTCTTTCAGAGGTGCTCTGTGTTAGGTTCCTGTCCTGTTGCCTCTTTTTTCCCTCTTCAGTTGTCTGTCCCTTTTGCCTTTCTGAGTGAGGATTGTTCATCAAAACTTTTAAAACTTTAAGAAAAATTAATCTCTCATCTATTTCTCTCTGTCATCTATCTATTTGTCATCTGTCCTCTATATCTCTCTATCAATCATATATATGATATCTATCACACACACACACACACACATAACTCCAATCATTAATTCTGTTAAGGTAGGGAAACTTAGACTAGAAATATGAAATATGCATACAATAGTCACTATGGTGTTTTGAATAGGTATCGCTCCCATAGATTCATATGTTTGAATGCTTGGCCCATATTTAATGGCAGGATTAGGAGTTGTGGCCTTGTTGGAGTAGGTGTGGCTTTGCTGGAGAAAGTGTGTCACTATGCGGGCAGGCTTTGAGGTCTCCAATGCTCACTGACATCCAGTGACACAGTCTCTTCAGTTGCCAGCAGATCAAGATGTAGAACTCTCAGATCCTTCTCCTGCACCATGTCTTTCTGGATACTGTGATGCTTCCTGCCATGATGATAATGAACTAAACCTCTGAAACTGTAAGCAAACCCAATTAAAATTTTCCTTTGTAAGAGTTACCTTGGTCATGGTGTCTTTTCACAGCAAGAGAACCCTAAGATTGTACCAGTAACTGAATAAATTTGGGGACAATTTGTTATGAAAGGTTAACAGCAGTCCCAAGCTAACCTTGGCTTTCATCAGTCTTATCTTGTACTTTCTGCTGCATTATCTCCTCATCACCCTTGTTTCATCTGGGAAATACATGTCATATCAGAGTGCAGTTAATGCTTTTCATCTTTCAGAAATTTTTATATGTTCTGAGAAGTGGTGAAAGGGAACAGGGCAATGAAGGGAAACAGTTGTGTCACATTTCACATCTTACACAAGGCTCAAATATGTTCTTGATTACTGCTGGTTCTTGATTACTGAATTATAGTTTGTGAATTATTTATCGTGCATTATTCGCTTCTAATGTCAAAAACTATCCTAGAAGTTAGGTAACATTTGCAAAAGCTTATTACAGAAAATTTTGAAGAAATAAGCAAGCTATTTTAAGATATTAATTAATGTGAAAATATATCATTGGATTTTAAATCCTGAATTCATTAAAATGTATCATGTTTTTTTAAGCTCTGTTAACCTATAGTAAGCATAAGCTGGTCAATTGTGACTTTCTAATCATTGCTGACACAAATGTTTTAATAAGTCTTCCTAATCAGGGCATTTTAAACTCTTTTTCCCTAGTGAACTGTTCTTACCTATAAATAAGCTCAATCTCATGATTTCTCACTCATTTTCAGCTATTCAAAAACAATTATGTTAGTTTTTCTCATTGTCAGTCTTGTTCACTTTTAAACTGCAGCATCTTACTTTTTATTTTTACAATCTTCTCTCCTTTTCCTGATAATGACTAACTCATCTTTACCTCTGTGTAGAATGATTTATATTATAAGGATCCAGCAAAATCAGGCTCAATACTGGTCAAGAGATTCAAACGTTTATAGGAAAGATGCTCCATAGTATCCAACCTTTTAGAACTGATTGCTTTAAATATTTGGTTAAAAAGATTTATTTTGTTTTTCATACAATATACTAAATATGTTTTGGCCATGTTTCCCATCACTTTATATTGTTTTTTGTTTGGTGAGAGACAGAGAATGTAAAGTTCAATAGGTAACCAATTTTTCTCTTACTGATTCAAGATGGATCCTTGAAAAAGAGAAGGCAATCCCTTCACCCTCCTGTGATGTAGACTAATGTGCACGGAATCAGATGCTTGCCAAACTGAACATTCACATAGTCCTGTGAAAAGGAAGCTTCTCATAACACTTGGAAGTCCTCAGAATGCAGAGAGTATTTTTGTTCTTACCCCCAGATCACCTAAATTTGTTCTTAAGTATTCACAGTCAAGGTAAACGCTAAAATGCAGTCTTCTGCTTTTTCACAGTCTTAAAATTTATTCTTGAAATACAAGGCAGTGGAAAAGTTTCTACATGACAGTCTTCTGCTTTTTCACAGTCTTAAAATTTATTCTTGAAATACAAGGCAGTGGAAAAGTTTCTACATGACACTTAATATAACAAAAAGTCATTTCCAAATTATCGAAGTATAATCTATTCTTTTGATGAGTTATAAATGAGGTTAATTTTCTTGATTGTTTTGTTGTTGTAATAATATCAAGGTCTCAGAATTTCAGTGAGTAATGTAATCTGTAATATAATATGTCTATCTGTAGCATAAACATGTTTTAAAATATCAGAAATAAATTTTATAATTTATTTTTTATTTATTGACTTTGATTTTACAAATTATTGACTTTGTATACCAGCTGTAGCCCCTTCTTTTGTCCCTTCCTAACCCCCCTCCCTTCTTTTCCTCTTCCCATGCCCCTCTCCAGTCCACTAACAGAGCAGGTCCTCCTCCCATTCTATCTGACCCTAGCCTATCAGTTCTCATTAAGAACGGCTGCACTCTCTTCCTCTGTGGCCTGGTAAGGCTGCTCCCCCCCAGGGGGAGATGAGCAAAGAGCCAGCCACT
This sequence comes from Psammomys obesus, assembly GCF_907164565.1. Taxonomy (NCBI): domain Eukaryota; kingdom Metazoa; phylum Chordata; class Mammalia; order Rodentia; family Muridae; genus Psammomys; species Psammomys obesus. Next base: position 11,409,822 of record NW_026585797.1, read on the forward strand.
GAGGTCATGTCAGAGACAGTCCGTGTTGCCCTTACTAGGCAACCCTCATGAAGACAGAGTTTCCATGGAATATATCTGTGCAGGGTTCTAGGTTATCTCCATGCATGGTTCTTGGTTGGAGTTTCAGTCTCAGAAAAGACCCCTTTGGCCAGATTTTTTGTCTCTATTGCTCTCCTTGTAGAGCTCCTGTCCCCTTCAGGTCTTTCTATCTCCCCCTTCTTTTATAAGATTCCTTGTACTCTGCTAAAAGTTTGGCTATGAGTCTCAGCATATACTTCAATATCTTGCTGGGTGGAGTCTTTTAGAGGTCCTCTGTGGTAGGTTCCTGTGGTGTTCCCTGTTTTCTTCCTCTATCGATGTCTATCCTGTTTGCCTTTCTGACTGAGGATTGAGCATTTTACTCAGGGTCCTCCTTCTTGCTTAGCTTCCTTAGGTGTACAGATTTCAGTATGTTTATCCTTTATTATATGTATAATATCCACTAATAAGTAATCATATACTATGTGTGTCTTTCTGCTTCTGGGATACCTCACTCAGGATGATCTTTCCTAGTTCCCACCATTAGCCTGCAAATTTCATGATTTCCTTGTTTTTAATTGCTGCATAGTATAACATTGTATAAATGTATCACAATTTCTGATACTATTCTTCAGTTAAGAGAGATCTGGGTAGTTTCCAGATTCTTGCTAATACCAATAAAGCTGCTATGACAGAGAGCATTTCTTGAAGTGTTTCTCTAACCATTCGATATTCTTCTATTGAGAATTCTCTGTTTAGCTCTGTATCCCATTTTTTAATTGGATTACTTAATTTGTTCCTTTTTAACTTCTTGAGTTCTGTATATATTCTGGATATTAGCCCTCTGTTCGACAAAGGGTTGGCGAAGATACTTTTCCAATCTGTAAGCTGTAATTTGTTTGTTTGTTTCTGATGACAGTGTTCTTTGCTTTATAGAAGATTTTCAGTTTCATGAGGTCCCATTTATTGATTGTTGGTCTTAAAGCCTGTGCTGTTGATGTTCTATTCAGGAAGTTGTCTCCTGTGCCAAGGAGTTCAAGGCTCTTCCCCACTTTTTCTTCTAACAAATTTAGTTTATCAGGTTTCATGTTGAAGTCTTTGATCCACTTGGGCTTTGGTTTTGTGCAGGGTAATTAATATGGATATATTTGCATTTTTTTTTACATTAAGACAAAACATCCAGTTAGACCAGCATCATTTGTTGAAGATGATATATTTTTTTTCATTATATGTTTTTGGCTTCTTTGTCTAAAATCAAGTATCTACAGGGATGTGGGTTTATTTTGGGGTCTTCTATTTGATTCCATTGATACTTTTTATTTAGCTCCATATTAAAACATTTCACAACATTCTCTATAATAGTATCTTAGTGGATAAATTTTACAATACAAGTATGATTAATTTGCAATGAACATCTTTTCTGTAAATTTTTGTATAGTCATTGTAGAAAATAGTGTGATTCCTTCTGAATCTGGGAAAGAATCTAACTCAGTACCCTACTGTACTCGCTTTGGCATATACATCCTATTACAGAGACATTTCCCATGTTCATATGTTCATAACAGACATAAATTGGAAACAATCTAGATTTCCCTCAATAGATGAATAGTTAAAAAAAAGTGCTGCATTTATACAATGAGCCATTGTTTTCTCTTAAAAAAAAAAGTAAAATCATAATATTTGAAAGTAAATGGATAGAAAAAAAAGCATCTTGAGTGAATTACCAGTCTAAGAAACACAAAGCAAGTGTGTATTTGCATTAGGCGTTAAGTCAAAGACAAACAAGCTACAGTCTATAGAAATACAGGCGGTAAGTAACACTGACACTGGGGATGATTGTACCAGTAAGGGGAAATGGGAAGAGGAGCTGAAATTAGAAGCTCAAAATAGGAGGAGAGGGAAGTGGGACAACGGAGAGAAGAATTTACAGGTCAGCTAAAAATTAAAGGACAATTTGAGTGGACACATAGAAACTTAATACAGTAGAAGCTTCCTAAATTATATACACATATGAATTGTGATCCAAATGAAGTTGCCAAACAATGGAGAAACAGAGCCGCATCTGGGCATCTCTTATCAAATGAAGCTTCACTACTTAAAATGGGTAATATATAACCAAGTGGTTGATCAAAGGAGTACCATGGGAATCCTTAAAGAACCTAGGCTTTGGCAAAGGTCATAGGTTTCTCTCCACAAACTCACCCTGTAACCCTATTCCTGAAGACTACACATCTACAACATTGCACATATAGAAGCTAAGCTGGTATCTTTACCCCCGTGGACTAATGGTCTTGGTACTGGAAGGTACCCATGCTACAAAAGGAGGAACATCAATAAACCCTCAGATATGCAATGATGTTCTTCCTGTAAGATATGTTCGGATTACTGGAAGGTACTCTGCCCCTACCAGAAGAGAAACAACCCTAAAAACCCTTTCATTTACAATTGGGACCTCCGTGCAAGATATGCTAGAGCAATAGTGGCCCAAACCATGTGGGAATAACCAATCAATATCTTATTTGACTTAAGGCTCACTCCAAGAAATGAAACTCTTCTGTGATGCTGCTTTGGTGACTAAGAACCTGAGACTACATAGCCCAGAGACTTAGAAGATAACCAAATACCACTGTTCCATTAAATGCATATGCCCATAAAATGTCTCCTAATGGCATACTGCTACACTCAGATATCTGTGTCTTGTTCAGCCATCATGAGACAAACTTCCTCCTGAAGTGGATACAAACAAACATAAAGACCCAGGGATGGAGAGTATGCAGAAAGTTTGAGACCTTGTAACACTCAGCCCTAAATGGAACATCTCCCTTAATTCCCTCAGGGTTTAGGGAACCCTGAGGAACAGCAGTCAAAAAGAATGTAAGAAAGACCCAGGGGTAATAAAAGACCCAAGCAAACAAGGCCTTCTAAGCCCAGCAGGACGGAAACAATGTAAATCAGAGACTGAAGAACATGTACAAGGCATGCAAGGGTCTACAACAGGTAGGTCCCTGGAGCTGAAAAAAGGATTCACATGCCCCCACTCCAAATCTAGAAGCTATCACCAATTGATGACCTCTTACAAATGAAAAATTACTTTTCTACAACAAGGTCTCATTGGGTGTACAAACAACTCTGTAGGGAAGGCCCCATGCCCAGCAGTATAAAACCAACACACAATGAACTCAATTGCATTTTGTTTTGTATTGTTTTTTATGTGTATGTGTGTCAGATTGCCATGCCAGAGCTTTTTCTTCTGGGTCAGGTGGTTGACTAGAAGCTGCCTCTACATGATGACTTTGTAAAAAAAAAAAAAAAAAAAAAATCAGAATTAGGAAAAAAAATAGACTATTACAAAGAGATAAAGTGAAGGACATCTTCAAAAAAAAATCATTCCTAGTGAGAAGACTTTGAAAAATGCATAAAAGATACTCTATCAGAAAAAGTCATTAAACCTGAGCAAAGCTTGTATGCTCATGTAAACAATTACTTCGAAGACTTGCCTAAGCCAGGTGTCAAGTTGCATACCTTTAATGTCAGCACTCCACACAGAGGCAGGAAGAGCTCTGTCAGTTACGGGCCAGGTGGTCTGCACAGCAACTTGCAGCCAGCCAGGCTACACAGAAAGACCTGTCTCATATGAATGCGGAGCTGCTGATTCAGCATTGGTGAAGCGCACATAACTATGTTTCCTTTCCTTCTGCTTCTGACTTGCATATAACTTTAGAACATCTGAGTATGTTTTATGTAACAATAATTTGGCATACTCGCCTAGCTTAATAAGAAATAGTTTGGTTTTGTGCTTTCTACAATGATTTTTAATATAAGTTCTACAAAATCTTGAGAAAAAATTTTAAAATCCTGAAACTCTTGAAATTTTGTATTGAGCTATTAAATGGTATAAAAGGAACAACAACAAAAGAAGTTGAGCGTTCTCTTTTCCACATTTTTAGGGATATCATGTATTTGTTTCCAGCCTGCTTGGAATGAAACTTACACAGTCTGAGAATATAAGCTAAGGGAGAACTGTTATGTAGCTCTCTGTCACTTAAAAATTATAAATGAATGCCTTCTAGCTAAAATAAGAATTACAAAAATAAAAATGCGCTATAGTAGAACTAATTCCCATGAATGTCAAGAGTGTTTGAAATGAAATGTGTTTTTTTTTTCCATTGAGAGAAAATGAAGAATGAAGTTGCATTCAACTCCTGTTACAGGGAAGGATCTCAGTGAAGTTTTACACTGACAAAGTGTCTTAGGATGTGGGCTTCTAACAGAGCAGAGACTCAGAAAATGATTCTTTGGGAAGACAATATGTAAAGTTCCTCAAAGGTCAATTCACTTTACCTCAAGGTGGTTTCATAATGTCTGTTCTGGACCATTGTGTACTCAATTTGGTCACATCTTTTGTGAAATCTAAAAATGTCATATTGGTACCTGTAGATAGTCACACACAGAGAGAACTTCCTTTAATATATTACTTTTTATATAAAGGTTTGTATAGCATGAACTCAGTGGCTGGCTCTTTTAACACCTCTCCCTGAGGGGTAGGGACAACCTTATAAGGCCACAGAGGGAGACAATGGAGCCATTCCTGATGAGATCTCATAGGCTATGGTCAGATGGAAGGGGAGGAGGACCTCCACTATTAGTGGACTTGGGGAGGGGCATGGGAGGAGATGAGAGAGGAAGGGCAGCATTGGGAAGAGGCTACAACTGGGACACAAAGTGAATAAATTGTAATAAATTTAAAAAGTTTGTATTGGAGATAACCAAATTTATAGTGATAATCTAGACAATGTTAGTATGTGAAAGGCAATTTGCTATTTATTATTCTAAATATTCAATTTTACGTACATATTTATTTGTCATCATAATTGAGATTGTCATGATAGTACAATGAAGTTGCAGATGTAAAAAAAACCCTGGTAACTGAAAGCCAATGAATGGTTCACTTTCATAAACTATATTTTTTATTGTAATTACTCAGAAATATAGGTTATACACTTGGGTATAGCTAACTACCTGGTTATTAATTAAATACATTTAAAAATACTTTCATATTTAATTATGTGTATGTATGTGCATGTGGGTGCCAGAGAGAGAGAAAAGAAGGAATCCTATACTCTCAAACTATGGTGAAAGGTAGTCTTGAGCCACTGGACATTGCTGCTGGGAATCAAACTGTTGTCTCATGCAAGATCAGCAAACTCTCCTAACTGCTGTATGCTTATTATACTGCTAGTAATTATACAAATCTGAAAATATTGTATAATATCTCTGAAATTCAGATTCTTTAATTAAGCTAATAATTATATTTTTAGAATGGGCTAATTGTACCTCTGAGGTTGGTTGTAAAAACATAAATAAATTTTCTAAGTAAACACTTAACATAGTAGCATGCTGTGATGTCCAAATAATTTAATAACAATGACATCACTAGTGCTGTGGACATTTGCAACGCAATGAAGAAAGTCGGTAAGCATGTTCAGACACGGAGTTGCATTAACAGCCAGACTCTCATGAATCAGCAAACAGGGTTTTCATTTTAATAAAACCCTAGGAAATCAAGTTTTGTTTTACATTACTGATTCTTTTTAAAAATATATTTATTCTTCTCTCATACATTACATCCCTAATGAATATGCCCCTTCATTCACTCCTCCCAGAACCTCAATCTTCTCCTCTCCTCCAAACCCCCTCTTCAGTTTCCCTTCAAATAAAAGAACAGGTCTCGCAGCGATACCCACTACACACGGCCTAACACGTTAACAGAGCAGGAATGGGGGCATCTCTCTTTTCTCTGTTCTTAAGAGCCTTTTCTTCCTGCTGCGTTGCTTGGCTCAGCCTTGACATGAGGGCCTGTCCCTAGTTTTATCGTGACTTGTTGGGCCATTACTGATACCTAAAGCACCCAATAAAGTTTTTCACAAGAATTTAAGGTCATGAAGTGGAAACTAAGTAGCAGACATTTAAGCACTCAGTAGTGATATGAACACTGAGACACGTGGGCACTAAGACAATGGAATAAAAACTGGTTTCATCCACCCGTCTCAACTCAGCCAGATCACAGCAGATGAAGGAGCAGACAGATTCCTTGTTCATGTGGTTGGGGTGTTTACCTCTCCTCCCGTCTCCCTAGCTCCACTCTGGGGGATTGTGGGGATCAGACACTGAACTGTTGATTCAAGTTCTACCACATAGGCAGATACTTTTGGATACAAAAATTAGTTGGAAATAGTTTAAACGTTAAGGAATGACATTATTTAAATTTGGTAATAAGTCCAGCAGTTATAGTAACTGTTGGATGGAGTAAGAAAGTCACCAAATCATGAAGTCTCAAAATGGCCTTGAAAATTTATTTTTATTTTTATTTTTTAAATTTTTTATTTAACTTTTATTAATTACACTTTATTCACTTTGTATTCCCCCATAAGCCCCTCCCTCTCCCCTCCCGATCCCACCCTCCCTCACCCATCTTCATGCATGCCCTTCCCCAAGTCCACTGATAGGGGAGGTCCTCCTCTCCTTCTTTCTGATCTTAGTCTATCAGTTCTCATCAGGAATGGCTGCATTGTCATCTTCTGTGGCCTGGTAAGGCTGCTCCCCCCTCAGGGAGAGGTGATCAAAGAGCAGGCCAATCAGATTATATAAAATTTTTATTTTATTTTATTTTTATTTTTTCTTTTATATTTATTTATTTTATTATTTTATTATTTTTATTTTTAGTTACAATTTGTTAACTCTGTGTCCCAGCTGTATCCCGCTCCCTCATTTCCTCCCCCTCCCCAACTCCCTCCCTGGTCTCCTCCCTGCCCCTTTCCAAGTCCACTGATAGGGGAGGACCTCCTCCCCTTTCATTTGACCCTGTTTTATCAGGTATCTTCAAGGCTGGCTGCAAAGTCCTCCTCTGTGGCCTAACAGGACTGCTCCTCCCCCGGGGGGGTGGGGAGGGAGGACAAAGAGCCTGCCCTTGAGATCCTGTTAGAAATAGTCCTTGTTCCCCTTGCTTTGGAAAACTACTTGGTTACTGAAAAATTTTTTGTGTGTGGTGTTTTGCCTCCATGACTGTGAAACATGCTTGCAGTGCCCACAAAAGCCAGAAGAGGGAGTTAGACCCCCTGTAAGTGGAATTTCAAACTGTTTTTAAAATTTAAATTTATTTATAGATTTATTTATTACAACTTATTCACTTTGTATCCCATGTGTAACCTCCACCCTTATCCTCTCATAATCCTGCTCTTCCTCCCTCTTCTCCATCCATGCCCCTCCTCCAGTCCACTGATAGGGGAGATTCTCCTCCCCTTCCCTCTCACCCTAGCCTATCAGGTCTCAACAGAACTGGCTGCACTGTCTTCCTTTGTAGACTGGTAAAGCTGCTCCCTACTCGGGGAAGTAATCAAAGAGCAGGCCACTGAGTCCTTATCAGAGATAGCCCCTGCTCCCCTTACTAGAGTAGTCACTTGGACATTCAGCTGCCCTGTAGCCCTGTCTTTCATATTTTAATTTTCTGCCTTCAGTATATCATTGCATATCCTTCATATGCATGATATGGTGCCTCTAAACATCATATTCTACATCAAATCATAGAAAAATACTGAAAGGATATTATCTTATATATCAATATAAATATAAATATAAATAATATCAAACATGGGATTTTCTAGAACTTCACATAATTTTCTATAGTTCAGTAATTGTAACTAACAAACAAACACTACATGACGGGCTTATGCCTTTCACTATTTATGAAAGACAAAGTGGAAAGGAAGATCTACCATACTTTAATATTCAAACAGCATCTGCATTTTTTCAAATGCTGAGGATTGCACTTAATTGTATTTGCTACTAATCCTTGATTATACACATGAAAACCTATTGTGTATTGATAAATATCTAAGAGTTTGTAAAAATTTTGATTTCCATAAAATCACAGGTTTCCATAGAGACCAAACATTTCAGAAAACATTAGTTGTTAAAAGAGTAAAGGTGGAGCTTACTTTAAAATAACCTGTATTTTATCAATCAGTGCATCACTGGACTAGACTTATATTCACAAATGTACAGTTTCATAAGTAAAATCATATATTTTTAGACAACAAACAGTTTTGCCGGGTTATCACTTCAAAAGAAGCATTGGCCTCTCTGCCACTTTTTTTATTATTATTATTTTTAATTTTATTTTTTTTCTTATCAGTTACATTTTATTAACTCTGTATCCCAGCCATGTCCTGCTCCCTCAATCCCTCCCAATCCCACCCTCCCTCTCTCATCTCCACCCTGCCCCTTTCCAAGTCCACTGATAGGGGGGTCTCCTCCCCATTCATCTGATCCTGTTTTATCAGGTATCTTCAGGACTGGCTGCAAAGTCCTCCTCTGTGGCCTAAGGGACTCTTCCTCCCTTGGGGGGTGGGGAGGTCAAAGAGCCAGTCATTGAGTTCCTGTTAGAAATAGTCCTTGTTCCCCTTACTATGGGAAAGCAATTGGTTACTGAGCTACCACAGGCTACATCTGAGCAGAGGTTCTAGGTTATATCCATACATGGTCCTTGGTTGAATGTCAGTCTCAGAAAAGACCCTGTGCCAGATATATTTAGTCCTTGTGGAGCTCCTATCCTTTCCCCATCATACTAACTCCCCTTCTTTCATATGATTCCCTGTACTCTGCCAAAGGTTTGGTTATGAGTCTTTGTATCTGCTTTAAAAACACTGCTAGTTAGAGTGTTTCAGATGCCTTCAGTAGACTCCTGTCATACATTCAATGCACATCCCATCTGTCTTTCTAAATGAGGATTGATCATCTTACCCCATGTCCACTCTCTTGATTATCTTTTTTAGGTGTATAGATCTCATTATGTTTATCATATCTTATAGGTCTATATAAGTGAGTATACACCGTGTTTATCTTTCTCCTTCTGGGATATTTCACTCAGAATGATCTTTTCTAGATCCCACCATTTGCCTGCAAATTTCATGATTTCCTCCTTTTTAATTGGTGAGTAGTATACCATTGTGTAAAAATACCACAATTTCTGTATCCATTCCTCCATTGATGGACATCTGGGTTGTTTCCAGGTTCTAGCTATTACAAATAAAGCTGTTATAAACATAGTTGAGCAAGTATCCCTTTTGTGTACTTGAGCAAAGTTTGGATATATACCTAGCAGTGCTATAGCTGGGTCTTGAGTAAGCACTATTCCTAATTGTCTGAGAAAGCACCAGATAGATTTCCAAAGTGGTTAAACCAGTTTACATTCCCACCAGCAGTGGAAGAGGGTTCCCCTTTCTCCACAACCTCTCCCGCATATGTTGTCACGTGAGTTTTTCATCTTGGCCATTCCGATGGGTGTAAGGTGAAATCTCAGGGTCGTTTTGATTTGCATTTCCCTGTTGACTAATGAGGTTGAACATTTCTTTAAGTGTTTCTCTGCCATTCAATATTCCTCTACAGAGAATTCTCTCTTTAGCTTTGTTCCCCATTTTTTAATTGGATTACTTGCCTTGCTGCTTTTCAGCTTCTTTAGTTCTTTGTATATACTGGATATTAGTCCTCTGTATAAAGGGTTAGTGAAGATTCTTTCCCAATCTGCAGGCAGTCGTTTTGTTTTGATGACGGTGTCCTTTGCTTTACAGAAGCTTTTCAGTTTCATGAGGTCCCATTTATTGATTGTTGCTCTTAGAGCCTGTGCTGTTGGTGTTCTGTTCAGGAAGTTGTCTCCTGTGCCAATGAGATCAAGGGTATTCCCCACTTTTTCTTCTAACCAATTTAGTGTGTCCAGTTTTATGTTGAGGTCTTTGATCCACTTGGACTTTAGTTTTGTGCAGGGTGATAAATATGGATCTATTTTCATTTTTCTGCATGTAGACATCCAGTTGGACCAGCACCATTTGTTGAAGATGCTGTCTTTTTTCCATTGAAGATGCTGTCTTTTTTTCCATTGCTGAAGGTGTTTATCAGCTGGAGGAGTTCTCTGGTTGAATTTTTGGGGTCGCTCATATATACTATCATATCATCTACGAATAGTGACACTTTGACCTCTTCCTTTCCTATTTGTATCCCCTTGATCTCCTTTAGTTGTCTTATTGCTCTGGCTAGGACTTCAAGTACTATGTTGAAGAGGTATGGAGAGAGTTCTGCCACTTTTTAGAATCAGGCTCTTTAGAGGGTGCTCATGGATGGGTTTATAATCTCAGAGTCACATTATTTCTATGATAAATACAAAAAATCAACATTTGCTTTTTAATTACTAATACTGTTCTAGCACTGAAAACAAATGGCACTATGCTCAGAAAGTCTTGGGTATCAGATAACAATTTTCTTCATACATAACTGTTTCCATAAAACCAAGTGCTTCCATCTGTCTTGTAATACATATGAACATGTACAGGATGACTCGACTTCAGACTTCAGTTTTCATGAAAAAAGCTACAGTGAAGTTGCCCTTCCTGGCGTTGTTATCGTTTATGTGAGGGGTTTCCACAGGTTCACGTGTTTGAACATTTGTTGTGGTGGTGGCATTGATTAGGGAAGTCTTGAAAGTTTAGGAATACAAGGTCCTGCTGACAGATATAGCAGAGTAGTCATGGATATCAGGGTTCCAGCTGGCCGTGTTTCTTCTCTAATCTTTGCTTCCTGAATCACCAAGTTGAAAACAAGCCACAGATCCAGCAGCAATGCCTTGCCTTCTCAGCATGGTGGACCTTACTTCTTGAAAACTTGAGGAAATAAATTTTTCACAGAAGTATTCTGTCATAGCAGTGAGTAAAATAACACAGGTGGAGAAGATTTTTAAAGCATTTATTTGCTTATCTAAATAACTAATATGTGTGTGTATATATATATTAAATATATATATTTATATCTCTATATAAATATATAGATATATATTTAATATATCTATTTAAATATATAGATATATTAGCTATTTATATATATGAGATATGGAAATATGTGAATATATATATCCAGCATTCAAGATAAAGTAGGAACATTGAAAAAGACTTACATATACCCAGTTGCCTAGGAAGACAAAATTGAATGTATAAACACTGGAAGCAAAAACAGAAGCTTTTTGGATGATAAGGAGAATCCCACTAATAGGCTATACATTTCTTTTGTCACATACATTATTCTGTAGAGAATAGAGAATGAATGGAAATGGCCTAGCAAAGATGCAACTTGTTTCAAAACGTTTATAGCTGATTTGGTTGCAAAAACAAACAAACCAAAAAAAAAAAAAAAAAAGAAACAAAAAACAAATCCTGTGATCCTGAAACAATTGAGGTTGAGGCAGGAGAATAAGGATTTATTGGACTGCCTGAAATGATAATCAAAAACAAACTAAAACAAATTGAATCTTAAGAACAGACTGATGTAAATGTTATTTTGTATGTAGCAAAGAGGAAGGGTAGCAGGAGAGTTACAGAAGCATACCATCTGCATAGTATTCTTATATGTAAGAAAACAGTTATAAAAGATAGTTTACTTAATTTGAAGGTAGACTCAAATGAAATAACCTGGATTTCAGAATAACCAAAAAATAAGTTTTAGGTAACGTGACATTTTAAACCTACATGGCTGAAAGTGTGATACATAATAATACATCAAAAGATGAGCTAATTTCCTCCAGGGTAGGATGGAAGAATAGATGCTGTATCTTCAGATACAGTACTTTGGATGGAGAGAGGAGGAATTCATTTGGGAAATGATTAGTTTTTGAGAATGTGGAAATAAACTTTTATGAACCTGATCATGTTTTAAATTTATGCAGCTGTGCCTGGTGATAATAAATAAGATCACTGTACAGTAGGTGCTCAAAAAGCTGGAGATACTGTGAAACTGAAACAGACAAAGAAAATCGAAGAAAGGGTGTTAATAAGCATAGAACACTTGCATTAACTGTGGACCGATGGATAACTCTAAGCTCACCAGCAAACGTTTGCAGGAAAGACTAGTCTGCGAGCGCTGACCTGGGCTGGGTCAGAAGACAGATGAGCTCTAACACTGACTTTGTAGTCCATTTCTACTCAGAGTGTGTCAATCTTACATTGTTGTATGGATAGAAATTTGATAAACTGAGACATCACTAGTGGCATGGAAATTCTCTATCCAGTATTCAGCAGCCAGCAGCAAATCCATCTCCACTCTCATTACTGTTCCCCCCCCCCCCCCCCGCTTATTGTACTGACATTTGAATCTCAATTTTTCTCATTATAAATAACAAAGATGATTTTAGTTCTGTGGGTAAAATACAAATTTCTAGACTAGATCAGGCACATATGTATATATTTAATACCTGTTTCTAATTGTTCCACTTGATGCATAATATTTTACCTAAGTCAATTATTTAAATAATCCTCTGAATTAACACATACATATCCCCTTCAGTCAGAAGCCATTAGTTAATCCTCCACATTTCAGAAATGGTAGCAGATCCTCATTGCTACTGGTTTAGTTCTGAAGCTCATTTTGATTATTTTTTTCCAGCTAGTGTCAGCCTCGGAAACACTGGTCTTATATCTAGTTTCTCAGACTTGTCCAGTATGTTCTTATGTCTTTTGCTGTAGATGTCTGTCCTCATCATTTACCTAGCTAATGGCTTCTTAATCTTTTTAATTTTAAGGAGGTATTTGTGATGCGATGCATATCTCTACCAGCTCTGTCTCTTACTGTGACTTTCTAGGGGCCACTGTTCTTTCAGTAGCTGAGGCATGACAGTCTCCATGCTGCATAAAGCACTTCACTTCCGAGCCTCTTAAGCTCTGTAATGGGATTTTAAATTCATATCATTTGACATACAGAAAATTTTAATAAGTTTTTGATAAAGACATATTGATTTGTGTACATCACAGAGGCTGAACTATATCCTACAACTCTAAAAGACAGTAATTTGAGATTATCTTGACAGTTATAGTATCAACAGAGCTTTATTTGAATCTCAAATAGGTACAACAATGCATTTAGTTTTACCATCTTGATAATTGATTTTTTTTATGAAAGATTTGACTTAATGAGAAAACACTCTGCAAAATTTCACCAAAACACTTAGTGGACATACAACTATAATCTTATGAGGGAAAATATAAAGAGACAGAATAGACCAGTTTAGAGAAAGAGATTTGCTTATGCTGTGGCAACTAGTTTAAAGGCTCTATAAAGGTGATAAATAGGACTTCTTTTCTTTTTTCTTATCACCAATTTCCGGAAAAGATAGAATATAAAAAGAAGTTTAAAATGTAGTAATAATTCAGATTAATATTGTGCATGGTTTATTATCTGTGTAGAGTTAAAAAGCGGGCAACATATTTCAACTAGCCTAACTTAAACTAAGTTTAGAGTCAAGAAAATTTTAAGGCCATTCAAAAATATGCATAGCAATAAAGACAGGAATTTAAAGATATGTTAACATACACTGTTCCTTTTTACTTAAGTTATAAGTAGATTATTTTGTGCATAACATCAAATACAATCAACAAATGGGCATATTATACCCATACTCAGGGCATTTGTCTGAATTTAATTACCTACTATATAACAGGCAGCCATTAACTCCATAGGCTTTTAGTACATAACAGGCATGATAATAAAAAAAGGAACAGTATTATGATGTAGAATATAAACCCTAGTATAGCATACTGTTTTTGTTCTTTGATTCAGTCCCTTTATTGTTTACACAGTATTTCGCATATTGAAAAATAATTGTAAGCAAAAGCCCCAGATACACAATTATATTTCTTATCCAGCACTCCATAATTCTCTTATCCTATAACTGTGGTTTTCAAAGTAGAAGTCCCAATGTCTTTGAAAAACTTCTATATTAAAAAATATTTACATTATGATTCACTAACAGTAGCAAAATTACAATTATGAAGTAACAACAAAAATAATTTTGTGACTGGGGTAACCACAACATGAGAAAGCCTATTAAAGCGTCAGAACACTAGGAAGGTTGAGAACCACTATGCTATAGGTTTTCTGAAATATCAAGTTACTTTATGGTGACATAAAATGAACTTTGTCGTCATGTGTTTGTCCACTTACCTCAATTTAATCTATTTCTCTTTATGTGTATGTACGTGCATCTTTTATTTCTGATGATGATTGTATTTTCCCCTTCTGAGTGAGATATAAGCATCCTTCCTTGATACTTAGCTTCTTTGGGAAGGTTAATTGTAGTATGGTTGTCCTGTACTATCTGACTAATCTCCACTTATAAGTGAGTACACACCATGTGTGTCTTTCTGGGTCTGTGTTACCTCACTCAGGATGATCTTTTCTAGTTTCATCTATTTACCTGTAATTTTCATGATTTCCAAATCATCCAATTAAAAATGAGGTACAGAGCTAAACAGAGAATTCTCAATAGAAGAATTATGACTGGCTGAGAAGCACTGAAAGAAATGAAGACATCATAAGTCATTAGAGAAATACAAGTCAGAGGTTCAACTTTGAGATTACATCTTACACCTGTCAGAATCACAAAGATTAGAAACTGAAGTGACAAAATATGCTGGCAAAAATGTGGAGAAAGGGTAACATTCCTTCATTTTTGGTGGGAGTGCAAACTTGTACAATCAATCTGGCAGTGTCTCAGAAAATTCGGAATAGCTCGATCTCAAGATCCAGCTATACCGTTTCTGGGCATATACCTAAAAGATACTCTACTGTACAAGGACATTTGCTCAACTTAGTTTATAGCAGCTTTATTCGTAATAACCAGAAACTGGACACAACCCAGATGCCCCTCAATTAAAGAGTGAAAAAGAAAGTATGGTAAGTTTACAAAATGGATATAAAAAACTGTTAAAAACAAGTGATTCTATTTTTAGAGGGTAAAACAAAGAAAACAAAAGAAAGCTCTTCACCAGTGACTATATTTTCCTAAAGTAATAGGTGTTTTTTTTTATACAAATAAACAACTTTACTTAGAAAAATCTATTCGTATCATTTTAATAAATACTATACTGTTTAAAGCAAGCATTGTGTTAAAACCTTTACATGCAAAGATAAGAGCCTGGAATTTCCACTCCAGAATTTAGACTAAGATTCAGCTGGCATTATAACTAGTAAGGTTCTCTTTCTTTTACCTCATGCAAACTTCCTATATCATGTTGCTTTCTGCAATTATATCATACTTAGATTCTAAACCTAGATAGGCATTTAGACATAAGCACATGTTTGCCTTGAGAAATTCAGGATTTTATGTACTTTATTTTTAGGGTTTTATTTATTTATAGCATGATGGTAGCCAGGAAAGGCTAAGCACTGAAGTGTCAGCGAATCCCATGGAGTAGGTATCCCAGAAGCAGAAAGACACACTCTGTGTGTACTCACTTATAAGTGGCTATTAGACATATAATATAGCATAATCACACTAAAATCTGTACACTTAAAGAAGCTAAGCAAGAAGGAAGATCCTGGGTAAGATGATCAATCCTCACTCAGAAAGACAAATGGGATGGACATTGGAAGAGGGAGAAAACAGGGAGCAAGACAGGAGCCTACCACAGAGGGCCTCTGGAAGACTCTATCCCGCAGTGTATCAAAGCAGATGCAGAGACTCATAACCAAACCTTGGGCAGAGTGCAGTAATAGGTGATTTAAAGTAAAGTTTGTGCGAGATTTTACCATTTCATGTGACATGTTCAGAACCAGATACTGTGGCATAATTGTGAAGTTTACCAGTTGAAGATATGACATGATAAAGAATTCTGAGCACATCCAGGACCCACTGGGTAGATAGAACTTTAGTTATCTGAGGGAGAGAAATTCAATGTCTTTTCATTCATGTGACTCTCTATGGATGCAATTGTAATAGAGGACCAGAGGAACAGGACTTCCACAAGTTACCTCACATTTTAGGATTTTGGGAAGGCTGTCACAAGGGCACCATGATTCTGGACCACTGTTCTTGTTTCCAGTGTCAAAAATAATTGTTTTGTTTCTAGATTATAAAATAAATAAATAAATAAATAAATAAATAAATAAATAAATAAATAAATAGATAAAGAAAATCTTTCTGTCATCTGTGTTTTATAAACTCCACCGTGAAATGACTTTTGCCAAATTTAACCATTGGAGGCAGTCAATTGTGATATAGTGAGAACTAGGAAGGGCAACAAATATGCATGAGACATGTAAAAGAAGCCGCGGCGAGCACTGCTTTCCTGTTTTTTGCTTTACTGGAACCAAGTCTGCTGAAGTAGGGTTTCCCTTTTCTCCTTCCTAGATTAAATCCCTTCATCTTTTCTACACTTCAATCTTTTACACTCAGGCATATTGCCCATCAATTATTTAGTCTACTTCTGCTGTGGGTAGGATATATTTAGTAGGAAAGGCAAAGAAAGCAAAGGGATGCATTACTTACAAAAGCCCATAACACCTGACCTCAGAAGTTGAGTGTTGTAAATCAAATAATCATTTAGACCTAAGCATTTGTAGAAAATGCCTAGTCAATGCACAGAAATTCCACTAAAGGGAAAAACTGATTTAAAATTTCACACCCATATCAGGATAACAGCTAGCATCTCAGGTCTACTGAGATGGCACTTGGATGTCACTCAGATTCCTGATGATGATAAGATACATATCCTCAATGCCTGTGCCCTAGGCATGGCACATAGGATGCAGAACTTGTCAAGAGACAAAATATACTAAAGGAAAACAGACTTACCTTTTTTTCTACACATTTATATGAAGTGATGACCACTGATTCCTCCTGTATTGTCTAGCATTTATTTCAAATTAGGAAAATATAAAGAAATATGTTCTGGTTAGTTATTGGCAATTTGACATATATTAGAGTCACATGAAAAGAGAAACCATGAACGGAGGAATTGCCTCTAGGCCTATGGGCATGAATTCTGGGATCTTCTTAACTGGTAACTGAGGCAGGAGAGCCCACCCCACTGAGGTCAGTGCCATATCTAGGTAGATGAGCCTGTGTAAGGTGAGAAAGCAGGCTGAGCAGGCCAGAGCAAGCAGGTCAGCAAACAGTGTTCCTCCTTAATGTCTGCTTTAGTTCCTGCCTTCAGGCTCCTGTCTTGAGGCCCTACCTTGTTGTCTCTCAGGGATGAATCGTTACCTGAATGTATAAGATGAAATAAATAATTGTCTCCTCGAGTTCCTTTTGGTCATACTGATTATTGCAGTAACCACAAATGCAAATTAGAACATAATATATATGGGAGGTGAGAGAATTGTGATTGTTAAGTAGTAGATCCTTGAAGGATGATGATTGTAAAGAGGACTATAGACATAGAGGCACCTGGGACAAGTGCTTACTTTCTTACTCAGATAGCATAAGTACAAACAGGGAGATTAGCTGACATTTCCTTCTTTGATATTTATAATATATTTTGTTGTATAATGTAATCATAGCATTTTCCTCTTTCTTTCACCAACCATTCCCTTACTACCTTTTGCTCTCTTTCAAATTCATGGCCTCTCTTTTTTAAATTCTCTCTCTCTCTTTCTCTCTCTCTCTCTCTCTCTCTCTCAATCTCACACACACACACACACACACACACACACACACACACACACGTGCATGCACCTCCTTTGGATGACTGATGAAATGAAAAGTACTTAAGATAATAAAACTGGGTGATGACTAATGTCGAATTCTGCACTCTACATTTTGATAGTGCAGCTGAAAAAGAGTGTCAGCTTAGTGGTTTGGTGACCAGCAGGGTGTTGCAGTAGTTAGGGAATGCAGAAAGAGAATGATCACCATGAGCAAGGGTTCTGACAGGAGCTCCAACAGATCGGCAGTGATGTAAAGCTGTTCCAGGTCACAGGCTTGCATCAAATACAGAGAAAACTAGTTGAGTCAAAAGCAAAACAAGACAAAAACAAAACCAAAAAAACAGTGTGAGAAAAGTCAAAGTACCCTGTGTGTGAGCCAAGTGATCTTGGGCTGTGAATTCTTTCTGGGAAAGATATAGCATAGGGCAGGGCACCTCCTACACAAAACCAATAAACAGAAATCAAGAAAAAGGGAGTGCCTGTCATTTTAAAATTTTGGCTACTTATCTATGAGTAG
Organism: Psammomys obesus; assembly: GCF_907164565.1. Lineage (NCBI taxonomy): Eukaryota > Metazoa > Chordata > Mammalia > Rodentia > Muridae > Psammomys > Psammomys obesus. The sequence goes on from NW_026585797.1 coordinate 11,427,877, forward strand.
CTTAAAGAGTTAGTGAGGTGGTAAAAGACCACTCTTGGGAGAAGGAGTCTGCCCAGGACTGGAGAAGGAGTAAAGCCTCAGGAGAACTGAGCAGAACTGTTCCAAATGCTAAAGCTTGGAGGATTTGCCAAGTGAAGACTGAAAAAGAGAATAAAGAAAGAAAGAAAAGAAAACCTGCCTTGGCTACTCTTCCCTTTCCTAGGAAATATTGTTGGTTTGAAGTAACAAGACAAGAAATTTGGAAATGAAGTGATTTTAAGAAGTGTCTCATAGGATGGTGGTAGAGAGAGACATGTTAGGGAGGGTGATAAGTTTTCTTTATGGAGGCCTTTAGGTCCTGTTGTTTCTTATTGGATAACTCTTCCGTTTAAGAATAGAACTATATGTTTTCTCCCTACTTTCTCTCTGAGCTGCTCAATTTTTATTACCATATTATGTCCAAATTTTTATGTGTAGAGTACACACTTTATGTAAAGTCATACATGCATTTTTTCTGGTGGAATATATCTTATTGATGAGCAAGAGAAGGTAGGGGTGTGAGCTGGACTATGTAGCGTGTCTCCCGAAACACAACCTGCACTGCAAGATTGAGGTATATCATAGCATGGGTATTGCAGTGATCTCTTATCTGCTCTGTGGTGCTGATATATAGGTGAAAGGAAAAGGGGCAGAGAATGTTGAATTTACAACTACAACTTTTGATGGAGGAAAAATAAGTTTGTGAATGCTTGTGAATTTTCAAAATAGATCAAAGATTTAAAGAGATTTTGCTATTAGCTGGAAGGATGACACTTTTGGGTGGGATCCAAATTAGGAAAGAAGGTTTGTAATAAATCTTAGATCAGGCTGAAATCAGTAACAGGTCGAGCTGTTTGAAGTTTCAGGAAATGTGGTTAGTAATGTCAAGTCCAAAAGAAGAATTTATGATCAATCTGTCCTGAGTCCAGAGTAAGCTCAAAAGGATGGCGCAAGCAAAGGAATAAAAAATTTGAAACTATCAAAGAAATGTTTGTGGATGAAAATATATTTATAGAATAGGCCAAAGAATATCATGGAGTAAATAATATGGACAGTTATGAAGCACTATATCAAACAGTTTTATCAAATGCCCTCAGAACTTTCTAACACTCACACCAGCCATGTCTGTGCTTTGCACAATGAAGATAAGTCCCAGTCAGTCCTAAAGCACAAAGCACACTGCCTGGAAGGGGTCAGATAGATATCCCATCAGTGTCTAGGGAACAATATGCAATCACTAGCATTGATTATGAGGAAGCTCTTATTATGAGAACCACTGATGAAATGTTAATCCTAAGGCTTTCAGTATTTTTAAGTATCTTTTCCCTTTATTATTATTATATTATAATAATTATTATTATTTACAATTTATTTGCTTTGTAGTCAGTTGTAGCCCACTCCCTCATCTCTTACAGGTCCCATCCTTCTTCCCTTTTCCTCCCCTGTCCCTCTCGCCTAGTCCACTGATAAGGGAAGTTCTCCTCTCCTACTGTCTGACTCTAGCCTATCAGGTCCCATTAAGACTGCCTGGATTTTCCCCCTCTGTGGGCTGGCTAGATCACCCTACCAGGGAGAAGTGATCAAGGAGCAGGCAACCAAGTTCATGTCAGACACTGTCTCTTCTCCCCTTACTAGGGACCCCATATGGAGACTGAGATCTCTATGGAATACATCTGAACAGGTAGTCTAGGTACTCTCTACTGGTCTTTGATTGAAGCATCAGTCTCTGCAGTCCTCCCTGGATGGGGATAATTTTTTTTTTGGCTTTTTTACTCTCCTTGTGTGGTTCCTGTCCCCTCTGGGGCCTTCTATGGTTCCCTTCTTCCATAAGACTCCCTGTGCTTTGTTGAAGATTTGTCTGTGAGTCCTTACATCTGCTTCAATCCCCTTCTGGGTGGAATCTTTTAGAGGACATGTATTGTAGGCTGCTGTCCTGTTCCCCCTCTTCTAACTCTTCCAATGTCTATCCCATTTTCTCTTCTGAATGAGAATTAAGTATCTTCCCTACTGTCCTCCTTGTTGTTTAACTTCCTTAGGTTTGTAGATTTTAGTATGTTTATCCTATATTGTACAGCTATTATCCACTTATAAGTGTATACCACAATTGTCTTTCTGCTTCTGTGTTACCTCACTCAGGATGATCTTTTCTAGTTCCATCCATTTGCATGCAAATTTCATGATTACCTTTTTTTAACAGCTGAGTAGTATTCCATCGTGTAAATGTACCACAATTTTTGTATCCATTCTTCAGTTGAAGGACATCTATGTTGTTTCCAGATTCTGCCTATTATGAATAAAGCTGCTGTGAATATCAGTGAGCAAATATCCTTTTGTATGTCTGGCATCTTTTGGATATATGTCCAGGACTAGTATAGCTGGATCTTGAGGTAGCACTTTTTCCAGTGTTCAGCGAAAATGCCAGATTCATTTCCAAAGTCATTGTACAAGCTTACATTCCCACCAGCAATGGAGGAGGAATCTCATTTCCAGTGTATTCCAGAGTAACATGTTAAAATAAAATAAATAAATCCCCAGGCTTATTAAGTTTGCTTATTGGTTTTTAAGTAATTTGTTTCTCATTTTATTGTATTAAATAAATGTTTTAGGCAGTCACTATTTTTCACTAAATTCTTTCTCTAGGCCTCAACACATTGGACTAATAATCAAAAGAAATAGATTCATACTAACAGTAAAAGTGGACCTAAGTTGTTATTTGATCTGAGAATAATTAGAAAGAAAAACTTCACACTAGGTTGGGTTCAATTTAGATGGCAAGAAGTGTCCTTCTGCCTCAGTCCTTCCTTTGTCCTTTAATTCTTACAAAACTAATCTGATGGTAATCAGACAGAATTTCTTTATTAACCTGTCTTTCTGTGTCTGCATTATAAAAAAAAAAAATCCCCATGCATACATGCTTAAGGAAACATTCTGAGATGCACCACTGGGTGATTTTGTGTGAACACCATAAAATATTCTTAGGAAATCCAAGACAGTATAGCTTACTTATCATGCTAAATGAAAGTAGAGCCACACAACAAGCTATTGCTTGCAGGGACAAGATAAATAAAACAAAACATTAAATTTGATAATAAAACAAATGAACATTATGCAGTCTAATGATCCAATAAGCACAAGATGCATGAGGCTGTTGCTGGCATAACATGTCGTAGCAAACAACTTTTGTGAGAGGACTATTTTAACATAATGATAAAAATATGGGTATACTGTGTTAGTTAGCTATGTATCACATGTCACCAGAACTGAAGATTGAGATTATCAACTCTAACATGAGGAATAGCTGATTTGGGCTCATAGACTGAGGGTTGCATCTATGGTTGAGTAAGTCTCTTGCCTCAGGGTCTGTGGTGACACAGATATTCTGTCCTGGATTCAGGGTGGAAGTCATAGGAACAATCACACATATACAGAGAATTAATTAAGGCCCTATATTTCTATTTATTATTTATTTCTTCATTTATCTATTTTCAAAAATGTTTTGATTGATTGATTGGGTGGTGAAACCCAGAGCTATACACATAGTATGTATGGGAGATTACCCCTGAATCACATCCCAAAGCCCTGCACTCTCCTATGAGGAGATTTCTTCCCTGAGTGAAGACCTTGTTCTAGGCCTTGTTTCTAAAGGCTTTACAACCTCCTGGCAATAACAAGTTGGGACAAAGTCTTTAACATGTTGACTTGGTGGCCTCATATTCAGACCATACATAGTTATATGTAATCCAGAAACACAGTTTTTACTATTGTTATCAAACATAAACATAAACATTAAAGACAATGTTTGACTGCAAAAGACACTGTCAATACAATAAAATGTCAGCCTACAGATTGGGAAAAGATCTTCGCTAACCGTACATCTGACAAAGGGCCAATATACAAAATATATAAAGAGCTCAAGAAATTAAACATTAACAAAACACATAATCCAATTAAAAAATGAGGTACAGAGCTAAAAAAGAGAATTCTTAACAGAAGAATCTTGAGACCAAGAAGCACTTAAAGAAATGCTAGATGTCCTTAGTCATCAGAGAAACAAACCAGAATGACTCTGAAATTCTATCTTATACCCTTCAAAGTGGCTAATATTAAAAACTCAAGTTACAGCACATGCTAACAAGGATGAGAAGCAAAGGGAACACTCCTCCATTGCTGGTGGGAGTGCAAACTTGTACAACCACTTTGGAAATCAATGTCCCTCAACTGAAGAATGGATAAAGAAAATGTGGTACATATACACAATGGAATACTAATCATCTATTAAAAACAAGTTCATGAAATTTGCAGGCAAATGGATGGAATTGGAAAAGATCATCCTGAGTGAAGCTACCTAGACCCAGAAAGACACACACTGTATATACTCACCTATAAGTAGATTTTAGACATAGAGTATAGGATAAACATGCTATAAGACACAGATACAAAGAAGATAAGTAACAAGAAAGACCCAAGGTAGTAAGCTTAAATCTCACTCAGATGCGAAAGCACTTGAAGAGAGGGAACAGGGTAAGAGAAATAGAGAAGAGAAATGAGAGTGAAGGTCAGGCCTAGGGAGAATGAGGATGGGAAGGCAGAGGGCCTGAGTGAGAAGAGAAACCATGAGCTGGGGCATCTCTGAAACAAGCTGGAGACTGACAACATGGCAGGCTCAAGGGAGGATATTGGGTGACTCTAGCTGAGACCACTAGTAGCAGGGTTCATGTTAAAAGCCATTCTTTAACTAGGCAAGATTCCTAGTGGTTGGGGGTGGGGATCACCAACCTACTCACAAAAACTTCGACCCAACATTTATCCTGCCTATAAGATGTATAGAGATAAAAATAAAGCATAAATTGAGGGAATGCCCAAACATTGCCTGGCCCAACCTGAGACCCACCCCTTTGGAGAGAGCCAAACCTGACACTATTAAAGGTGCTCTGCTATGCTTGCAGATGTGGCCCTAGCATAGCTGTCCTCTGAGAGTCTTCACGCAGTAGCTGATGAAACAGATGGTGAGAGTCACAAACAAACAATGGGGGTAGCACAGGGAGTCTTGCAGAAGAGTGAGCGGAAAAATAAAAGAACTTGGAGGGGACAGTAGCTCCACAAGAAGTCCAACAGAGCCAGCTAAACAGGGGTCAGAGACTGAAGCACCAACCAGGGTGTATGAACTGACTGGATCTAGAACCCCTACATTGATTTAGATGAGAGGCGGTCTGGTCTTCATATGGGTTCCCTAGAAAGGGGAGCTGGGGATGTCAATGGCAGAGACTGTTGCTTGCTTTTCGATCACTGACCCCTGGTGTGGTTGCCTCAACAGATCACAGAGGAAGAAGATTCACTCTGTTGTGATGCAATTTGATGTGATGGGGTGAGTTGCTGTTGGTGGTGTGGCTCCTCTTTTCTGAGCAGTATGGGAGAGGGTATAGGGAAAAGAAGGCAGAAGTTTGGGACAGAGAGGAGAGGAAGGAGAGGGCTACAGTTGGAATGTGAAGTGAATAAATAAAGTAGAAGAAAAGAAAAAAAAAGTAGTAAAGAGGGGGAAAAGTTTCTATGGCTTGATTAGATAAAAAAAAATAAATTTATTAAAATACATAAAAATCTACATACCAGCCATTCCAGTCTTTTGTATATGTGAAAAGAAAGTGCATGTTTCATTGCCTAAGATAATGGCAACCCAGCACATGTATTAGCAGGCTATAAGCAACCTTGGTGTCATATAGAAAGGAGATGTCTGACAACTATTCCAGGATTGACTGGCAAGAAGAGAAGTTCCAGAGTGTGCTGGATGATGAAAATATGCCATTAGTAATGGAGTAAAATCTTTTCATACCTGGAAATATTTACCAATGTGTGAAGGACCAGTCAAAATAATTTGTGGAAGGTATTATACTGTAAAAGACACCATTTGCATATAATTATAATTTCATGCTGTGAGATTTTCATGCAACCAAGCTGGTTAAGACAGGTGCTTCTTCCTCCCCCAAGGGGCAGCCACTGATGTGACTGCAAAGACTGAGAAGGTCACTTTTTCTAAGAGACTGCCATCCTTTGAATGACAGTTTGACAAAGGTGTTCTTTCAGTCTTTGGATATTAATTGATAAGCTACTTTGTTCTTATCAATGGTGTGTCAGCTCTAAGAACACTGAGGTGGAAGTCAGAGACAATTGGCCACACATTGTAGCTAAAGGACTGAGCTATCTTCAGTTTTGTTAATTCTACTTCTGTCTCAGTGTCTGTGAGAATAAATCACAGCTACCACAATCCATGCTGTGGGACACAAGGAAAACATCATGTCAAGATTCAGTTAGGTTTTTGACATTCAGTGAACCTAGTAACTGTTGATTTTTTCCCCTTGCCCGTTTTTGCCTAGCCAAATAACAGCACTGAAGAAAGCACTGAAGGCCAACCAATCAGTGACCTAAAAGTGAATCTCAGAACATGTCTGAAATATTGATGATCCTGCTGAATTCAGGCTTCAGTTTTTAAGTTCTATATGAAGTACTGAACTACATGCATGGCCTGTTGGATATTTTGAATCCTGTGCAGTCAGAGACATTTTTATAGGCTAAGCTGCTCCATGAAGAGAAGACTAAGCAGGAGAACATTTATGACCAATGCTCATGTTAGCATGTCAGCTAGCAACCACAGCAGGGCTGGATCATGCAACGTGAATTTTTTATTGTATCAGGCCACTTTAAGAGAAGCACTTTCTCTATCTATTTTTAGTTGTTACTCATTTATGTTTTTCACCCCCACCCAACACTGGGAACATTAGGTGAATTCATGATAAATAACTGAAGGAAAAGGATAATTTCAGACGCTGGTGATCAATTCCACATTTTAAACACCAGTCAACCAAGAAAGTTTCAGGTCATGGAGTACTGGATTCCTGCCATGGGATGTCCCTAGGGAAGTTAACTGAAGGAAATGAAGGCTTAATTGGTACTTATATTTCCAACACAGCAACACTGAGTTCCCTTTAGGGAGGTTTGGTAGAGAGGTTGTCCATCAAATCTTGACTTGAATGTAACTATGCTTCCAATTTTGAATTATGGGAGCTCACTGATAATCAGATAAGGGAAGAACATTGTTACCTTTGCTGCAGCTCTTAATGACATTAAAGACAAAGGAAAGAAGAGGAAAGAGGTATAATACAGTGAAACCACATTTCAATACTGGGAATATGTAGCAAGACACATAGGATTCAGTGAGACTCAGTAACTCACAGGTCAAAGTTACTCACAGGTCACATCATGTGAGTGAATATTTGTTAATTTATCATGATAAGAAATGTTTTGTTTATTTATTTTCCTTTCTTTGGAAATAAGTTTTCTTTCCTTCCCATCTCTCATTGGGTTCTCCAAACTTCAAGGGGAACAACCAGACTGAGAGATCTAATTTAGACTCACTCTGCAAAACGTCTGGCTGTGGGTCTCTGCATCAGCTCCATCCACTGTTGGAGGAAGCTCTATGATGACAACAGGGATAGGTACTGACCTATGAGTAGAGCAAGATGTCATTAGAAACCATGTCATTGATTTTATTGTTTTTATTTTTAACAGTCATGTTTTATCCAACTACAGGTTTCTGGGCTATTCAGTCTCTGGCAATTGGCCATCCAGACAGTCCAGGGCATGGGCTTCCTCTCATGGCATGGGACTCAATTTAAACCAGACTTTGCTTGGCCACATGCTCTGTGCTAACTTTGCCTCATTATATGTCCCAATGAATCAAGTAAGCAGAGCTCATATGGGCTCAAGGAGACTGAACTGACAATCATGGAGCCTGCATGGGTCTCCACCAGATCCTCTGTATATACCTTTGGCTGTTAGCTTGGTGTTTTTGCAGTACTCCTAGGGAGTGGGAGGCAGTGTATCTCTGACTCTGTTACCTTTTCTTGAGACTCTTTCCCGCCTATAGGCCTGTTATTGTTGTGGTGTTGTTGTTCTTGGGTTTTTGTTTTGTTTTGTTTTTGGTGGGTTGTTGTTTTTTTGTTTTGTTGTTATGATGGTGTTTTGTTTTTGTTTTGTACAACCTCAGTATGAGTGTTTTTGCTTTGTCTGATTGCCTTATCTTGTTTTGACATATTTGGTCTCTTGGAGGCCTGCTCAGAGGTGGCAGTAAGCTGGGAGGAATGAAGAGAAAGAAAACTGTGGTAGTGATGTATTGTATGCAAGAAGTATCTATTTTCAATAAAAAGCAAGGGGGAAGAAAGTAAAAGCTCTCACATACACAAAAAATGAAAAAAAGGAAAAGAATAAATTGTTTCGCGTAATATATCCTGATTATGGTTTCCCTTATCTTTACTCCTCCCAGTTCTTCCTCACCCCTCTTCCCCTTCCATCCCCTCCCCTCCTTGTCAGAACTACTCCCTTTCTATTTCAAAATAGAAACAAACAAACCAGACTTCTAAGAGATAATAATAAAATAATAGAATAAGATATAATAGAATAAAACAAGAACTATCACATCAAAGTTGGACAAGACAAACAAGCAGAAGGAAAAGAGTCAAATAGAAGGCACAAGAATTAGAGACTCCCTTTTTTTGCACACTTGGGAATCCCATATAAATACTAAACTAGAAGCCATAATACAAAAACAGAGGACCAGGTGAAAATCCTTATAGGCTCTATGCTTGGTACTTCAGTCTGTATGAATTCATATGTGTTTTGCTCATGCTGATTTAGAGGGCCTTATTCTCCTGGTGTCCTCCATCCTTTCTTGCTCGTACATTCTTTCTGCCTCCTCTTCAGCTGGGTTCCCTCAGCCCTGAGGTGAGCTCAGGACTTGATGGATACATCCAATTTAGGGCTGAGTATTGTAATGTTTCTTACTCTCTGCGTAATGTCTGTGGATCTCTATCTGTTCCTGTGTGCTGCAGGAGTAAGCTTCACTGATGATGGCTTAGAAAGGCACTGACCTATGAGCATAGTGAAATGTCACTAGGAGCCATTTTATCACTGTGTTTTTTATGTTGTTGTTGTTTTTGTTCGTTTTGATTTTTTAGACCACTAATATTTGGATTTCTCCCTAGGTCCCTGGGTTACCTGATCTCTGGTTCTCAGTCACTCAAGAAATATCACGTATGAGTACTCTGTCATAAAGTGGGGTTTAAGTCAAATTAGATATTGATTGGTTCCTTCCACAAGTTTTGGGGAGTCCATTTCCCTAGATGTCTTGTAAGTAAGACACCATTGTAGATCAAACAGTTTATGGCTGTCTTGGTGTTTACATTAATCTTCGGTAGCATGTAGAGTAATTTCATGTATCAAAGATGCTAGAATAGAGTAAATGTTTTAGACAATGAATTATCTTACAAAAATTAAGTATCAAGACAAATACTTTTATTCTTATAATGGTGTTCTTTTGATCCCAATTTCTCTTTTATAAGCAATTCTTGTTTGCAAGTCTTTGAAAGTTGGTTTATGTATGTTTGGATATTCTTTATTCTAATGGTGTAGCACTCATTTGTGAAGCAAAATTTGAAGGTGATGTGAGCAACTGATAAACTTTAGAGTATGGATATTTGAAGAACTATCAGAAATCTAATGTTCTTAGCCCCATAATGTCAGTAATGTTTTTTGATCCTGAATTTCATATTCTCTTTTAGTTTTACCTTCTCCACACATGTTAGTTGAACACTGCGGAAGGAGCCAAGAAATCAAGTGTCTGAATGGGAATGATTGTAGGTAAGTGGGAGTCAGAGGATCAAAGCGCATAGTGTTCAGTCACAGGGAAACCTCAGGTTGGTGTCCATGTGAGAAGGGAAGGGGCACTGGCAGACATATGACGAGGAGGCATTCTCAAGTGTACACCATTAAATGACTCTCTTCATACATGAGAAATACTGCTGAGATCTTGAAGTGATTAGTGTATGTTAAGGCATCTTCGCTAATGGGCATTGTTTGTTTTTAACATTATTATGAATGAAAGCCTTATAGAAACACCTTAAGAAGGAAAATTTTCATTGGCTCCTTGATCCGATCCATTAAGGAGGGGAACTTTAGTCAGAAAAGAAGTGCACATCAGGGTTGGCAGGAATAAGAGGAAGAGGTGGGATAAATGGTTTTATCATTTTCCTATTTTATTTAGTCCAGGCCCTCAGCCCATGGGATTGTGCCATCTTCATTCAAGATCTTCCTTTTCCCTTCTTTAATCCTGTCCAGAAATGCACTGTCCAGAAAGGCACACAGATATATGCCTCTTCATTATCATAGTAGATTCAGATAGGACACCCAAAATCTGTCAAAATCTCTGTTTTCATTTGGAAAAATCAATATCCCAGTTACAAGGGCATAATACCTTTTATCCCTACTCAAAGCAGGGAAACTAAAAATCAGAAAGAAAAGCCTGGGCTGTGTAAATATCCACAGAATATCTGCACTTTTAGTATCTGTTCATTGGCTTACAGGAATGCATAAATTTTCTAAACTGAGGATGATCAGGATTCAATGTGAACCTAGAGCTGTTTAGTCCCTGCTCCTCATTCTCTTAGTGTTGTTTTTTTAATACATCTGTGGATACATTTGGACATACTTTTACTTTTATGAAGGCAGATACAACAGCACCTAAGCATAAATGTCACCAATTATATTAGGTTAGCACTACCATCTATAAAGTAAAAGAACAGGCATACAAATGGTAGCTATGGAGTGGTCCAGAGCAAACCTGTGATCTTAGTAACTGGATTCGATAAAAATAAATAAATAAATAAATAAATAAATAGATAGATAAATAAATAAATAAATAAACAAGGAGATAAATAGATAAATAAATAAATAAAATTGGTCCCTATGATGATCAAAATTCTCTATCAGATAGTTTTTCTCAGGTAAATATCTTTGTTCTGTACGTTGAAATACTTACTGGTCACAAATGGGATATTATCCAATAAATTGCATTCTAAAAGGTGTGTTCTGAGGACCAGTCACTGAGATTCAAATGAAATGGTAGATTTCACATTTCAGAAGTTCAAGATGAGTGTGGATTACAACTCCAGGGCACTACTCACTGAGAGACAGAGAATATTAAACATTCCAAAAACTAAATAATGTTAAACAATGCTATAAATAAATAATAATAAAATACAAGAAGTTCTTATTTAATTATAAAAATACAAACATTAAATCAGTTTGTTGCAGGTATTTTTATATGTCAGAACCCTTCAGTGGTAAAAATCAATGAGGAAGTGACTGTTGACGGAATTATCACAGAGTCAGGAACACTTAAAATAACTTTTGGAAGGATGTGGAGTGAGAATTTCTGCTGTAGGTTAGGTCATTACATTGCTGAAAGACATTATCTCCTTTGTGAAAACAAAAGTATTCTTCGGTAAAATAATCTTTTTTTTCCTCATTGTTTTCTGTTAATACATAACTGTATCTTCACAAAATCAGAAAAGATCTAATTCTAAATGAAAAGAGTACTGTTCCCAAACTATCTGAGAAATGCCATACTGCTCCTGAATATAAGTCCAGGTAGTAAAAGACTGCCATATCTCCAGAGACATGACATGCACAAGAAGGCAAACACCATGCAGCGATGAGATTTTGACTGCAGAGACAGGGTGAGTGGTGATGAGACCCACATGCAATGCAAGTCACAGCGACTAGCAATTCAGAAAGTCCCCTCACACTTTGCTGTTAAAGCAGAGGGAGAGTAGAGATGGTGAAGGGAACGGGACAGTGCTGTCTCGGCTTTTCTTGCTCAGGGTCTGGGCACTCAGGATGATCTAATCATGAGCCAAGGCTATATAAAAGCTTTAGTCCCAAATCTCTTCAAAATTCAATAACGAAAAGATGCAAAGGGAAGAAATCATCTTTGGGGCCAATGTGAGGTTATTTCAGATATGATTGTTTGAAATTCCAAGACAGAAGTTATCAAAACTTCCAAACAATGGGAAAGAAAAATAAATATAAGAAAATGAACATCCTGCCAGTGTTTGATGGGCTAATGACAAGCAGCCTTATTACACTTAAGAGGCAGAGCCTAATGGGAGGCTTGAAGAAGTTGCAAAATTTCAGTCCACTCTTTTGTGGTTCCATTATAACTTCAGAATTGTTGCATTAATTTTTGTGAAAATGTGGTTTGGATTTTGATAGGAATTACATAAAATGCCTACTGGTTTGGGCAATATGAACATTATACCAGTATTCTCACAGATTCTCTCATTGATTTGCATCTTTTTAAATTTTATTCATCAGTGTTATATAGTTTTCAATGAATACACCTACCGTATCCTTAGGTAAATTTATTCTTCCCTTATTCTTTGATGTTATTGTTACTGAGATTACTCATATTTATATACTGCTATTTATCTAAAAAATAGCAAATAGTTAAGTATTTTATATGTATTTTTGGATACTTCAACTTCCAGTCTGTTTGAAAAGTACACAAAATTTTTATGGATAACCAGAAATGGAAAGAAACCAGAGGACGTTTTAGAAAGTATATCATATCAAATGATAAATTGATACAAAATGATGTCCCTGGGAGGTTATAGAGAAAAGGGAGGAGAAGAAGGGGAAGGGAGGATTGGACAAGGAAGAGATGAGAAAGGGGGACTATGATTCAGATATAAAGGGAATAAACAAACAAACAAATAAACATGTATTATGGGACTATGTTTCCGTTTTAATTGCATGTGCAGGAATATGGGTCTTCTTCACAGCAGATGACTATGATTTACCTTGTGTTCTATCAGGGTCATGGTTTTCCCAGCTTCAGATAGTTTCTGTGATTTTGAGACATCTGGAATTCGGGAATTGTTCAGAGGGTATATAAGAGGATGTGCTCAGTTCTGATGTGACTTGATGTGCTGAGGTGGGGGAGGGCTCTTCTTCTCTGTGGAGTAGGGAACGGGGTATAAGGGAACAGTGAGGCAGGGTGGGACTGGGAGAAAAGGATGGCGGAGGCTACAACCATGATATAAAATGAATGAATAAAAATTAAAATTAAAAATAAAAAACCCGATAGGTTGGTTGTTGCTGGTTGGTGATTGCTGTTAGTTGCTTTTTTGTTAAGTAGTCATAAGCAAATAATAATAATAGTAATAATAATAATAATAATAAATTAGATATCATGATGGTGGATATCAAATTTTCCCCAATGAGCTTAATGCCCCCAATCAGCAGAAAGTGGTGTAATGATAAGGCTGTCCCCTTTCCCCTCTATTCTTTTTCTTTACTATCTAGTGTTAGGGGATTTAAATGGTGAAAGAACAATAGTAGAGAAGGGTGGAAGGAGAAATATCCACAAAGCAGCAAACACTGACTACAGGGGAGGTGAAGGGGAAGATCATGTGGGAATAAAAGAGGAAATACTTGGAGAGAGAGCCAAATTTAGAGCCATTTGAGGGGTAGTATAGAAACCTAATAGACCAGAAGTTTTCATATATCTATGTATACTATGTATATATTATACATATATATAGTATATATTGTTTATATGTACATATATATATGTATATATATATACATGTATGTATATATATATATATGTATATATATATATATATATACATGTATATAGGGAGGAGGTCTCCCCATCAGTGGGATATATATATATATATATATATATATATGTATATATATATACATATAAACAATATATACTATATATACTATATATATATGTATATATATGTATATATATACATGTATATATATATACATGTATATATATACATATATATATATATATATGCATGAACTTGATATAAATGAAACCATCAAATAATGGGGTAGATAGAGCTCCAACTGGATATCTCATCACAAATGAAGCTTCCAGTCCTAGACTTGGGTTATATGTAATTGAGTTGTTGGCCAAAGGGATCCCATTGGAATCTTCAAACAACCTTGGCTCCGGCCAGGTTCCTCTCCATTAACTGACAGCAAAGCCCCATTGCTGAGAATAATGCCTATACAGTTCACTAAATGTGGAGATAGCTAAGTTTTTCTGTCTTTAGTATAGGAAGGAAATCTGAATGCAGAGGGAGAGAGAGAAATGCAAACACCAAGCCAACTACAAACCCTGGGATTGCCAATTGTGTCTTTCCTGTGGATCGCTAGGGCAGTTGTAGCACAAAGCTTGTAGAAATAACCAACCACTATCTGATTTGACATAGGACCTACAGCATGAGATGGAATCCATACCCAGTAACCACTGAGTGACCAAGAACCAGAGACTATATAACCCAGGAAGCTAATATCAATCCAAATATTACTGTTCTAAAAATGACACCTAATGACATTTGGCTATACTGATAGAACCATGCCTTGCCCAGTCATCATCACATAAGCTTCCTCCTGCCACAGATGGCAAAAAATATGGAAAACCACAACCAGACATTATGCAGAGAGTGATGGCCTTGGAACATTCACTCATAAATGGGATATTTCCACCAAATCTTTCCCATCAGGGCTGAGAGAATCTTGTAAAAGAAGAGTCAGAAAGTTTAAGAGCCAGAAAGAATGGAAGAAACCAAGAAAACAAGCTCCTATAAATCATGACCAAAGCACATATAAGTTCACAGACACTGATGCAGGATGCACAGGGCTGGCATGGGTCTGTACATGATCCTCTGTGTTTCTATTAAGGTTTCCAATACAGTGTTTTTATGAGATTCCTGACTGTGCTAACATTGTGTCTCTGATAATTTTGCTTTCAGTTTTTTTAATTTTATTTTTTTCTTATCAGTTACATTTTATTAACTGTGTATCCCAGCTGTATCCCGCTCCCTCATTCCCTCCCAATCCCACACTTCCTCCCTCATCTCCACCCTGCCCCTTTCCAAGTCCACTGATGGGGAGACCTCCTCCCTATTCTTCTGATACTGTTTTATCAGGTAGCTTCAGGACTGGCTCCAAAGTCCTCTCTGTGGCCTTACAGGACTGCTCCGCCCTTGGGAGGTGGGGAGGTCAAAGAGCCAGCCATTGAGTTCCTGTTAGAAATAGTCCTGGTTCCCCTTACTATGGGAAAGCAACTAGTTACTGAGCTACCACGGACTAAATCAGAGCAGAGGTTCTAGGTTGTATCCATACATGGTCCTTGGTTGAATGTCAGTCTCAGAAAGACCCTGTGCCCAGATATATTTGGTCCTTGTGGAGCTCTTATCCTTTCCCCATCATACTAACTCCCCTTCTTTCATACCATTTCCTATACTCTGCCTAAGGTTTAGTTATGAGTCTTTGTATCTGCTTTGAAAACACTGCTAGTTAGAGTCTTTCAGATGCCTTCAGTAGACTCCTGTCGTAGGTTCAATGCACATCCCATCTGTCTTTCTAAATGAGAATTGATCATCTTACCCCATGTCTGCTCTCTTGATTTTTTTAGGTATATAGATTTCATTAGGTTTATCATATCTTATAGGTCTATATAAGCGAGTATATACCGTGTTTGTCTTTCTTTTTCTGGGATATTTCACTCAGAATGATCTTTTCTAGATCCCACCATTTGCCTGCAAATTTCATGATTTCCTCCTTTTTGATTGCTGAGTAGTATTCCCTTGTGTAAAATTACCACAATTTCTGTATCCATTCCTCCCTTAATGGACATCTGGGTTATTTCCAGGTTCTAGATATTACAAATGAACGGCTATAAACATGGTTTAGCAAGTATCCCTTTTGTATACTTGAGCAAAGTTTGGGTATATACCTTGCAGTGGAATGGCTGGGTCTTGAGGAAGCACTATTCCTAATTGTCTTAGAAAGCGCCAGATAGATTTCCAAAGTCATTGTACCAGTTTACATTCCCACCAGCAGTGGAGGAGGGTTCCCCTTTCTCCACAACCTCTCCAGCATGTGTTGTCCATTGAGTTTTTCATCTTGGCCATTCTGATGGGTGTGAGGTGAAATCTCAGGGTCCTTTTGATTTGCATTTCCCTGATGACTAATGAGGTTGAGCATTTCTTTAAGTTTTTCTCTGCCATTCAATATTCCTCTGTCGACAATTCTCTGTTTAGCTCTGTTCCCCATTATTTAATTGGGTTACATGGTTTGCTGCTTTTCAGCTTCTTTAGTTCTTTGTATATACTGGATATTAGTCCTCTGTCAGATAAAGGGATAGTGAAGATTCTTTCCCAATCTGTAGGCAGTCGTTTTGTTTTGATGTCAGTGTCCTTTGCTTTACAGAAGCTTTTCAGTTTCATGAGGTCCCATTTATTAATTGTTGCTCTTAGAGCCTGTGCTGTTGGTGTTCTGTTCAGGAAGTTGTCTCCTGTGCCAATGAGTTCTAGGCTGTTCCCCACTTTTTCATCTAACATATTTAGAGTATCTGGTTTTATGTTGAGGTCTTTGATCCACTTGGACTTCAGTTTTGTGCAGGGTGATAAATATGAATCTATTTCCATTTTTCTTCATGTAGACATCCAGTTGGACCAGCACCATTTGTTGCTGTCTTTTTTCCATTGAATGGTTTTGGCTTCTTTGTCAGAAATCAAGTATTCATAGGTGTGTGGGTTTATTCTGGGTCTTCTCTTCAGTTCCATTGATCCTCCTTTCTGTTTTTATGGCAATACCATGAAGTTTTTATTGCTATTGCTATGTAGTACAGCTTGAGATCGGGGATGGAGATACCTCCAGATGATCTGTTGTTGTACAGGATTGTTTTGGAGATTCTGGGTTATTGTTTCTCCATATGAAGCTGAGAATCTTTTTTTCAAGGTCTGTAAAGAATTGAGTTGGTATTTTGATGGGAATTGCTTTGAATCTGTAGATTGCTTTTGGCAGGATGACCATTTTCACAATGTTAATCCTACCAATCCATGAGCATGGGAGATCTTTCCATCTTCTGATATCTTCTCCAATTTCTTTCTTCAGAGAGTTTCTTCAGAGACTTTTTCTCAAACAGGTCTTTCACTTCCTTGGTTAGTGTCACCCTAAGGTACTTTATGTTATTAGTGGCTATTGTGAAGGTATTCTTTCCCTATTTTTTTCTCGGCCATTTTGCCTTTGGTATACAGGAGGGCTTCTGATTTTTTTGAGTTGATTTTGTATCCTGCCACTTTGCTAAAGGTGTTTATCATCTGGAGGACTTCTCTGGTTGAATTTTTGGGGTCGCTCATATATACTATCATATCATCTGCAAATAGTGACACTTTGACCTAGATTTGTATCCCCTTGATCTCCTTTAGTTGTCTTATTGCTCTGGCTAGGACTTCAAGTACTATGTTGAAGAGGTATGGAGAGAGTTGGCAGCCATGTCTTGTCCCTGATTTCAGTGTGATTGATTTAAGTTTCTCTCCATTGAGTTTGATGTTGGCTATAGGCTTGCTGTATATTGCCTTTACTATGTTTAGATATGTGCCTTGTATCCCTGATCTCTCCAAGACTTTAAACATGAATGGGTGTTGGACTTTGTCAAATGCTTTTTCGGCATCTAAGGAGATGATCATGTGGTTTTTCTCCTTCAGTTTGTTTATGTGGTGGATTACATTGATGGATTTCCATATGTTGAATCACCCTTGCATGCCTGGGATGAAGCCTACTTGGTCATGGTGGATGATATCTTTGATGTGTTCTTGGATTCGGTTTGCAAGTATTTTTTTGAGTACTTTTGTGTCAATGTTCATAAGACAGATAGGTCTGAAGTTTTCTTTTTTTGTTGGGTCTTTGTGTGGTTTACGTATCAGGGTGACTGTTGCTTCATAGAATGAGTTTGGTAATGTACTTTCTGTTTCTATTTTGTGGAATAGTTTGAGGAGAATTGGTGTTAGCACTTCTTTGAAGGTCTGGTAGAATTCCGTACTGAAACCATCTGGCCCAGGGCTTTTTTTGGAGGGAAGACTGTTAATGACTACTTCAATGACCTTGGGGGATATAGGGCTGTTCAGTCTTTCTACCTGATCTTGACTTAATGTTGGAAGATGGAATCTATCAAGAAAATTGTTCATTTCATTTAGGTTTTCAAATTTTGTGGCATATAGGCTTTTGTAGTATGACCTAATGATTGTTTGAATTTCCTCAGTGTCTGTAGTTAGTAGCCCTTTTCATTTCTGATTTTGCTGATTTGGATAGATTCTCTCTGCTTTTTAGTTAGTTTGGCTAAGGGTTTGTCTATCTTGTTGATTTTCTCAAAGAACCAGCTTTTTGTTTCATTGATACTTTGAATAGTTTTATTTGTTTCTAATTGATTGATTTCAGCCGTGAGTTTGATTATTCCAGCCATCTGCTCCTCTTGGGTGTATCTGCTTCTTTTTTTTCTAGGGTTTTCGGTTGGGCCATTAAGGTGCTTGTATGTGATGTTACAAATTTCTTCTTGAAGCCACTTAGTGCTATAAATTTTCCTCTGAGCACAGCTTTTAATGTGTCCCATAAATTTGGGTATGTTGTGCCTTCAATTTCATTGAATTCTAGGAAGTCTTTAATTTCTTTCTTCATTTCTTCCTTAACCCAGCTGTCATTGAGTAATAAGTTGTAAAGTTTCCATTTGCCTGTTGGCTTTTTGTTATTTCTGTTGCTGTTGAGGTCCAGCTTTAGTCCATGGTGGTCAGATAGAATACAAGGGATTAATCTTTTTGTATCTGTTGAGGCTTGCTTTATGACCAACTATATGGTCTATTTTGGAGAAGGTTCCATGCAGTTCTGAAAAGAAGGTATACTCTTTTGTGTTTGGTTGAAAAGATCTGTACACGTCTATTAGTTCCATTTGATTTAGGGACTCTGTAAGTGTTTTTATTTCCCTATTTGTTTTCTGTCTAGTTGATCTGTCCCTTGGTGAGAGTGGAGTGTTGAAGTCTCCCACTATTAAGGTATTACAATCAATGTGTGATTTAAGATTTAATATTGTTTCATTTACTAATGTAGGTGCTCTTGTATTTGAGGAATAGATATTCAAAATTGTGATGTCCTCTTGGTGGATTTTTCCTTTGATGAGAATATAGTGGCCCTCCTTGTCTTTTTTGATTAACTTGGGTTGAAAGTCTATTTTATTAGATATTAGGATGGCTGCTCCAACTTGTTTTCTGGAACTGTTTGCTTGAAAAACATTTTTTCCAGCCCTTTACTCTGAGGTAGTGTTTATCTTTGTTGCATAGGTGTGTTTTTTGGATGCAACAGAATGTTGGATCCTGTTTCCGCAACCATTCTTTTAGTCTGTGTCTTTTAATTGCGGAGTTGAGTCCGTTGATGTTGATAGATACTAGTGACCAACAATTGTTACTTAGTTTTGATGTGGGGTTGGTGGTGTCACTGAGTTTCATTGCTTGTATTCTTTTGCGTTTTTTTTTTTTTTTTTTTTTTTTGTCCTGTAGTTATTTATTTCCTCTGTTTCCTTAGATGTAGTTATTTTCTTTAGTTTGAAGTTTCCCTTCTAATAACTTCTGTAGAGCTGGGTTACTATGTATATATTGTTTAAATTTGGTTTTGTCATGGAATATTTTGAATTCTCTGTCTATGTTGATTGAAAGTTTTGCTGGGTATAGTAATCTGGGTTGGAATCTGTGGTCCCTTAAGGACTGTATGATTTCTGTCCAGGCCCTTCTGGCTTTCATTGTTTCTGTTGAGAAATCTGGTGTGATTCTGATAAGTCTACCTTCATATGTTACTTGGCCTTTTTCCCTTGCTGCTTTTAGAATTTTTTCTTTGTTCTGTAGGTTCAGTATTTTGAGTATGATGTGCCGTGAAGAATTTCTTTTCTGGTCTAGTCTATTTGGTGTTCTGTAGGCCTCTTGTATGTTTATGGCCATCTCCTTCTTTAAGTTGGGAAAGTTTTCTTCTATAATTATCTTGAAAATATTTTCCAGACCTTTGAGCCTGATGTCTTCTTTTTCTTCTACTCCTATTATTCTTAGATTTTGTCTTTTCATGGTGTCCTTGATTTCTTGGATGTTTTGTGTTTGGAACTTTTCTGATTTTATTTCTTTCTTTGAGAGACGTGTCAATTTCTGCAAGTGTATCTTCGGCTCCTAAGATTCTTTCTTCCATCTCTTGTATTCTGTTGGTGATGCTTACCTTTGTAGTTCCTGATCTTTTCTCTATGTTCTCCAGCTCAAGGTTTTTCTCTATTTGTGTTTTCTCTATTGATTCTAATTCTGTTTTCATGTCTTGCACCATTTCCTTCATGTGTTTGAATGTGGAATCCTGCTTTTTAATGACAGCTTCTATTTTTTTTGTCCGTTTCCTCTCTATGTATCACTAATTGTGCCTCTACTTCTTTGGCTATAATTGCCTGTATTTCTATGAGAGCTTTGTTTATTTCTTCTTTATTTGCCTTAATTTGTGTGGACATTTCTTTGAGAGCTTTGTTCATTTCTTCTTTGTTTGCCTCAATTTTCGTGGTCATTTCTATGAGAGCTCTATTTGTTTCCTCTTGGTTTGTCTCGATTTCTTTGGCTATTTCTCTGAGGGCTTTGTTCATCTTTATGGGCCTGTAATAGCTGGAGAAACATAGTTTTGAGGTCGTTTTCTTGTATATCTAGTGAATTGAAGTGTCCATTGGTTTTTGGGGTTGCTGGTGAGGTCATTATGTCCTGATTTTTGTTGGGTGTGTTCTTATGTCTGCCTCTAGCCATCTGGTTATTTATAATCCTCACTGGTTGTTCCTCGAGATTGTAGTTCGAGCTATGATCATCTCTTTCTGTTTTCTGGTTTTTTCAATAAGAACAGAGAGGTTCACTGGTTTGGGAGTGTGCACTATGGTTTCAGTTTTGCCTAAGTAAGGAATGAGACACTGGCGCTATTTGCATGCGCTTTTATCAGGCGCATTGTGCATGTGCGGATTCTCTGACTATTGCAGTGGCCTGCAGGCCACTATTATGCAATTCTGTCTGAGATCCAGGGATTGTTTGCCTGGATTATCCTGGTGGACCCGCAAGGCAGAGGCTTCAATGTTGGGGTCGCTATCCCAAGAATCCTTATAATGCCCACACTAGTGTTGTGGATGGCAGGGATCTCATCTGGTTGCTTCTGTGGAGAGGCCCTGGGACTTGGGCAAACTCTCCCTAGAAGGCTCACTCACTCTCTTGCAGGACCAGTTGGAATGCACAGCGGTTCTCCCTGCTCTGTACTCTCTGATTTGGTCCTGCTGAGGGAAATGTGTGGGTAGGCTAACAGTCAGCTCTGTGGCACTTGGCTGCAATTTTGCTTTCTTTTAGGCTCTTTTCATTCTCTCTCTCTCTCTCTCTCTTTTTGTCTTATACAACTCTGATGTGAAAGCTTTTTTTTAACTTTTTATGTTTTATCTTAAAATTTTATGTTTTATCTTTAAAATTTCCTATTATCTCTTAGAAGCCTGTTCTTTTCTAATGAGATATACAAAGGAAGTAGAACTTGATGGGAGGAGATATGGAAAGGAACTGGAGGAGTACAGAAAGGCTACATTATTTGAGAAAATCTAATTTCAATACAGGAAGGAAATATAAAAAATATTGATTTATATTATGATTTCCAGTTTAGTATTTTTATTGGATTCCTGAATGTGCAAACATGTGAGTCTCTGATTGTTTTGTCTCCTCTTGGGCTCTTTTCCTTCTGTTTGTCACGTGTAACTCTGATATAATATTTTATCTTATTAATATTATGCTTTACTATTATCCCTTTAGAAGCTTGTTTGTTGTCTAATGAGAGACAGAAAGGGAGTGAATCTGGATAGCAGAGCAGGTGGAGATGGGGCAACTGGGAGAAGTAGGGGGAATGGGAAATGGTAATCAAGATATATTAGATAAAAGCTCTTATATTTATGGTTGTGAGCCTAGCCATTAACAGCTGAGCCATCTGATGAGACCTTATAAACTAGGGTCAGATGGAAGGGGAAGAGGACCTCCCCTAACAGTGGACTTAGAGAGGGCCAGGGAGGAGATGAGGGCGGCAGGGTGAAATTGGAGGGAATGAGAGAGAGGGCTATAGCTAGGATACAAAGTAAATAACCTGTAATTAATACAAAAAAGAAAAAATTAAAAAAGAAAAAAATCTTAAAATGTAAAAACTTTATTGATTTTTGAGTTGTATCTCAAAGAAACTCAAATTATCTACAATATTGACTGATAAAGTCAGAATCTTACATGTATTCTTTTCAGAACATTCACAACGTGTGTGCAGCTATGGAGAGAAAATAATTATTCATTTCATTGAGATATATTTTGATGGATTCTTCTATTTAAACTTTAAAGTTTTATAATGAATACTTTTTCTTTGAACATTTATGTATGTTTTATAGAAATAAAATAGCATAATAATAAACAAAGAAGTTTGGTAAAGATTTGGTAAATGCACTTAAAGTTATCCCATATTTTGAACATTCTATGTGAGCAAAATATAAAGTAGGTAACTGATATTTAAGAGGGTAACAGATATGTGAGAAAACATCTGATAAAAAAATCCATATTGATTATCTCCACCTGTGTGGGGAGCAGCCTTACCAGACCACAGAAGATGACAAAGAAGACAGTCCTGATGAGACCTGATATATTAGGGTCAGATGGAAGGGGAGGAGGACCTCCCCTATCAGTGGACTTGGGGAGGGGCATAGGAAAATAAGAGGGAGGGAGGGTAGGATTGGGAGGGGATAGGTAGGGGGCTATAGCTGGGATACAAAATGAATAAACTGTAATTAATAAAATAAAATAAATCCACATTTTCAAATGTTGGTTTATGAAAAAATTAAAATGCATTTTCATTGTTTAGTTTATAAACTATATTAGTAACTTATAGAGCTACTTTTTAGGTTCATGATATAAAACTTTATAAGCTCCTTAGAGTGTCTGGCACTCAGCATGGGCTCAATAATATTATTTTCATTATATCATAAACAAAATATAGACTCTTGAAAGATTATGTGGGGATTCGTATATGTGACCAAAATATGAAACCCATGGATAGGTCTGTTCATTAAAAATTAAGACCTTGTCAGAAATGACATATTGAACTTTGTATTAGTCAGTGTTCTCTAGAGTAGCAGAGCTTATGTACTGGTCCAACTAATTCAGCAGTGAGGGAAAGTTCAAGAATCTCGAAGTTGCGCAGTCCATGAGGCTGAATCTCAGCTAATCTTCAGTAATACTGGAATCTTTAATGCCATGAAAGAATGGACTTTTTAGCAGGACAGAAACATTTAGATAAAGAGCAAGAGCTTCTTTCTCCCATGTCTTTATATAGGCTTCCAGCAGAAGGTGTGGCCCAAGTTAAAAGTGAATCTTCCTTCCTCAAGATGCAAATTAAAGGCGTGTGTCTTTCTATTTTAAAGGCCCAGACTAAAAGTGGATCCACACACTTTAAGCCAAGGAAAAAAACATCTCACCAGTGTGCTCCGCCCCATTTCTGAGCTGTGGTTCATTCCAGATAGAGTCAAGTTGGCAACCAAATAGTCATCACAAATCTTAAATGTAGTTGCTAGATAAGACTCAGTACATACTTTGTACAGTTGAAATAACTGGACAAACCAAATTCCATCGGTATCTTTGAGACCTGCTCCAAGAAGAGGATTTCTGATAGTTTGCTAAAGAAGCTTTGGATTACT
Source organism: Psammomys obesus (assembly GCF_907164565.1). Taxonomy (NCBI): domain Eukaryota; kingdom Metazoa; phylum Chordata; class Mammalia; order Rodentia; family Muridae; genus Psammomys; species Psammomys obesus. The sequence goes on from NW_026585797.1 coordinate 11,451,344, forward strand.
GAGATCTCAAGCTGCTTGTCATCAGCAGGATACACTGAGTAACAGCCATTGGCAGACAGGAGGAGATGCAGGTGGGAAGTCATTGGTAAACAACCACCCCCATGAGAGTCTTCCTGGGCTGGACACACTGAGATGAATTACTCATTGTTGCCTGAAACATAATAAGAGACTACTTTCACACTTGCATCTAGGGCAGGTTATTTATGATCCTGGCCATGCAGCTTTTCCACGATGGTATCAATATCTAAGAGTATGTTCATGCCCTTCATCATTCTCAAGCTTTTCTAGCTCTTCTTCACCCATTCTTTCTTTTCCTTGATCATATTATGATTTGTATTGTTATTCATTACATCCTTTTTATGTGGTAATTCAATTATGAGAGTCATACTGTCTCCTGTAAAGATAATTCAAGGGATTCTAGAATGTTTGTGGGAAGACGAAGCTTATTGATAACTAAGAAATCCAACAACTCTGACATCAATTCCTGTCCTTTTGCACAGACATAACTGGAAAGTGCTGATCAGGAATGATCTCTTCCAGCCTGCATGGCCTTGACAGACATAACAAGGACTGAGGAAAACACAGTAAGCGATGGCCAGAGTTTTCTTCACAGATTCTGAGGGAGTGTACTATGATGGTAGAGTAGTAATGTAGCATGTCATAACTTAGATTCACAATATGAACAACAAACAATCAAAAGCAGACAAAGAAATATCTCTGTATTTTTTTTTATTTGAGGAAACAAAAGTGGACTAGTACAGTCAAACATATCATGATCTGTGGCAAATGTAAATTTGAGTGATTTATCAAATGCATGGAGAATAGGGAGCTTGAGCTATGCTCAGGACAACAGCAGTGATCAAAGCTGCTCTCTGAGTTAGTGGTTCTATCAGGAAGTCCCAAAGCTGGTGCAGAGGGCAGGAACTAAGTCAGAGTCTAATCCCTTCAGGAATGAACTATGCTTTGGAGGGGCCTCTAGTTACATCCTCTGAGAAAAGGATTACCCCTAAGCCATATTCTCAAGACATAGCACCAATTTTCAGTCATATTCAATGAAATATCAGACCATAGAATAAAGTTTCTATGGACAGTGAAAGAGTAAGTAAATTGCAGATTTTCCCATTCAGTTATCATTGAAAGGAATCTAAATTAGCAGAGAGAATAACAGATACCAGGGTACCAAGAATAACAGATACCAAGGTGACTAAAGAAGTATGTCACTGTGAGAGATACCCATTAGAGAAAACTGTGAAAGATCGTGGAAGGATGGCAGTGATGTGTTAATTCCTACAGAAGAGACACACATGGATGGGGCTGGTGGAAATGCTATAATGAGTTCTAAAGCACAGGAAATATTTATACTCATAAAAAATAACACCCTTATAAGATTATATTTGAAGGGCATTATGCGGCTAAACTGGATGGAGTATTTCAGTATGCATATGTCAATAAATATTTGACCAACCATATAGAAGGAAAGATTTGGAATACTCACAGTCCTTAAGGAGATGAATATTAAAACACAGAGAAATGGTACTTTACACCACTAGAGGGACTTGGGGGAAAAAAAAGGACAAGAAATCAATGCATTTTAAATATACAAAAGATCTTCAGCCTGATGTAAAATAACCTCAAAAACTAGAGAGAACCTGGTAGTTCCTAAAATGTTAAGTATCCATTTGTCATATACCTGTAAGCCAAAGGGAAATGAAAAACATGTCCATACAAAAGCTTGTACACATTCTCATGGAGAATCATTTGCAATAACTGAGAAAATAAAGCAGCAAAAAATATGTGCTAATCCACAAATGAATGAAGAAATGTAGTATGTCTTATACAGTGAAGTGTCATTTAGCTGTACAAACAAACAAAAAAAAAAAAAAGGGAAAAATAGGTGGAGCCTCCCAGATCCCAGATGATCTTTGAGAATATTATACTCTGAGACAAGAAGAAAGTTTCAAAGTACTAAATATTTTATAATTTCATACATAGGATAGGAACCAATAGGCAACATACAGAGAAAATATTTTAGTATTTGCCCATCCCTCTACACCGGGGGCTCTCAATCTGTGGGTTGCAACCCCTTTGAGGTAGAATGGTGCTTTGACAAGGGTTGCCTAAGACCATAGAAAAACAGATATTTACATTACAATTAATAGCAGTAGCAAAACGACAGTTTTGAAGTAGAAATGAAAATAAATTTTAAGATCATCACAGCATTAGGAACTGTATTGTACAGTCACGGTATTAGGAAAGCTGAGAACCAGTGACCTAAGTCTTTAAGGAATGTGGTGTTTAAAGTGACTGTAAATAAGTCTGTGAATTATACCTTAAGAAACCTTTTTTCCCCCTAAGAAAATGTGTATAAAAAGAGAAAATTAGACGTGTAAAGTATTTGAGGAAAATACCATATGTTGGCTGAGACTTTTATGTCGGATACCATTAATAAAAATGTATTGTTGTTACCGAGGAAACCCAGGTGAAAGTTGATCACTTGAATTCCAAATATCAAAAGGCACAAATTATGTGAAATTATAGAGAAATGTGATTAGCACAGGAAGTTATCTTAACCTATGAAGAGGACTAGTTGTTAGGAAGCTGATGTGACAAGAAGGCATTTTATATAAGGAAATGCTTAGTAGGTATTTTAGATGTTAAAAACCACACTTCAGGTGTTACTGCCCTGGGAAAGAACCACAGATATTATGCAGCTTAATGTGTGCAGTAGTGCTATGATCAAGTCATATTACAAACAAGAGGCTTGATTTGACCTGTCAGTCAGGACTGCATAAACCCTGGTCTAAAGAAAAACATGTCACAAGAACTCAGTTCATTTGGGATGAAATCTAAACCTCTTAGTACAAGATCTTACATGTGATGCTCTCTTGCACACCATTGCATTTGATGTCCATTCCTAAGACCACTAAGCTCTAATCCCAAAGCCTGATTTCTCTATCCAGACACACTGAGTTGCTTGCTTCAGTGAATCTTCTAATTCATCCTTTTCATGCCTTCCACATGGCTATATCCTTTTCCTACTCAGTTCTCAGAGCAAAAATCACTTTCACTTATGAATGACAGACATATTGTCTTTTTTTTTTTAAGCTGCACATTTCTTTCTGATTACCTCAGTCTAACATATTAGCTAGATTGGTTTTCATAGCACTTGTTAACTTTTAAAGTTATATATATATTGGAATTTTTAAAGCAGCAATTTACTAAGGAAAGATGTGAACTTTAGATGAATAAAGTCGGAAAGTGAATCAACATCTCTAAGCCTCAGTACTTTGAACTATAAAATAGATTTTCTGAGATGTGTCTCAAAGGTTTATTATAAGGTTTAAAGAAAACACATTGTAAGAAGCAGCTAACATAACTGTAACTCAGAAAGCACGTAATGAAGGGCAAATACTATACAGGCTATCAGCACTAGTGCCAATAGCATAGTGGCAGCAGTGATCCAGATCTCACTCTCCAGTGTGGTTCTGGATGTTCAGAAACACAAGCACCTCCTGATGAGCTAAGCAAGAAAACATGGTCTATGACTATAACAAATCACTAAAACTCACTGTCCTAAGCAATTGACTCTCAATGGGAGATAGAGAATTTCTGTAGGGTCCGGACTTAACTAAATTACTTTCTCAAAGACTTTGGGAGCTTATCTGAGAATAATAAAGGCCATAGAAGGATCTTCAGGAACAAGAGGAATCAGTGAGAGGTGTCATTTACACACCTAATGCATTCAGACTGGAATCTGGGTGATTACTGAGGCTCAGTTGTTTGTTGGTGAGAACACATCTGCTCTAATCTCGATGTATTCTCTCTGTTTGGAATAACTAGCATCTTCTCACAAAAGGAACTCCTGCAGCTGATAAACACCTTCAGCAAAGTGGCTGAATACACAATTAACTAAAAAAAAAAAAAAAAAAAAAAAATCCTGTATATAAAAGACAAATGGGCTGACTAAGAAATTGGGGAAACAATACCCTTCACAATATCCACCAAAAACATAAAATATCTTGCTGTAACTCTAACCAAGCAACTGAAGCCATTGAAGAAAGAAATTGAAAAATGTATCAGAAGATGGAAAGATCTCCCATGTTCATGGATTGGTAGGATTAACATTGTGAAAATGGCCATCCTGCCAAAAGCAATCTACAGATTCAATGCAATTCCCAACAAAATACCAACCCAATTCTTTACAGATCTTGAAAGAACATTTCTGAAATCCATAAGGAAAAACAAAAAACAAAACAGAACTAAAACATTCCTGTAAAATTAAAGAGCTTTTGAAGGTATCAGTATTCCTGATCCCAAGCTGTACTATAGAGTAACAGTAATAAAAGCTGCATGGAATACAGACAGACTGGTGGATCAATGGAATCAAAGTGAAGACCCAGAAATAAACCCACACACCTATGGACACTTGATTTTGACAAAGAAGGCAAAGCATAGAAAGAAAAGTATAAGGACACAAATGGTGCTGGTCTAGCTGGTGTCCACATGTAGGAAAATGCAAATGCATCAACAATCAATAAAGGGACATTTTGTAACTGAAAAGCTTCTGTACAGCAAAGGACACTGTCAGCAGAACAAAGAGGCTGCCTACAGAATGGGAAAGGATCTTCACCAACTCTACATCCAACACAGGGAAAATTTCCAAAATATATATAACTCAAGAAATTAAATAGCAACAAAACAAGTAATCTAATTAAAAATGAGGTACAGAGCTAAACACAAAATTCTCAACAGAGGAATACCCACTGACAGAGAAACATTTAAAAAATGCACAAGGTCCTTTGTCATCTGGGAAATACAAATCAAATGACCCTGAAATTTTATCTTACACCAATCAGAATTGCCATGATCAAAAATCCAATTGACAACACATGTTGGAGAGGATGTGGAGAAAGGGAACCGTCCTCCATTGCTGGTGAGCGTGCAAATTTATACAACCCTTTTGGAAATCAATCTGGTGCTCTCTCAGAAAATTGATAATGGCACTACCCCAAGACCCAGATATACCACTCCTGGGCATGTACCCAAAAGATGCTCCACCATCCAACAAAGACATTTTCTCAGCTGCATTCATAGCAGCTTCATTTATAATAGCCAGAATTTGGAAACATGGTAGATGTCCCTTGATAGAAGAATGGATAGAATACAGAAATTGTGGCACATTTACACAATGGAATACTACCGAGCTATTAAAAACAAGGAAATCATTTGCAAGCAAATGGATAAAATCAGAAAAGATCATAATAGTGAGGTAACCCAGGATCTGAAAGACCCTCATGGTATATATACTCACTTATAAGTGGATATTAGTCACATAACACAGGATAACCATACTAAAATCCACAGACCGGAAGAAGCTGAATAACAAGCGGTACCCTAGGGAGGATGCTTAATTCTCATTTAGAATGGCAAATAGAATAGAGACCAGTAGTGTTTGAAGACAGGAAAGAGGTAAGGAGGCTACCTTCGGTGTTCTCTAAAAGACTCTACCCAGCAGTGTATGGAAGCAGGTGCTGAAACTCACAGCCAAACTTTGGGCAGAATCTTATGGAAGACTGAAGAATAGAAGGGTCTGAAAGGGACAGGAGGTCCACAAGGAGACCAAAAAAGCCAACAAATCTGGGCCCAAAGGGCCATACAGAGAGAAATGCACTAACCAATGACCATGCATGGAAAGGATCTAGACCCCTGCTCAGATGTAGGCCACGGGCAGCTCAGTCTCCATGTGGGTTTCCTGGTACGGTGAGCAGGGGCTGTTTCTGACATCAATTCAATTGTCAGCTCTTTGATCGCTTTCCCCTGGTGAGGTAGCCTTGTTACGCCACAGAAGAGGATGCAGACAGTCCTGATGAGACTTGATAAGCTGTGGTTGGATGGTAGGGGAGAAGTGCTCCCCCTTTCTGTGGGCTAGGGGAAGGGAATAAGGGGGAAGACAAAGCGAGAATGAGACAAACGAGGGGGAAACAATCGGGATATAAAGTGAATAAATTATAAAAAATAAATTTATACGAAGATATAAAGAATACTGCTAATAACAGAAAACAACTGGGTATTTTAATATTTGTTACTTCAGTTTACCATGTAAAATAGAACTAACGTGACTTGTTTTTATTACAGGCAATTAAGTAAAAACTATTGTCTGTAAGTTTGGCAGTAGTCAGATTTTACATAAAGGAGGCATTTTTGATAGTTGTTTAAAACTAAACGGAAAACTAATAGCACATTTGTTTCTTTCCTTACTGGACACATTGGCTTAAACACTGCGCGTTCGTTCTTTAAAATAATCTGAAATGCCTGAAATGTTTAGAAACAAAATCGCTTTATTGGTTATGTGCTAGGTCTGTGGTTTGAGTCAAGCCTCCAACTGAGAATGAAGTAACATTGCTTCCTACATAGCTATTCCCTGCTTTTACTAGCAAATACATCTGGTTCTTTCCATTGTTTGCAAACCAACTGTAAATTTAAGTAACCTTTATAGTATAAGGCGAGTTTGCAAATTAATGTCAGTTGCATATTTCAAAATGTGATTTTTTTTTTTATGGAACTTCTAATGTCTCAGAAGAAAACAGCTAAGTCCCAGTAATAAAATTTCTTTTCCAGCATTTCCAACTTAGGTGAGGCTGGGGGTACTAAATATGCCAACAAAAAAGATGCATCATTTGATTATATCAATAATTTGCTAGTGCAGCCCAAATAACTGGTGGTGTATTTTTTTGGCTGACACATATCATAAATGACAGAACAAAAAACAGAAGAGGAAGTGAGGAATGAGTGATCAGTTTCCTTTAAAGTGTCAGCACTTTAAAAGACTTATTTTTTAAATTAAGAAACTATAAAGTTAATTTGAATAACAAGTGTTATTACAACCAAAAAAGTATGATACAATGTCAACATTGGAATAATGGCTTCCGCTTCTTAATACTATAAACTGATATTTCTAAGTCTTCATGTGTCAGGTGATTAATCACTTCCCCAAATCAATCAAATGAATGCAAAATACATCTAAAGACTGTTCTTATTTACATACGATACACTTGCTTGTTAGGAAGCCATAAAGAATACAAAATAAACTGTCTAGATTAGCAAGTCAATTTAGGTGTCCACATGGCTCCTGGTGAATGCAAAGAAAACAATCATGCTGTGAATTCAATAGTCCTTGCTTTAACACTTAAAAATTTTTCAATGTCTTGAACAGATTAATTTCCCCTCTTTCAGTTCCTCCCAGATCTATTCCTTTCTCTATATTCCCATATTTCCATCACTCTTTTTAATAAAATGAATTTATTGGAGAAATAAATCAACACCAAAATTCTATGACAAACATTGCCTATTATTCTGCCATTTGTTAAATCAATATTTTATTTACTCTGTTATATTCTATTCCTTGTGCATAGTCTTATACCTTTTTAAATGTATTTTGTGATAGAAAAAAATTCTTATGCTAACACTTAGCATTGTCATTTGTCCACTTAACTACAACTTCATCATTTCTTACACTTTCGTCCTTGGCCACTATGAATTCCATCATAGCTGTCAGGTGTCTAGGATCATACAACAAACAAATATCTATAAGTATATATAGTGTGTTTTTAATTTATTATTCTTCAACTATTTCAGACATGTATATAATATATGTTGGTCATATTTCACTATTACCCCATTACTCTCTCTTATCCTACTTCACATTCATTTAGTCACTTCTTTGTCCTTCTAGGCTCTTGTAATATTTTCTTTTCTTTTCTTTTCTTTTGCTTTTTTGGTTGTTTGTCTGTGATCCAGTGAGTTTTATTGCAGTTGCTTCCATGAAGGAGTTATTTATTAGAACATATGCAACTTAACAATGACTACACCAATTAAAAATTACATTCCCTTCCCATTTGTGGATTTTTGATACTTTCAAGTTTGTAAACAAAATATTTTACTGAAATTTTCTAAAACTATCCTTAATACTTCTTAACTGTATTATTATATTTAGGGTAGTATGTATTTCATACTAATAATACACTATAATTACATTCAAGTTTTCTCTATTTCTTTTTCTATTACAAAAAAGCTACAAATATTTTGGCATTCACATCTACTTTTCTCGAGAATTAATACTGAAGGTCTACATTCAAGGAAATGTAGCGGCCAGTAATAAAAACCTTACACCTAGACGCTACCTCAGGAGTCAACTGCCTTGGACCCTTCAGTGATAGTAGCCTTTCCCATAAGACAGAGGTTTACAAATGTCCTAATGCTGAGATCCTTTAATATAGTTCCTCATGTTATAGTGTCCTTTAATCATTAAATTATTATCATTGTTACTTTCTTTTTTAATTTTTTATTTAACTTTTATTAATTACACTTTGTTCATTTTGTATCCCCCCATAAGCCCCTCCCTCCTCCCCTCCCAGTCCCACTCTCCCTCCCCCTTTCTGCATGCATGCCCCTCCCCAAGTCCACTGATAGGGGAGGTCCTCCTCTCCTTCTTTCTGATCTTAGTCTATCAGTTCTCATCAGAAGTGGCTGCATTGTCAGGGTTCTAGGTTATCTCCATGAATAGTCCTTGGTTGGAGTATGAGTCTCTGGGAAGTTCCCTGTGTTCAAATTTTCTGGTTTTGTTGCTCTCCTTGTGGAGTTCCTGTCCTCTCCAGCTCTTACTATTTCCCACTTCGTACATAAAATTCCACTCACTCTGTCCATCAGTTGGCCATCAGGCTCAGCATCTGCTTTGACAGTCTGCACAGGAGAGGCTTTCAGAGGCCCTCTGTGGCAGGTTCCTAGGTTGTTTTCTGTTTTCTTCTTCTGGCTTTTAGAGGCCCTCTGTAGCAGGTTCCTAGGTTGTTTACTGTTTTCTTTTTCTTCTGATGTCCATCCTCTTTGCCTTTCAGGATGGGGATTGAACATTTTAGTTAGGGTCCTCTCTTTTACTTAGTTTGTTTAGATGTACAGATTTTAGTGGGTTTATTCTATGTTGTGTGTTTATATGAGTGAGTATATACTGTATGTGTCTTTTTGCTTTGTGGAAAACTCACTCAAGATGATCCTTTCCAGGTCCCACCATTTACCTGCAAATTTCATGATTTCCTTATTTTTCATTGCTGAGTAATACTCCATTGTATAGATGTGCCACAGTTTCTGCATCCATTCTTCAGTTGAGGGGCATCTGGGTTGTTTCCAGCTTCTGGCTATTACAAATAAAGCTGCTACAAACATGGTTGAGCAAATGTCCTTTTTGTGTACTTGAGCCTCTTTTGGATATATACCTATGAGTGGTATGGCTGGTTCTTGATGAAGCGCTATTCCTAGTTGTCTGAGAAAGCGCCAGATTGATTTCCAGAGTGGTTGTACCAGTTTACATTCCCACCAGCAGTGGAGAAGGGTTCCCCTTTCTCCACAACTTCTCCAGTATGTGTTGTCACTTAAGTTTTTCATCTTGGCCATTCTGATGGCTGTGAGGTGAAATCTCAGGGTTGTTTTGATTTGCATTTCCCTAATGGCTAATGAGGTTGAACATTTCTTTAAGTGTTTCTCTGCCATTCAATATTCCTCTATTGAGAATTCTCTGTTTAGTTCTGTTCCCCAATTTTTAAGTGGATTACTTGGTTTGCTGCTTTTCAGCTTCTTTAGTTCTTTATATATTCTGGATATAAGTCCTCTGTTAGATAAAGGGTTGGTGATGATTCTTTCTCAATCTGTAGGCAGTCGCTTTGTTTTGATGACAGTGTCCTTTGCTTTACAGAAGCTTTTCAGTTTCATGAGGTCCCATTTATTGATTGTTGCTCTTAGAGCCTGTGCTGTTGGTGTTCTGTTCAGGAAGTTTTCTCCTGTACTAATAAGTTCTAGGGTATTCCCTAATTTTTTTCTAGCTGATTTAATGTGTCTGTTTTTATGTTGAGGTCTTTGATCCACTTGGACTTCAGTTTTGTGCAGGGTGATAAGTATGGATATATTTTTATTTTTGTACATGTAGACATCTAGTTGGACCAGAACCATTTGTTGAAAATGCTATGTTTTTTTCCATTGTATGGTTTTGGCATCTTTGTCAAAAATCAGGTGTCCATAAGTGTGTGGGTTTACTTATGGGTCTTCTGTTCAGTTCCATTGATCCACCATTCTGTTTCTATGCCAGTACCATGCAGTTTTTATAACTTTTGCTCTATAGTACAGCTTGAGATCAGGGATGGAGATACCTCCAGAATATCTTTTGTTGTAGAGGATTGTTTTAGAAATTCTCGGTTGCTTGTTATTCCATATGAAGTTGAGATTTTTTCTTTCTAGGTCTGTAAAGAATTGTGTTAGTAATTTGATGGGAATTGCATTAAATCTGTAGATTGCTTTTGGTAAAATGGCCATTTTTACTATGTTAATCCTGCCAAGCCATGAGCACGGGAGATCTTTCCATCTTCTCATATCTTCTTCTAGTTCTTTTTTCAGAGACTTCAAATTTTTTTCATACAAGTCTTTGTCTTTTTGGTTAGGGTTACACCAAGGTACTTTATGTCCTTTGTGGCTATTGTGAAGGGTGTTGTTTCTCTAATTTCTTTCTCAGCCCTTTTGTCATTTTTACTTTCTAACAGTAATTTTGCTACTGTTATTAATTTTAATATAAATATCTTTTTTACCTATGGTCTTAGGCAACCCCAGTGAAACGTATAACAGTCATTAGACACCACCAAAGGATTCAGGATCCACAGGTTGAGGGTAAAGAAAATATGGGGTAAACAAAACAAAACAAAACAAAATTGTGCCTAATTACCCTGAGACTCTGTCCTACCTGCTAACAATTTTGACATCTATGATGCTGGAATTCCTTATTCTATTTCCTGTTGCTGAAGATCTGCTAGGAGAGCGGCAGTGCAAAGCTTATGGGAGTTAACTGCCAAGATCTGATTTGACTTAAATCATTCTCCGGGAGATGGAACCCATACCTGATACTGCTTGGGTGACTGAGAACCAGAGGCTAGACATCCCAGAAACCTAGGGGAAAATTAAATGCTAATTCTCTTAAAAATAAAATAAAATAATTCTGAATGAATTTATGCTATACTTAAAGATCATTGCTTTTCTTAGCCATTATCAGAGAAGCTTCCTTATGCAGATATGAGAATAAATACAGAGACTCACAGCTAGAAATTATGGAGAAAGAATAACCCTGAAACCCTTAGATCAAAATGGGATGTCCCCATGACCTAGGCGCTCAGGGAACCCCATCGAAGAGAGGAGGTAAAGATAGTGTAAGAGCAAGAGGGGCTGGAGAACTTCAGGGGAAACACAATCCTCCAAATCAACTGAGAAAATCTCATATGAATTCACAGAAAGTGAAGCAATAAGCAGAGTACCTGCATGGGTCTACACCAGGTCCTCTGAGTATGTTGTGTTTTCCAATTCAGTATTTTTGAGTGTGTCTCTGATTCTTATGTCTTCTTTTATGCCCTTTTCTTCAGTGAGTTTTCCTTGTCAAACTTCAATGTGAGGAGAATTGTATTATCTTTTTATATTTTATTTTGCTATGTTTTGTTTTTATTTCTTAGAAACCTGTTACTTTCTATGAAAGACTGAAAGGGAGTTGATCCAGATGGAAAGGGAGGTGAGGAGGTAGGAAGGAACTTAGAGGAGTAGAGGGAGGAGAAACTATAATCATGATACATTGTCTAAATTTTTTTCTTTTAACCAATCATGTTCAACTTGTGCTGCCTGAATATTATTGAAAGTGTGACCTATCCACTCTTTGGACATACTAACTCTCCCTTTTGCAGCAGATATCAATTGTCAATAGTTCCCAGGATAGCGGTTAGACTTCCTTCCGACCTTCCTTTTCTATGCTGGTTCTTGGTCTGGCTAGATTTGGCATGGTTTTGTGCTTGCTGTTTTAAACTGTTACAGATTTATATGTGCAACTGCTTTGTTATATCCAGAAAACACTGCTTCTTTGTAGTTATCTACCAGCTCTGGCTCTTACTGTCTTTTATTTCCCTTTTTCCTAAATTATCCCTGAACTTTGAGAAGAGAAAGTTTGATCTACAGAATACTCAAGAATGAGCCTTCAGGAATCCCTTATTCTAAACATAATTGATAATTGTAGGCCTCTGTATTAATCCATTATCTACAGCAAATAGAAGACTCTCTCATAAGCAGACCAATATAATAATCCATTAGTATAAATTTAAGTCATTAAGGGTTGGTTTAATACCATTTCAATTTAGCATAGTAAAAGTACTAGGTTCTACCTTAGATTCTAGGATCATAGATTTGCAGTCCCTTTATGGTAATATATATGGATTTTATATAGTGGATCAGGGCTTAAATCCACTCTAAAGTGATTGGTTATTCTCAAGATGGTGGTACCACTACCATACCAATGAGCTTTTGTTGGTAGGCAATTTATTTTACAGCTTACAGTATTTACAGCTGGGTATGAGTGATGATTCCTTTTCTCCTCTAGTAGCATATATAGTACTTTCTAGCACTCTGATAGGTAACTGATAGGAATGAAACATCCAGGTGAGTATCAGCATGATTTCTTCATGTTTTGTGAGTCAAGTATGTGATATCTTTAGGAATAGAGTTTACCATTATGTCTGGAGAGTATCCAATTGCACTGGCAATAGCTTCCAATGTTTGAAGGTCTGTAGGAACTTACCAGCTAAAAATTTCAAAAAGAGGCAACCCAATCCAGATACTATCTTCTGTTTGTTTGTTTTTTTCCTGGGGCGTCTAGTAGTAGGGACATACAGATATATGTTGAATTTATATTTTGCATAAATATGTGTGTAGATTATATGTATATCTATTTGTATCTCTATATCCTCTTCTATCTCTATCTATCTATATTGTCTATAACTATATAATCTGTTGCTCTCTCTCTATGTATTATATATCTATCATCAGTGATTTCTAACTATCTGTATCTATCTCATCTATAAACAGTACAACTGTCTGCTGCTTTAACAGCAGTGGAAGCTTGGGGAATGGAGCCCACGATGGGGGAGGGGCAGACTAAAGTTTCATGCAACAGCCAGCCTTATCCAGACTATGTATAAGCTGAAGGTTAGGAAAGGCCACCTGAATAAGGTGCTCATGAGTTCAAGCTGTATGTAATCACAAGGACATGCTGCATGTGGTAAAAATCATGCTTTTTCCAAAAAGGCATGTAAACAAAATAATAATAGCCATTTGGAATGAACAATCTGAAGGAAGTTCACTCTCTTCCACTACTATCCTGGGGAAATTCCTTCTTTTTGAATAAGCTGAGGTCACAAGACTCCTTATTTTTTTTTTTTTTCTTGGAGTGTTCTCACACGCACTCAGAATTCCCCTCATAGGACTCCAATCTTTGACTGTGCTGACATCTCTCCATTAAAAAATAAATAAATAAATAGCAGGATATTCAGTCTTTTTTATTTTAGAGGCTGAAGATAAATCTAATTGTTATTTGACACATGAGTATCCATCCTATAATGAAGAAAAGTATAGTGTTAGGACAGTGAAAGCACTGTGTAATGCTCTGCAACCAAGAACAGGGATCCAAAATATATCCAGTATTTGCAGGATATTTGATCCCTTTGTGATCCCCTGAGACTGTGAACAGTGATAACCTGTCTTTTGTTTGGAGTGGTTCAGTCCTAACATACACCTTTAATCCTAAAGCTTCACGTACACAGGATTTAATAAAATTAACCGTATATCAAGAGGTGGAGCAAGAAACCAGCTGACAGAGATTAAACAGTAAGGAGGGACTTTGGCAGAGTGGTTTTTAAGAGAGTGTGAAGAAGGATCTCTTCAGCTCTTTGGCCTTTACCTTTAGCTCTCTAGCTCTTGGGCTCTTTAGCTATTTGGCCTTGAACTTCTCACTTTTTCCTCTCAGGGTGTCTGCTGAACTAGCAAGCTTTTAGCTTGGGGCTTTTGGCCTTTGCCTTCTGAAATTTGAACCGAATAGGAAAATCAGCTGGGCTAGCAGGTTTTCCGCCCAGCATGTGGCTCTAGAGTCTTCACCGGTAAAACTGAATTATTGGGATTATCAATTTTTTTGTAACAACATCTAGTACTATTTCTTACATTATTATATCGATCAGAAAAATCTATAGAATAGCTAGTAAAGAGATCCATATGATTAGTGAGTCTGGTATCTTGTGTATGACTCTGCTGGTTAAGTCTGGTGTTTCCGGATGATTTCTGAGATTGGTTAGAGGGTCCTCTCTTTGGCTGATTTGGGGAGCCCCAGACCTTGTAAGGGACATCACATGACCCTTAGGGAAGATTACAGGCCTGACCCTTTCTGGATATGAAACCTGCTCAGCAATCACCTGGGGATTCCTAAAACTACTCCACCCTATGCTAAGGATTGCTTAGCTTTCAGAAAATAACCTCCAGTTGTACATGGGGATTTTACTCACCCATAGTATAATTAAGTACTGTATTCTTCTTCTCATGATAGGGCCCTGCTACTGCATGTAAATGAGGTACTGAACCACTACATGGAAATCCATAATATCCCTAGCACCTCTCCCCCTAGCGAATCAAACATATTCAACCTTGAAACCCCTTCCACTGCACAATGTTTATATATCCCCTTTTCATATGAAATACAGAGACTAGGTGTTGCAGCATACCATCAGCTTTCCACTATGGTCATGTGGGATTCATCATTTACTCTGGGAAAGGAAGGTTCCCCTTCCTCTCTGGAGATACCCATCTGAGCTCCCTGGGCTTGGCTGCAAGCCAGGACTTTTGGATCCTGCCCAACCACCACCAGCTCACTGACCACTGGGATAAGGTACCCACCTGGCCTGGACCTGCCTTTTAGTGGCCTAGGCCTGAGCCTAACCAGGCCATTGTCTCTGCTGCAAGCTAACCAGGCAAGGCCTTTTGCCCGCACCCCTGCTGTTAATATAGCAGCCTTGCCAAAGAGTTGTAATACTCTGGTATCATCTGATACCAACATTCTCATTTCTTTCTTTTTTACTTTCTTTATTTCACTCATTCATTAATTAATTCATTCATTCATTCATTTTTACAATTTATTCATTATATATCCCAAATGAAGCCCCCTCCTTCAACTCCTCACAGTCCTATCTTTCCTTCCTCTTCTCCTCTATCCTCTTTCCCTAGTCCACTGAAAGGAGGAGTTCTCTGCCATCTGCCCATAGCTTATCAAGTCTCATCAGGAATGCCTGGATCCTCTTCCTCCTTGGCCTAGGAAGGCTGCATTGCCAGGGACAAGTGATCAAAGAGCAGGTAACCAAGTTCATGACAGAGGCAGCCCCTGCTCCCCTTACTCAGGAACCCACATGGAGACCGAGCTGCCAGTCAGCTACATCTGAGCATGGGGGTCTAGGCCCTCTTTATGCATAGTCCTTGGTTGGTGCATCAGTCTTGGTTGGGCTCAGGATTTTTAGGTTTGCTGGTGTCCTTTTGGCCCTCCTTTTCCCTCTATCCTCCACTTTTTCCATAAGACTCCCTGCACTCTGCTCAAAGTTTGGCTGTAAGTCTCATCATCTGCTTCAATCTCCTGTTGGGTGGAGGCTTTCAGATGACCCTCTATAGTAGGTCCCTATCCTGTTTCTTCTCTTCCACCGCTTCTGGTGTCTATCCTGTTTGCCATTCTGAATGAGATTTAGGCACCCCCCCACGAGTCATCCTTGTTGTTTAGCTTCTTTAGATCTGTAGATTTAATATGTTTATCCTTAAACCGAAAAGCTTCTGTAAAGCAAAAGGCTCTATCAACAGAACAAAATGACAGCCTAAAGACTGGGAAAAGATGTTAACCCTATATCCATCCAACAGAGGGCTAATATCCAGAATTTATAAAGAACTCAAGAATTTAGTCTCTAACAAACAAAATAATCCAATTAAAAATGGATTACAGAGCTAAACATAGAATTCTCTGCAGAGTAATAAAGAATGACAGAGAAACACTTAAAGAAATGCTCAACATCCTTAGTCATCAGGGAAATGCAAATCATAACTCTGAGATTTCATCTTATTCCCATCATAAAAGCTAAGATCAAAGACTCAAGTGACAATGCATTCTGGAGAGGATGTGGAGAAAGGGGGACACTCTTCCATTGCTGGTGGGAGTGCAAACTTGTCCAATCACTTTGGAAATCAATCTTGTACTTTCTCAGAAAGTTGGGAATAGTGTTACCCCAAGGTACAGCTATATCATGCCTGGGCATATACTCAAAAGATGCCCCAAGATATCCCACCATTCAACAAGGACATTTGTTCAACTATGTTCATAAGAGTTTTATTTGTAATAGCCAGAATCTGGAAACAGCCTAGATGTCCCTCAATGGAGGAATGGATACAGAAATTGTGGCACATTTACACAATGGAATACGACTCTGCTATTAAAAACAAGGAAATCATGAAATTTGCAGGTGAATGGATGAAACTAGAGAAGATAATCATGAGTGAGATAACTCAGAAACAGAAAGTAACTCATGGTATACACTCACTTATAAGCAGATATTAGGCATAAAACATAGGACAATATTCTCCTTTAAAGATGTAGTTGTGACAGTCAGTGGGAAACTCATTTCCACCTACCCCTGTCACACCCGGAGCCTTGCCTAGTACAGAGATCTCATCCGATTTCTCTGTATGTTCCTGCGAGAAACAGTACTTTTGATCTCCCAGTCTGACTGTTCTTCATCTTGAAGCCAACAACCTTGTCTGAGACAACCTCAGGATGAAAAACGACAATCTTGTGTAATGGAAATCCATATTTGCCCTTTAATAGGAACACAGATGTTACGTCCTATACAAGTAAAAAGTGATTCAAATCTAAAAGAATAAATGCAGTCCCTCCTTCAGACGATGAATGAGTCTATTACAATTCCAAGTTCACTCATACATACAGAGTCATTAGTAAAGATAACAGGAGCTAGGTAGACCTGATCTAAAAGTTGAAGCAAAGGAGGATGAGAAGAGTGCAATCAATACACGTGTTCAGAGGTTTTCATCACAGATACACAGGTCAAATCATCTAGCATTGTCAGAAAGAGATTCCCAGGCAACATAAAGCTCTGTGTGTTTGGTAGAATATCTTCTTCCCATGGTGCACGGGGTCGTACTTTACCCCAAGTGGGCAGACTTGACCTCTGATGATATGGCCAATATCTTCTCTTTTCCTTTAGCTGGAGATGTGCTAAACCTTTCTGGTGACTTCCACTATGTCTTCACCCTCTTGCTGCAGTATCTTGACGGTACAAGTCGACGAAGTTGAAAGGGAGTCTGCAGGGTTTCAGTGGATCTATCTGTTTACCATCTCCCATCTCCTGAAGAAGTGGAAATATGTCAGGTTAATTCATCAGCTTGCTTATTTCCTTCTGCGACAAAACCAGAGAGGTTAGAGTATGTGTTAGTATAAGTCTGTTGCTGGAAATAATCCTACAACATAAGCAGAACTGAAACTCTATTTAAGGCTTTATGAATTAACTATAATAGATGAATCAAAAGCGCTAGTTCAATATGTTGGGCTGGGAAAAAGGAAGTCGTTGGGAGTGTTGCTGCTCTTTGCAGCTTAACCAAGTTTTGAATTTCTTTATTTTGTGTTTCTTTATTATTGTCCTGCAAATTTTTAATACTTTGATGACTCCCTCCCCCAAAAACCCATGTGTAAATTAATTGTGATTTTTAGAGAATAGAGTATCATCTGCCTTTTGGTTGTTTTATGTGTAGAAATAAAATTTCACAATTTTATACATTTGAAATAAAATGCAGACTACTGTCACTATTAAAAGATATTTTGACAGTGTGTACAGATGACCCCCATTTGTGATTTCTCAGAATCCTAATAGTACTAAGTAATATTCATTTAGTGGAACCTATACTTGAGAGTTCAAATTTTTGTCCTTTCTCAGACTAGCAAAATATTGTGTAACACTCTCCTGTCAGAAAAGTAACGCTCAGAAGCCTCATCTCCAATCAGCTGCGTGAACTTGATATGGACCCGCAGGATCTGCTAGTATTAGAATATGTTGTCAAGACTGCCAGTGATCTCAGTAAAATAAACTGAAGGCATTTTGATTTATGGTATCATTAGCACTTTGCTGTTTCCTTAGGATGTAGTTCTTGTAATTTGAGGACTTTCTGTATTGCCACTGACTGCTTCACATATGTCCTGCAATTACAATGGGTTCTCAGTAATTTTCATGAGAAGCCCCACTCCGTAGCACTCTTCACTTCCCTGTTATGTTTCTGAATTCCCTGGCTGCATCCAGATTTTTGTAGCCTTTGACAAAATGATGTTGACATCCAAAGAATACACAGATTTATTTTTCTTTCAAATTATCAAGGTTATGTTTCTCTGAACTTCTGATGTATAAAAGCTGTTTTGACCAAAATCCTAAAATTAGCTGGAATTAGTTTAATGCATCTTTTTATGAGCCTTTCCATACTTTATCAGGATGTTTTCATCACAATTAATGAAATTACTAAAAAGTAAAGAGTACACAAGCAAAAAACAAACAAACAAACAAAAAACCACAAAGGTATACCGGATTTCTTTGTGTAAACATTAATGTTTGGTTTTCTTCTTCCCTGTGCCTCGCCTTTTAAAGTGTGACTTCCTAGTGATCCAAATGCAACCCTAGTTCAAATTCCAGGAATAATACTTTGGGAGAGAACTGAACATCTAGATGTAATATTCTTTGTAAAGATGTGACATTTCAACCTCACTAAAGCATTCTTTATCCTGTTTGACCAAGGCTTATATTAGCTAAAAAGCTATAACAATCAAGACGCTGTAGAGTGGAGAAAAGTAGTCGAACTGACTGTCAGAAGAGTCAGGATATAATGAAACACAGGTTATATCAATTAACTTTTATCACAATAACATTGTGTGTCTGGATATTGTTGCATGTTCCTCAAGGAACCATCTTTGTTCTCTACCTTTTTTTGCTATTTTAAGCTGCATATCCATTCAATATTAAGAAATTTTTGCTAATATTTATATTTGCTTGGTACTCTCCATAAACCTATATATTTCTACTGCAAAGTATTTCTTTTTTATTCATGAATATTTCAAGGTTTAGTAACATTTAATAAAGAAACACAAGTGAAGGAAACATTTCACTGTCATGTAAATAATTTTGAGATTTCATTTAATTGTCATTTTTGGACATTTTCTAAGCTAAAAGAAAGGAAGGATTCAGGAGACCACACTTTTGTTTGGACATTATGGCTTGTTTTCCCTCATTACTTCTTTTTTACTGGTCTCATCTGTTCTTTTGTTGTTTTCTTTAGATGGATGTATCACTTGGTATTCTTAATTTACAGCAATCAGAAACAAGGTCCCTCTTCTTTATGAGTGATTATGTGTAGCAAATTTTCTGTCTTTTAAGAGTGTATGCCTTCAAATTAAATAGCACATTCTGCAGCTTTCCATAGGCTTGAAGCTCCTTTGGTGTTTTTGCAAACATTGTGTCCTGAAGTGATTTTGAAGATTATAAAAAGGTGAAAAGTTAACATATGAGACCTCTTTCATTTATAGCCAAACATTTCTGATATTACCGTACTTATTTTAAGTAATTAATGTATTTGGTGTGTGTGTGTGTGTGTGTGTGTGTGTGTGTGTGTGTGTGTGTGTGATGTGTATGTTGACATCTGGGTTTGTAAATTCATTCATATGAATGTCTTCCACGACACTCCTCCTGTTGAAGTCAGAAATAAATTTGGATGTTGGTTCTTGCCTTCTGCCTTGTGTGAGGCAGCATTTCTCTTGTGCTGTCCTGTGTATTCCAGCCCAGCTGGCTCCTGTGTTTCTGGAGATTCTTCCCTATCCCCCTCCCAAAAAATCTGGACACAGGGCTTTTTTATGAGAGTGATACTCCAAACAAGATCCATTCGTGGAGATAACTTAGAACCCCTGCACAGAAACAGCCCTTATCAGTTCAGTGTCTAAGAATAGGAACAGGAACCATCTCTGGCATGAACTCATGGGCTGGCTCTTTGATCATCTCCACCAGAGGGGGGAACAGCCTTATCAGACCTCAGAGGAAGACAAAGAATCCAGTTCTGATGAGACCTGATAGACTAGGGTGAGATGGAAGGGGAGGAGGAGCTCCTGTATAGGTGAACTGGGGCATGGGCATAGGAGAAGAGGATGGGAGGGTAAGATTGGGAGGTGATGAGGAGGGGGGCTATAGTTGAGATAGAAAGTGAATAAAGTGTAATTAATAAAAATAAAAGAATATTTTAAAATAAAATAAATCATGAAAAAATGTGATAGTCCCAGAGCGTTTGGGATCACATTAGAACTATGGTATACTTAAGTCAAGAATATGTTCAGGGCATAACGCTCCTAAACTCACAGGCACACAAGTGAACAAGAGTAAGTCCTTAGATATATAGCGTTAATTGTGACCATTCTCCAATAATCTAGATGCCTAAGTTACTTTAAAATGACTGTAAGTGACCCAAATAAACAACAGGGCAAAAATAATATAATATATGGATGTAGCAGTATTTTCTCCTTTTATATATCTAGTTTCTGTTTTGTTCACAGAGTGCAGATCTAAGAGTTGATCAGGTCTTAGATGAGTGGGATAGAAAATCATTGGCGTGACAATACATTTTCTCCTGGGAATTTCACAATTAAGCAATACTCAATAAAAGGGTTATTTCATGAGTATCAAATCTTCTGGTTAATGAATCTTTCACTGGGATGTATTAACCGAACCTACTATATCTCTGTTTTCCTGTTTTGTTTGTTATGGCTAACCTAATGTACACTTCTCTTGATACATATTCAGTGTCTCCAGTCAACATGACTGGCCTGAACTGAACGGCCCTGGGGGTTCATTACAGAGACACAGCTATGTCTCTGCACAAGGCACCAATCCACTATCTTGTGGATGTGAGTCAGGGCTATGCCTGTATTTAAGTGTTCAAAATATTTACAATATTGGTGTAGGGTTTTGCATGTCAATGATAAGATGCACTGACTAATGTAAATTTTATTTGACATTAATTGTATAAACCAAATAATCATGCTGATCTAAACTACCCAAGTCAGCCTATCTACCATGCACACAAAATTTGGCTAGGTGACTGATTTGCTGACTACAGACATATTCAGCTGGACTAAAAATTATATTTTTTCAAGATTCTGAAAATCACCCCTAGGAACCATTTCCACACATCTCGCACATTTTTCCTTATTAAGTTGTTATGAAATTTTGAAGGTTGTGCTTTACATTGATGGAGAGCACTTTACACGGTGAAGTACTGCTCACAGTCTAATTTTGTCACAGAAGACCTGAGTCTGTGGGAAAGCAGCTTCATGCTGGAAGATTAAAGTGTCATGTAGGTGTGCCACAAGGCATTTAGGAGAGTCTGAAAACTCTAGTAGAGAGGTGAGTAACAGACTATTGTTTGGAGTAGGAGAATGTGGGAGAGGGCTGGCAGTTTAGGTGGCAGAGTATAAGAATGAACTCAGTTGATTTTGGGATGTGCAAAGTATAAGACAAGACAGAGGTTTGATGTTGAAGATTGTGATGCCTACTGGAGAGGGAAGGAAAACCCATGGAGAGCTGACAGTTTTGGGTAGGCACCTAACCGGTGTTTCCATCAGTCACTAGATTTGGAATCCCCAACTTATCTGCATTTACTTTATAAGTACACTCCTTTAAAAAGTCATTTTCTGACTTTCATATAAAAGAAAGGAGGAGAACCAACTAATTCAGTTATCACTACAATACAGCTACCGAAAGACCGAAATTTAAGTAGGATTAGTAGCTCCTTTCCCTTGGTCCTTCTAGAAATAACAGGCTTTTGAGTTCATACAGTGTCTGTTCCAGGTGCAGGGCATGGAAATGAGATAGTTTTGATAAGTGATCTAGTCACAATTTTTCGTTAATTTGTTCAATAGCTTAAGAAGAGAGACACCAGGCCACATGTCTGAAATGACTGTTGATCATTCTGCCGTTCTGCTAAAGCAATAGCAAGGACCTCTTATCCAACTTGCTTTCTATCACTTCCTTAATCTCAACTATTATAAGGGATAATTTAATTTTGTTTTATACCTGAGTGGCTTTGGGAACCAGCTATCCATTCAGTAATGATAATAGGATTTTCGTTGTCCCTTTCATTGTCAGGTAATCAAATTGGCTATTCTTCCATTTTATATAACTGAGTCTATTGTCTTCAGTATTCCTGGGTATGAAGACTGAATCAGACAGAGTTCTTGAAAGCAAAAGAAATTATTTCATTAGCAATCAGGAGAGAAACTTAGTGGTCAATCTCAGCAGCAGACTTGTAAATTGGACCCAATCCTTAGAACATCAAAAAATACTGAAACTCTCAGAGAATAAGCATTTAGAGTGTCAAAAATAGTATCATGGGTACTGGAAAAGTTGAGAAAACATAAAAGATATCACATATTTATTTTGTATATTTAACTTAAAGATTCATTTTAGGGCCTGGAAGATGGCTCAGTGACTAACAGCACATGCTTTAGAAGTTGTGTTCACTCCCCATACCAATGTCAGGTGGCTCACAAGAATTACAGATCCAACTACAAGAAATTCCAATGTCTTTGGGCCTCACAGGCAACTGAATTACTGTTCACATACACACATGCTTGATCATAATATTTAAAATAATAAAAATAACTCTTTAAAAATTCTTTCTGGACATGAAAGTGAATAGTAAATTAAGATCCATAGATTAGATGTACAGATGTTAGTGGGTTTATTCTATGTTGTATGTTTATATGAGTGAATATATATATATATATATATATATATATATATATATATATATATATATATA
>NW_026585797.1:11474132-11485813 GCF_907164565.1 Psammomys obesus
ATATATATATATATATATATATATATATATATATATATATATATATACCGTGTATGTACTTTTTTTTTGCTTCTGGGATAACTCACTCAGGATGATCCTTTCCAGGTCCCACCATTTACCTGCAAATTTCATGATTTCCTTATTTTTCATTGCTGAGTAATACTCCATTGTATAGATGTACCACAGTTTCTGCATCCATTCTTCAGTTGAGGGGCATCTGGGCTGTTTCCAGCTTCTGGCTATTACAAATAAAGCTGCTACAAACATGGTTGAGCAAATGTCCTTTTTGTGTACTTGAGCCTGTTTTGGGTATATGCCTAGGAGTGGTATGGCTGGATCTGGAGGAAGCGCTATTCCTAGTTGTCTGAGAAAGCGCCAGATTGATTTCCAGAGTGGTTGTATGAGTTTACATTCCCACCAGCAGTGGAGAAGGGTTCCCCTTTCTCCACAACTTCTCCAGTATGTGTTGTCACTTGAGTTTTTGATCTTGGCCATTCTGATGAGTGTAAAGTGAAATCTCAGGGTTGTTTCGATTTGCACTAAGCAAAAGAGAGGGCCCTAACTAAAAATACTCAATCCCCATCCTGAAAGGCAAAGAGGATGGACATCAGAAGAAAAAGAAAACAGGAAACAACCTCGGAAACTGCCACAGAGGGCCTCTGAAAGCCTCTCCTGTGCAGACTGTCAAAGCAGATGCTGAGCTTGATGGCCAACTGTTCGGCAGATGAATGGAATTTTATGTAAGAAGTGGGAAATAGTAAGAGCTGGAGAGGACAGGAACTCTACAAGGAGAGCAACAGAACAAGAAAATTTGAACACAGGGAACTTCCCAGAGACTCATCCTCCAACCAAGGACTATTCGTGGAGATAACCTACAACCCTGACAATGCAGCCACTTCTGATGAGAACTGATAGACTAAGATCAGAAAGAAGGAGAGGAGGACCCCCCCTATCAGTGGACTTGGGGAGGGGTATGCATGCAGAAAAGGGGGAGGGGGACTGGGCGGGGAGGAGGGATGGGCTTATGGGGGATACAAAATGAATAAAGTGTAATTAATAAAAGTTAAAAAAGATCCATATATTACATGTATAGCCTTGCATATATGAAGGCAAAGAGTATAAATAAGGTCCCATTTATTGATTGTTGCTCTTAGAGCCTGTGCTGTTGGTGTTGTGATCAGGAAGTTGTCTCCTGTGCCAATGAGTTCTAGGCTCTTCCCCACTTTTTCTTCCAACAGATTTAGTGTATCTGGTTTTATGTTGAGGTCTTTGATCCGCTCTGACTTTAGTTTTGTGCAGGGTTATAAATATGGATCTGTTTCATTTTCCTGTATGTAGACATCGGTTGGATCAGCACCATTTGTTGAAGATGCTGTCTTTTTTCCATTGAATGCCTGGGACCTCATGAAACTGAGAAGTTTCTGTAAAGCAAAGGACACTGTCATCAGTGACAGCCTACAGACTGGGAAAGGATCTTCACCAACCCTATATCTGAAAGAGGGCTAATATTCAGAATATATAAAGAACTAAAGAAGTTAAAAAGCATACAATCAAGCAATCTAATTAAAAAAATGGGGTACAGAGCTAAACAGAGAATTCTCTGTAGTGGAATATAGAATGGCAGAGAAACACTTAGAGAAATGCTCAACATCCTTAGCCATCAGAGAGATGCCCCTGAGATTTCACCTGACACTCATCAGAGTGGCTAATATCAAAAACTCAAGGGACAGCATATGCTGGAGAGGTTGTGGAGAAAAGGGAACCCTCCTCCATTGCTGTTGGGAATGTAAACTTCCATACCCATTTTGGAAATCAATCTGGCACTTTCTAAGACAATTAGGAATAGTGCTTCCTCCCGATCCAGCTATACCACTCCTAGGCATATGTCCAAAATATGCTCAAGTACACAAGGACATTTGTTCAACCATGTTTGTAGCAGGTTTAGTCGTAATAGCCAGAACTTGAAAACAACCCAGATGTCCATCAGCAGAGGAATGGATACAGAAATTGTGGTATATTTACAGAATGGAATACTACTCAGCAATTAAAAACAAGGGAATCACGAAATTTGCAGGTAAATGGTGGGATCTAGAAAAGATCATCCTGACTAAGTTTTCCCAGAAAAAGAAAGACACACATGGAATATACTCACTTATAAGTGGGTACTAGATCTATAAGATAGGATAAATATCTTAAAATCTGTACACCTAAAGAAGATAAGCAAGAAAGAGGACCCGAGGTAAGATGATCAATCCTCACTTAGAAAGACAAATGGGATGAACATTGTATGCAGGAGAAAACATGCAACAGGACAGGAGCCTACCACAGAGTGCCTCTGAAAGACTCTACCTAGCAGTGTATCAAAGAAGATGCTGAGACTCACAACTAAATCTTCAGCAGAGTGCAGGGAATCATATGAAAAAAGAGGGAGTTAGTATGACCTGGAGAAGAGAGGAGCTCCACGAGGACCAAATATATCAGGGCACAGGGGTCTTTTATGAGACTGTTTCTCCAACCAAGGACAATGTATGGATATAACCTAGAACCCCTGCTCAGGTGTAGCCCATGATAGCTCAGTATCCAAGTGACTACCCTAGTAAGGGGAAAAGGGACTATTTCTGACATGAACTCTGTGGCTGGCTCTTTGATCTCCCCCTCCACCCTCTGAGTTAGAAGCAGCCTTACTTTCACAGAGGAGAACATTGCAGCCAGTCCTGAAGATACCTGATAAACTAGTGTCAGATGGAAGGGGAGGAGGACCTCCCCTATTAGTGGACTTGGAAAGGGGCAGGTAGTTGATGAGGGATTCAGGGTGGGACTGGAAGGGAATGAGGGAGGAGGCTATGGCTGGGATACAAAGTAAATAACCTGTGATTCATATATAAAATAAAAATTATTAAAAAAAGAATATAAATAACACTTGGGTCATTTCCATAAATTATTTTTCTAAATAAAACCAAAAAGTCCTTCATTAACTGAGAATTATATCAGACTGATAATTTTGTAAATACCAATAATGTGCACGTAGGTATAACTAATATATGTACAGTAATTACTGTTTCTGGCAAAACAGGAAATGGTTTCATAGTGAATCATGTAATGGGTAGTGTATATTGCCAAATGATGACCACCTGGAAGATGGGCTTTTGGGACATATATTTGGACAATTGTCTTGATTATATTGTTTGGTATGGTAAGCCCATCTTAATTGTGGCTGTTCCTTGGCAGGGAAAACTAGACTGTATAAATTAAAGTGAGGAGCAGAAGGCACTCATGGTTTTAATCCAATTATATAAAAACAAAAATCCAAATTCTGTCACATTTTTGTGGAGAACATACCAGACAGATTTTAAAGATATGTAAACTGAGTCTAAGAATGATACTAGGAGGATATAATAATATCCAAGATTATAAAATTCAATATATTAAGTCAAGAATTTATATAATCATGCTCATTTTCAAATTTAGGAGAGCCTTTATTCCTTTATCAAGAATTCTTTCGTTCAGTATATTTTGATTATAATTTCCCCTCTCCCAACTCCTTCCAGAGAGTACACGGGTGAGAGACATCTTGTGTCATTACCATTTTTGATGACTAAGCCACCCAGCATCTGTTTTTGTCACTCTTGTGGTGTTGGTGGTTGTTGTTTGTCAACTCAAACTAATTATCTTGACTTTTGTCCATGAGATGGACAGCTTCTATGACTATTTGCTTTTTCTCAGACTAATGTGTCTTTGGTAAATTAGTACCAACTTCAGTTTGTTTTTTCACATCTAAAAAAACAAAATAGAGAAGAAAATATTGGCTTTTCTAAGCTCCATTTCTATTCTTACAGAACTTTTGAATCTTCTTATGCACCAGCCACGCACGCAGTACACAGATGCTGCTCGTGCAGGCAAAACACACATGCACATAAAATACAATACACATAAAAATAAAATTAATTTAAAAGTTAAATGCAAGGAAGAAATGGAAGTCTGGACAGTGATTGTACGTTTAAGGTCTGGACAGTTGTCTGTGAGTCAGTTCAACAATCATTGTTGGACTAGTCAGACCACAGTCTGTAAGCCACTGTAATAAATCCTGTGTGTGTATGTGTGAGTGTGTGTGCGTGCATCGGATGTTTTCTCACTCTCTGTTTATATGTTTATACATATATATATGTGTGTATATATATATATGTATATATATGATAAACGTTTTTCCATGTAATTTGCTTTTGTAACTGCATTACCATAGCAACAGAAAAAAGAAGATAAGACTATCAGGTTAGTTTCTTAATCTATAGTTTTAACAAATCCCGACAGCATGAACCATTCTACACTTTTCAGTTAAGTCTCATTTAGCAAAAAACTTAATTCTACAGTATTTTAAATACATAATTATTGCAATAATCTTACTCCAGCTTCAAGCAAATAAAAATAAAAGTATCAAATTTTATTTAAAATGTGTGTGTGTGTGTGTGTGTGTGTGTGTGTGTGTGTGTGTGTGTGTTCTTGTAACCTGGGTTTTTAATTGATTCTAGATTTCACTGTTCTGGGTAATCTGTCTACCCAACTTGTTCTGGGTTTCTCATATCCATCTCTCATATCCTTGAGTCTCATATCCTTGAGACTACACCTGTGCCACAACACCATGTAGCTTTCACACGTGTTCTGAGGATACAGACCATAGTCCTCATTTTTGGCCATCAGGTGCTTTAACCACTGAGCACTCATATCACCCTAGGAAAACAATGAGCATTCTGTAAAGGTAAAATTTTATCAAAAGATTCCATTTCTATGGATAATATTTTAGTCGATTACATGTCAAAATTAAAGCGATACCCTACTGTATTTTATCTTATGCGTGGTAAGATTTTAATTTTATGTGGATAGCCACTTATTCTTCTTTTATGTTATCTATTTTTGTTTCAGACAGGACATGTTCTATTTTGCAATCTCTTTGCACAGAAATGAATCACTTTCTTCTTAATTATTGGAACACAACCTAATATTTAATGAGCATTCAGTGGCTACAGGGCACTGCAATTAGCATTCTCATTTCGAAATGTCTACTTATGCCCAGCTTCGGTGCCTTTTTACGATGCTTAGATTCTTAAAATTCGCACACTATACAAAGCATAATAGTTCTCTTGTGAAGATTTAGCACTTTCTAACATGTCCCAGAAATGAAAGAAAAAGAAATATCATCGTTGACTATTAATAGCTCACATGGCTACAAGATTTTATAGAAAGTTTATTTTTTTTCTTTTTTTCAGCATTTACATTAGTTTCTGCTAGTTAAGAACAGAGTAGAAGAAAGTCTTCTCTTGATGTTCACAAAAGTTTATTAAGTGCTTTCAAGAAGTGGATCCATGGTCTAGAAAACTAATGGGGAAGCCTTGTATGGGATGAGGTATTTATAATACAAATAGGGTGATCTGTTTTTCTTTTTTGATTATTTAATAATTTTTCATGCAGTATATTTTGATCATATTCTCTTTCTTCTCCCCACTCTCCTACATCATTTTCACCTTTCAAACAAATCAACTTTATCCTATCTTTCTTTTCCTCTCTCTGTCTCTCTCATAAAAAATAAAATAAAAATCAAAACAAACAAAATTCATATTGCAAAAATTAGTGAACTAAAACAAAACAAATAAGTACATGCAAACAAACAAACAACAACAACAGGGAGTCTATATTGTTTTGGTCAACAATTCCTGGTATGGAGCCTGCCCCAGACTGTGGTTGATATACTCAGCTTTGCTCCATTGGAGAAAATTGATTTTCCCTTTTCCAATAGGTATGAATTACAGAAGTTTTAAGCTAGAAGTAGGGCTTTGTGTCCACTTCCACTTTTTTTATAGTGGGCTTTCAATAAGGCTTTAACTAGTGCAAATGTTGTCTTTGCTGTCACAATCTGAGATTTCTTATGTGTATAGGCCTTGTTGCTGCAGATGACCTTCTACACATGCTTTTGCAAACATACAAACCTTGTGTTTTTTTCTCCGTTTTTTTTTTTTTTAATAATTTGCTCAGATGATTATCTGACATTATCCTCCTTCCCCTCCTGTTCAGTTAAGCCCTTTGGGAGTAGCAATATGCTTGTGGTGTGACTTTGATTTAGTCTTTGCAGAACAGCCTTTCCCCAGATCCTTCTATGGGTGCTTGAACTCTTCTTCTCATTGTTATTTGTTTGTCTGTTTGTTTTTTTGGTCAACTTTCATGTACATGTTTCCTGATGTGGATCAGCAGACTTGAGATATTGAAATTTTAACATCTCTGCTATGACTGTTCTATGACTGAAATCTTCCTTTGTCCTACTGAAATGTAACTGAATTTTCATAAGATGAGGTTAAATAGGTTTGTTACAGCTCTGCTTGCAAATGTTTTTTATTATTAAAAAGGACACGAGTTTTGTACTTTTATGCTACAGAATTTGTGAAGACACACATTGTTAGATGACATACTGAGGCCTTAACAATGCTTTAGACTTTTCTAAAATTCTGATTCATTGAAATTAAAAAATCTCACCATTCCTATTCAAATTATGGACAGCACAAGTGGATAATGAAGGAACCCAAACCATTTCGATAAGTTAGGCATGAAGTGAATTACAGAGCTAATGTGAACTTTGTGTGCATAAAAAACCATGTTCATCTTGTATTCCCTAATGATTCAGAAAATTTGAAAAGGGCAGATTTTAATGTTAGCATTTAGGGTAATAGATTCTATTTTTCAAGCATTGACTTCATCTAAAGGTAGATGGTGAAGCTTTCAATTGAAAAGATTTTCTCAGATTCCCTCTAATTATGAAAAAAATGTCATTTCTCTTCTTCACCAATCTTTATTGCATTCACAAAACTCACTGCACGAATGTGTTAATTTGTTTCATCTCATACAGACAAGAATGAGAAGGAAAGAATATTCTATAAAAATGGACTAAAAGTTCTAAGTAGAATTATTGATTTCCATTTAAGACCTTGAGTCCCTGCAATTATATTCATTCACTCAACCATAAAAAGCTTTTTGAGGCAAGCTCAGGAAGGATTTCTGGAAATTAAGCACAGATTCTTCCCACTTCAGGGCTCCTGGAAGCTGTAATCTGAGAGCTGAATTACATACACATGCATGTGTATGACACTAGATAAGACATCGATAGGCGCTACTCATACCAGAAAATGAAAAGCATTCTTTTACCAAAGCGGGGAAAATGCACAGCATTTGTGGTATGCCAGCAAAGACCAGAGTCTGGATAGTTGAGAGTGGAGATAGAGATAAAAAATAACTTGAGAATAACTAAGTTTTTCTTCACTTATTTTTTCCATGAAATGTTTTTAAAAATAAAAAGCATTATGTTTAACTAAATTAAGCTTGGCAGATACAGAACACAGCACCTAAACTATGAATGCATTTTCACATTTTCAAGTACATTTAGTACATTAACCAAAATGAGCCATATGCTGAGATATAAAGAAATATGAAGGCATTTTAGAAGGTAGTGTTTGTGCTCTGAAAGCTGAAAACTAAGTCTCAAGAAAGTAAGCAAAAATCACCACAGCTTTTAGAAGTTAGAAAACCTAATTTTAAATAACTTGGGGACTAATAGATAAAGCTGATACTGGGAAATATTTTGGACTGAACTATAAGTAAAGTGCCTGGCATTAAAGTTTGTGATACAAAGCATTGCAGGGAGAGAGATAAAGAGTTAGTCACATGACAGAAGAACTGGCAACAAATAATTTAAGTGTTTTTCATAAGAAGATACAAATAAGTTACAAACAAAATGTGCAGAAAGTACAAAATGTAAATCATGAAGTCCCATCACAACAATTGGGAGAAATAGAAAAATTTACAATAGCCAATTACCAAAAATAGACATTATACTTTTTTGCTTACCTTTTTATGAAAAAAGAAGTCAACCATCAGACAATTCTCTGTAGGCAAAGTAACTAATATAAAGACACCACTAATTTAAACATTTAGGAACAGTCATAAATTGGGTATATTTTATGTATTAGTTAGTAAAGAAAGGCCAGGTAGAAAGTTGTTTTTTCAACATATGGTGGTTTAACTGCAAAAGGCCCCCCATAGGCTCACAGGGAGTGACACTACTGGGAAGGATGACCTTGCTGTTGTAGATGTAGCCTTGTTCGAGGAAGTATGCCACATGGTCGAGGTCAGGCATTGGCTTTGAGGTTCCAGATACGAAGGCCAGGGCCAGGGTCACTCTCTTTTTCTGATGCCTTAATGAAGATTCTGATGTAGAACTCTTGGCTACCTCTCCAGTGTGCCTGCATGCTGCTATGCTTCTTACCATGATGATAATGTAATAAACTTCTGAACTGCAGGCCAGCTGCAATTAAAAGTTCTCCTTTCTAAGAGTGGTTGTGGTCGTGATGTCTCCTTACAGCATTAGAAACCCTAACTAAGACAAGAGATAAAATTTAATTTTGAAATGCTGCATGTGTTCTGGGCATGTGTGTTCACATGCATGTGTTACAATGTGTCCGTGAGGTTGGTGGATGACTTGTAGGACTTGAATGCCAGCATTATGTTTGTTCTGGGAATGAAGTGAGATCATCAGACTTTCTGGCAAGCATGCATGTTTTCCTGCTGATCTCCTTGCGTGCTCCCCAAAATAAAATATTTAGAGTAAGTACCAAATTTGAAAAAAAAGAAAAAGAAAATCAGAAAGAATCTAAAACCTAACATAACGTACTATGTATACTCTAAAAGTCTATTGGAGAATCTAAATATTACAGAGAGAGTAGAAAAACTGAAAACTGTATTAGTGACTTAGAGGAATCAACTCTATGATGAAGTGTTTGTTCAAAAAAATTCTTGTACAAATGTTTCAGTTTGGCTTGTGGTGAAATTCAGAAAGCCAATTTTATATTTTACATCAAAGTCTATCAGGGCAACAATATTCAAGATATTATTGGAAATAAGAGGAAATGCCTAGTGTCAAATTCCATTGAGCATTTTGCAAATGCCCTAATTAATTATACTTAATGAGACATTATATTTTGTTTAGACAAGATCAAATCAAAGAACAAACAGTCTGGGAAATGTCTTAGTGTTTCTTGGCAAAAGACAGCACTGCCCCATGGATCATATCAGCATATTCAGAGTTGGTTAAGGAGACTCAACATCCACAAAGTAAAAAATATCACTTTGATTTTTACATTTTACTATTCACAAGGATCTACTCCAGAGTGTGAATAAGATTCATATAGTTTCACATTTAAACTAGATCAATTGTAAAAAACACTATTAATAATGAATCTGGCAATAATTAGGCCCAACTGGGGAACTTTAAATAGAAAATGGAAGTGTAGTAACTGTTAGGTATAGATCTGAATGTGGAAAGAAACAATAAAACACTTAGAAGATAGCACAGTACCCTGAAGACCTTGAAAAGACAACAAAACATGCAGAACATAACACAGTATTCTGAAGATCTTGAAGCAGACAATAGTGTCCAAGGACAAGAAGCTTATGAAGTATACAGAGTTTTCCATGAATTAAACCTGCCAGTCAAGGCCCCGTGCTTTCCTGATATGCATGAGTCCCCCTTGAAAGGGGGTCATATAAAACTACCAAGAATTCGTATTCAAAAGTGTAAGGAAAAGCTACAACATAACAAGAAAAAAAAGTACATCATGGAAAAGAACAAAAACTGAAAAACAAGAAAGAACAAGCCAAACTCAGTTACAAAGATGGCAAGAATTATTAAAATTTAAACCAGAAAATAATGAAATAGAAATAAAGAAAAAGAAAGAAGAGCTTGTTTTTGTTTTGTTTTTATAAAATAAACACATCTGAAAGACCCCAAAACAATAAAACAGAAAAAAAATGATGACTCAAATGAACAGGGAAGCATTACAATAGACATAAAAGAAATTCAAACTATAATAAAACATGATAAAATAAAATAAAACTTCAAAAACAATAATAACAACAAAACAAACAAAAAACTAAACTTCAGTAAGTTAGTAAATATATAAGAAATGGGTGAAGTTCTAGATTTATTAAAGTCACCAAAGTTAAACCAAATATAGAGCCTTAAGAGACCCATAACAATAAAGAATATTGAGCTAAGAACACAAAGCCTACTTGCTAAAAATGGCTGAGGACCAGAAGTGCCAATAGAAAAATTCTACTAGATAGTTAATGAAGATCTACAGTCTCTTCCATAGGGGCAGAAAGGAGCACTACTGAATTTTTTCTCAAAAGCCAATAGTACTCAAAAGAGAAACAAACAAACAAAAACACCAGCCCCTGAAAAAAAAAAAAAAAAAAGGAATAAAGGCAGGCAAAGATGCAGAAATAAAACAGAAAACTCCAGGCCTGATCTCTTGATCAAAATTATCAATAAGGTACTTGCAAACTGAATTAACAAGAACATATCAAAACTATACGCTATGATCAAATACACTTATTCTGGACACTCAGGGATGTTTTAACATGTAATAAGTAAACAAATGTAAAAAATACGTACTTAGAGACAAAAATGTCACAATCACTGTAATAGATGAGGGAGGTAGAAGAAATCATGATCATAATGTACTATATAAAAAATTATTTTCAATAAAATGACTGAGGGACTTTCATGAAAATTTAACGCAATAAAATATATGGGAGGGGGCTCCAAGATGGTGGTGACCAGTGAGCACCATATTCGAGGGGCAGAGGATCTGAAACACTGAAATTGGTGAGTGGAGGGGCAGCTGAAGTCAGAACATGGACATTGAGGCTTCCAGAGAGAGAGACGGGACAATCCATGAGCTGAGTGCATTTAGATCCGGGTCACCCATAGACTTCTCTGGAAACTGAGAACTTTCTAACCCTCTGCATCTCCCCTTATTGGGTCTCCCTCCTTGGCAGAGGCGGCCCTCTCTGTCTGTGGTTCCCTGCACAGAATTCCCTACTCGCTATAGGAGACAGAGAAGGTAGGTGCCCCAGTCCCTCAGTGGTGGGCTGCTAGCCCACCCATATCTGCCTAGCCACCCAGTTCCACCCGCGCACCCAGAGTCCCAGGGCCACCCAGGTCCTTGGTTCCCCAGGGCTTCCTAGCAGGCATCTGTACCAGAGGCCTCCCAGTTCTGCTTCCATGGCTAGACTCCCAGCTGGCTGCTATGCAAGCCTCCAAGTTCTCAGGCTGTAGCTCCACTGAACTGAGGGATCTCCTACACTCACATATGCTCTAGAAGGCCCCAATCTGAGTTGAGAACAGGGGAAATCCCTGTGCTTTCTGATTAGACCTGCTAGAGAGTGAGTGCACCTTCAAGTGAGTGCATGCAGAGCCCCAGATCCAGGTTCCCTCTACACAAGCAGCCAGACCGCACACTCCCACAACACCTGTGTGGCCAGCATAGGGACTCTTGGATGCTTTCTCAACATTGAAGCTCCTGTTCTGTGGGTCTACCAGTGGAGTCCAGGCAGACAATTGCTGGAGCCCAGACAGATGTGAATACCAGAAGGACAGTATGAGAGGCCCGTAGGCCACAGAAGAATTCAGGGAATCTGTACATGCGCATTGTGCCCACAAAAGCACCAGTGTCCACATCCCCTCCTGCACAAGCCTCCCCACCCCCCAGCCCCACACTCTAGTTCCTTGTCCCTCAAGGCACACTTCCAAGCACACACACACACACACACACACACACACACACACACACACACACACACAC
>NW_026585797.1:11485823-11534902 GCF_907164565.1 Psammomys obesus
CACACACACACACACACACACACACACACACACACACACACACACACTTGCTCACCCACCCTTGGGCATCTGCGCCTTCGGATATGCACACTCTCAAACCAGTGGACCTCTTTCATCTTCCTGAAGAATACTCCAGACACCAGAGAAAGACAGACCCAGTCTGAAGTGCGGACTCCAGGAACAAACAGAGACAGTTACAGATAAGAAGATGGCCAGAGGTCGGTATAAGAACACACCCAACAGAAATCAGAACATCACAGATTCATCAACCTCCAAATCAATAGATATTTCAAATGCTTGGAAACAAAGGAAAATTATTTTTTTAACTTTTTTTATTTTTTGTTAATTACACTTTATTCATTTTGTATCCCCCCATAATCCCCTCCCTCCTCCCCTCCCGATCCCACCCTCCCTCCCATTTCTGCATGCATGCCACTCCCCAAGTCCACTGATAGGGGAGGTTCTCCTCTCTTATCTTAGCCTATCAGTTCTCATCAAAAGTGGCTGCATTGTCCTCTTCTGTGGCCTGGTAAGGCTGCTCCCTCCTCAGGGGGAGGTGATCAAAGAGCAGGCCAATCAGATTATGTCAGAGGCAGTCCCTCTTCCCATTACTAGGTAACCCACTTGGTACAGGAGACAACTTCCTGAACAGAACACCAACAGCACAGGCTCTGAGAGCAACAATCAATAAATGGGACCTCATGAAACTGAAAAGCTTCTGTAAAGCAAAGGACACTGTCATCAAAACAAAACAACTGCCTACAGATTGGGAAAGAATCTTCACCAACCCTTTCTCTGACAGAGGACTCATATCCAGTATATATAAAGAACTAAAGAAGCTGAAAAGCAGCAAGCCAAGTAATCCACTTAAAAAAGGGGGAACAGAGCTAAACAGAATTCTCAATAGAGCAATATCGAATGGCAGAGAAGCACTTAAAGAAATGTTCAACCTCATTAGCCATTAGGGAAATGCAAATCAAAACAACCCTGAGATTTTACCTTACACCCATGAGAATGGCCAACATCAAAAACTCAAGTGACAACACATGCTGGAGAGGTTGTGGGGAAAGGGGAACCCTTCTCCACTGCTGGTGGGAATATAAATTGGTACAACCACTCTGGAAATCAATCTGGCGCTTTCTCAGACAACTAGGAATAGCGCTTCCTCCAGATCCAGCCATACCACAATAGGCATATACCCAAAACAGGCTCAAGTACACAAAAAGGACATTTGCCCAACCATGTTTGTAGCTGCTTTATTTGTAATAGCCAGAAGCTGGAAACAACCCAGATGCCCCTCAACTGAAGAATGGATGCAGAAACTGTGGTACATCTATACAATGGAGTATTACTCAGCAATGAAAAATAAGGAAATCATGAAATTTGCAGGTAAATGGTGGGACCTGGAAAGGATCATCCTGAGTGAGTTGTCCCAGAAGCAAAAAGACACGCATGGTATATACTCACTCATATAAACATACAACATAGGACAAACCCACTAAAATCTATGCATCTAAAGTAACCAAGCAAGAGAGAGGACCCTAACTAAAATGTTCAATCCCCATCCTGAAAGGCAAAGAGGATGGACATCAGAAGAAGAAGAAAACAGGAAACAACCTAGGAACCTGGTACAGAGAGCTTCTGAAAGCCAGAAGAAGAAAACAGGAAACAAATTAAGAACCTACCACAGAGGGCCTCTGAAGCCTCTGCCCTGCAGACTATCAAAGCAGATGCTGAGCCTGATGGCCAACTGTAGGGCAGAGCGAATGGAATTTTATGTAAGAAGTGGGAAATAGTAAGAGCTGGAGAGGACAGGAACTCCAAAAGGAGAGCAACAGAACAAGAAAATTTGAACACAGGGAACTTCCCAGAGACTCATACTCCAACCAAGGACTATTCATGGAGATAACCTAGAACCCCTGCACAGATGTAGGCCATGGCAGGTCAGTGGCCAAGTGGGTTACCTAGTAAGGAAAATTATTGTAAAGCTATGCTTATCCAGTTATTAGAGGAACATAAAAAGGAAACGAACAAAGCTCCCAAAGAAATAGCCACATAAATGGAGGCAAATGAAAAAGAAATGAACAAAGTTCTCAAAGAAATATAGGCAACTACAGTCAAACAAATGGAGATACAATTAGTGGCATATAGAGAAGAAACAAACAAACAACAACAAAAATAGAAGCCATCATAGAAGGACAGGAATCCACATTCAAACAAATAAAAGAAGTGGTTTGGGGTGGGACCAAGATGAAAACGACCAGCACGCACCATATCTGATAGACAAAGGATCTAAAACTCTTAAATTGGTGCGTGGATGGGTAACAGAAGCCAGAAAATGAACATTGAGGCTTCCTGAATGAGAGAGAACATCACATGAGCTGAGACCATTTGGATTCAGGTCACCCACAGACCTTCTCTGGGGACCGAGAGTGATGAACATTCAAACCCTCTGCACTTCCCATTTTAGGGCCTTCCTCCTCCTAGGCAGAGCCCAAGTGCCCAAGACTCTTAGCACAGAACTCACTGCCTGGAGTCTGAGAGAGCAGAGATGGGGCTCCTGGCTCCTTAGTGTTGGCTGCCAGCTGTACCAGCATTTTGAGTCACAGATCCGAGGTACCATCCTTCCTGGTCCTGGGTCTTCAGGGGGCTGTAGGACTCTGCAGGGCCTCCTAGCCAGTGACTGTAAGGGCTGCCCAGACCCTCAGTGGCAGACAGCAGGCTGTACAGCAACCCAAGTCCAGCAGATCCGCCAAACCTTGCAGGTATGCCATGTTCCAGGCCACCTAGGTCCATGGACCACTATTGTGGCTCCCCAGGATTTTCCAGCAGGTCCTTGGACTGGCCGCCCAGTTCTTTGGAGTCAGCTGGCCTCCCAATTTCAACAGTTGCAGTACCACCGAGCTGAGAGAGCTCGACCTCCCCCACTTGACTCACCAAGACCAAAACTAAGAGCAGAGAATAGGCAGAACCCCTGCACTTTCTGATTTGACCTGCTAGAGAGTGAATGTACCTTCAAGGACCTGCAGAGTGCAAAGCCCCAGATCCAGGGTCCATCTAAGATAGCAGCCAGACGTCAGACCCCACTCACCCACGCATCCACTGTAGGAAACAGAGAGATTGTTGGGACATTGAAGCCTCTGCTCTGCGGGTCTATTAGTGGAGTTCAGGGAAATAACTCCTGGAGCTCAGTCAGAGGCAAAGGCAAGTAGCCTGTAGACCACTGAGGTATTCAGGGAATTTGCATAAGCAAATTGTGTCCAGGACCACCACCAGTACCTGTACAGCACCTGCACCCCCCCCTTCGGTGCCTGCAAGGCACCCCTCCCTCACATTCAAGGCATCTACATTCTCTAGCACCATGTACCTCAAGGCACACTTCCAAACACATACACACACAAACCTTCGACCGAATTTGTACTTCTGTGCACTCAAACTATCCTCCCAAAGGTACAGCTGAAACACCAATGCATATGCTGAAACACTGGACCTGTCTCATCTTCCTGAAGAATTCTTCAGCAGACATTAAGGGACCACAGATGCCAACACAGACATTGGAAGAAGGAGAAAACAGGAAACAGGACAGGAGCCTACCATAGAACGACTCTGAAAGACTCCACCCAGAAATGTATCAAAGCAAATGCTGAGATTCATAACCAAGTTTTAGTCAGAGTACAGGGAATTTTATGAAAGAAGGGGAAGTTAGTAAGACCTGGAGAGGACAGGAGCTCCGCAGAAGCTCGGGGCACAGGGTTCTTTTCTGAGACTTATACTCCAACCAAGGACAATTCATGGATATAATCTAGAAGCCCTGAACAGATGTAGCCCATGGCAGTTCAGTGTCCAAGTGGGTATCCTAGTAAGGGGAACAGGGACTGTCTTTGACATAAACTCAATGGCTGTCTCTTTGATCACCTACCCCTAAGGTGGAAGCAATCTTGTCAGGACACAGAGGAGGACATTGCAGCTAGTCCTGATGAAACCTGATAAGCTAGGGTCAGATGGAAGGGGAGGAGGACTGCCCCTATCAGTGGATTTGAGAGGTGCATGGGCGGAGAGGAGGGAGGAAAGGAGGGAGAGAGGGATAGAGGGAGGGAGGGAGGGGATGACGGAGGGGGCAACTGTTGGGATACAAAACAAATAAACTGTAATTAATATTAAAAAATTATTAAAAATTTTATGAGGAGCTTACAGTCACATGAAAAGATGCTCAAATAATCAGCTTTTTTCTTTTAAAATTAAATCCAAAATAAAGTATAACTTCATATTCATAAAATGATTATTATTCAAATGCAGGAAGTAAAGTGTTTGTGGAAATGAAAGAGATTATGAAATGCTCTTGCCTATAAAATAGAATATTTGAAAAAAACTGCTTGTTTATTATAAGGTTAAATATGTGATCAATATCTCAAACTAAGTATGTACCAGAAAGAAAGACAGTGTATGTCCGCATAAGTAACTACATTTTTAAATTGACAGCAGCATCATTTGTAGCAAATCAAGAGCAAAGAGCCAGTAATCTGTTCATGCATCTAGAGCAGAGAGCCTCAAAATCACCCCAGTAAGTAAAATAGCCCATGCATCCAGACCATGTGTTAGATTATTATATCATATGATTTAACTAACTGCAAATTGACAGAGATAAATAAAGTGTTTATGTATGTCAGGGTCTAGGAGTAAGAAGCAGACTTACTTCTGAATTAGAAGTGGACCTCAGCTCTTCTGAAATATAGAAATATTCTAAAATTAGATTGTGCTGACAGACACTTGACTCCAGAAATATTCTGAAAGATGATTCATGCCCTTAAAATATATAATTAATATAATAAATATAATATAATTAATTAATATAATAAATGTAATAATATTAATAAATGAATATATAATATAATAAATGAAAATTATAACTTAATGAAGCAGATTAAAATTATTGGTGTTTTATATTATTCCACATAATTTTTGTAATTTTTCATGTGCTTAAGAATGATATTGTTGATAAATACAGATGTTCTTTTAACATCATATCTTTCCTCTATTTCCAAATTTTGTTGTTTATAAAACAATGTTCTTAAATAACCATATACTGAATTTGTTTCCTCCTGATATCTAGAACATCACATTTAATGATGGATTTTAACACTTTGTTACTTGAAAAAACAAAAACAAAACCAGCATCCCCCTTCTGATTGATTACTAATATGGTTTATTTAGGTAAGTACTCCACTGACTTGAAATTAGCATGATTATTAGAAGAAAAAAAAGCTCAGTCATTTTTCTTCTTTTTTCTCAGCTCATCTATTCTTTTGTTGGTTCCTATCTACATATTATATTTTAATTATAAACGAGTATTGAGCAGTGTGTGGTGGCACAGGACTGTAATCCCAAGCACCCAGGGAGGATGAAGCAGGCAAACCTCTGTGAGTTTGAAGTCAATCTGGTTTACAAAGTGAGTCCAAGAACAGCCAAGACTACACAGCAAAACCTAGTGTCAAACAAACATAAAAACATACAAACAAACAAAAGAGTATTGAAATATCTGGCTATAAATTATAATTTGTATGTAATTTAAGAGTTTGAAGTGACAATTTTAAGTATCTGTTATTTTCATTATTATTAAGGATATAATTTTATTTAATGCTATTTGCTCTGAAGACAGTATGGCAGGGTGCCATCACTCTTGATTTAAGCTGAATAGTGGTATCAACGTATCTCTTTCATGCCTTTACATACATTTTAGGTCCTTGAAAGTAGCTCAGTGGGTAAAGATATTTGCCACCAAGCCTGAAGAGATGAGTTCCATCTCTGGAAATGGAAGAGGTGAAAGAACTTACTCATGCATGCTGTCCTTCAACCTCCATTTGAGTAGCACACACACATAAACTAATACACAAAGTCATGAAAATTAAACATATATGTTGGTGTGTGACATAGTTATATTTGATGTGATTTTCCAAAGTATGAATGTATGGCATTTGCTTTAGTGGGGTTGTTAATATTTGGGAGTTTAAATTTATAACATATTTTCTATGTATTGCATTTATTGTTCTTCTTTATTCGAAATAAATAAACTGTTACTTTTATGGCAGGTTTAGATGCAAACAAAACGTGTCTACGGTACAACTCCATTTTCCCACTCATGAAAGCACATAACTTCTCCCAGGACTTTTATCCTGCATTATATTGACAGATTCATTTCAAGTTATAATATACATTGATGTTCATCCAAAATCCATAGTAACATTCTATATGTTCTTCGTTTTAACAAATGGATAATGAGTTGTATTTAACGTTATTGTATATTGTATTATACAGAGGAGTTTCACTTCCCTAAAATTCTGTAATATTTTATTCACCGTATCAGCCCTCAATACACAAAAAGCAGAGAATATTTTTTTTTCTGTATATTTCCAACTTCTTTTAGAACAACTCTTTGTCATTACATTTTGTGCCTTCTTGGATAAATTTCTTTCAAATAATCATATCTGTTTATATTTCTCCACAGCTCTTTGTCCTTTGGTGACACAATTATTTTTAACACTGAATTTTTTTTTATTCCATTTTCTGGAAAAGTAATGTTTTATTTGCTGAAGGCATTGATTGCTTAAAATTTTAGGCAATTATGGTTAAGGTGATAAGTTTTTAATTAATTTGTGTAAACAACAGTGAGTGAATATTTTGATGTGGAAAGCTGTTCTGTTTTGTAAGAAACCGATAATTTATCTTGCAGACGTATAGCACCAATGAAAAGTTGTTCTTTCTGGCCCACGTTTTTTTCAGTCAAT
The DNA here is from genome assembly GCF_907164565.1 of Psammomys obesus. NCBI lineage: Eukaryota > Metazoa > Chordata > Mammalia > Rodentia > Muridae > Psammomys > Psammomys obesus. The sequence goes on from NW_026585797.1 coordinate 11,492,606, forward strand.
ATTTTTGTGTGCAGATTTTAATTTTTGAATATTGTATCTGGTCTGTATGCTGTTTAATGTGCAAACTATGGACTGGTAACTTTGATATGTTCACTTTTAATCTGTATATTTTTTTTGAGAAAAGTGTCTCTCCTGATAGTGTAAAATCACGTATTTGTTTCTTAATGTTTAGTTTTAAGAATTCTTAGAATATTTTGCATGAAAGTTGTAGATAGGTTCTATCTTTTGAAAAGATTTTTTCCCTCCCACTTTCAGTTTTATTTTCTCCTTTTCTGGAGATTATATTTCGAGGAGAAAAGGAGGGATTTTAATCTTTTTTCCCCCAATTTGTTTATTAATATTGTTATAGCCTGATCCAAACCCATTCCCTCCTCCCATCCCAGTTCCACCCTCATGTCCTGTTTCTCCATTTACCCCTCTTCTACTTTTAAAAGAAGAGGAGTCCCCCAAGAGGTACCAACCTATCCTGGCACAGAAGTACTAAGCACATGTTCTTCCACTGAGGCCTGACAAGGCAGCCCAGCTAGGGAAAAGGATTCCAAAGGCAGGCAACAGAGTCAGAGACAACCCCTACTCCAATTGTAAGGAGACCCACATAAAGACCCACCTGTACCCCTGCTACATGTAAATAGGGGGGCTAGGACCAGTCTTGCATGCTCTTTGGCTGGTGAGTCAGTCTCTGTGAGCCCCCATAGGCCCAGGCTACTTTGCTCTGTAGGTCTTCTTATGGTATCCTTGACTTCTCCGGTTTCCTCTATCCTTCCTCCTACTCTTACACAAAACTCCCCTGTTTGGCCTGTTGTTTCTCCGTGGGTCTTGGCATCTGCTTCCCTCGGTTGCTAGATAAAGCCTCTCAAAAAACAGTTATGCTAGGCTCCTGTCTGCAGGCATAGCAAAGTACCGTTAGCAGTGACAGTGCTGGCTCTCTTCCGTGCGGTGAGTCTTGTTATTGGTTTGTTATTGGTTTGCCATTTCCTCAGCCTCTGCTCCATCTTGTCCCCTACTCTTCCTGAAGGAAAGACAAATTTGGGGTGTAAGATTTCATGGATGGGTTGGTGTTGCCCTCCCTCCACTGGGAGACCCACCCGGCCACAGGAGGTGATATCTTCAGGGTCCTTCACTCTTGCTGCCAGAGATCTCAGCTAAGGAGACCCCGACAGATTCCCAGAGCCTCCCCTGTACCTGAAATGCCTCCAGCACCGATTTCTGTTCTCCCTCCAGGTCCACCCCACACCCCACCGCTGCTCTCTGCACACCTGATGCCTACCCTTGTTGCCCTCTCCACCACCTCTCCTTTCCAGTTCCCTCCCTCCATCTACTTTAGGTAGAAGTTTAATCTTGATAAGACTTACATTGTCAATGATGTTTTTTTTTTCTTCCTGAATTGTATTTCGATGTATTTACAACATTATTAGTACATCCAAGATTAGTTAGATTAGAATTTATCCTGTGATAATTTTTAGAAAAGTTTCGTTCAGGTTTATCATGCATTTGAGTGCGAACTTTGTAATTTGGGGTGTTGACACACTGCACACAGATACCCAGTTGTTCAATGGCATTTATCGGGGAAAGTATGTTTGTTTCATATCGTTCATTTGTCCTGTTGTTGAGGATCAGTTGATCATATTTATGCGGGACTTTCTAAGATCCACAATAATCCAATTATTTGCCTATATTTTTATCAGCACCACATTATTATATTGACTTAACCACATAGTAAAATTTGAAATCTGTAATGTGTTTTCATTCAATACTGTCAGTTACAATTTGATGTTAGTTTTAGTAAATCTTTTCAACAATCTATAGAATTAGTTGGTAAGTAGTCTCAAGAAACTGGAATCAGCGACCACTGAATTTATAAATGAAGATAGGAAAACTGAAACCTTGATGTTCATAATCAATATTTCTAAATTTAAGTAAATGATTTTTAATTTATTTTTTCAGAGTTTTGTAGCTGTTTTATATATACCTTACCTATGTTTTGTTTTTGCTATTAGAAACTAATGAAATAATAAGGTTTTTATTTCAAATTTCAAATTTTTATTGATGATATAAAATAAAGCTATTTTTCTTTTTAACTTTTTTATTTATTACAATTTATTTACTTTTAATCCCAGCTGTAGGCCCCTCCCACATCCCCTCACAATCCTGCCCTCCCTCCCTCCCTCTTCTTCTTCCATGCCCCTCCCCAGTCCACTGATAGGGGAGGACCTCCTCCCCTTCAATCTGATCCTAGCCTATCAGATTTCATCAGGACTGTCTGCATTGTCTTCCTCTGTGGCCTGGTAAGGCTGTCCCACTCCCCCAGGGGGAGGTGATCAAAGAGCCAGCCACTGAGTCCATGTCAGAGATACATTCCCCTTACTAGGGTACCCAAATGGAGACTAAGCTGCCATGAAGTACATCTGTGCAGTGGTTCTAAGGTTATCTCCATGAATGGTCCTTGGTTGGAATAACAAAAGACCACCAGGCCCAGATTTTTCTGTTATGTTGCTCTCCTTGTAGAGCTCTAATCTCCTGCAAGACTTTTTATTTCCCCCTTCTTTCATAAGATTCCCTCCACTCTGCCCAAAGTTTGGCTATGAGTCTCAGCATCTACTTTAATACCCTGCTGGGCAGAGTCTTTCAGAGGCCCTCTGTAAAAGCTTCCTGTCCTGTTCCATTTTTTCCCTCTTCTGATATCCACCCCATTTGCCTTTCTGAGTAAGGATTGATCATTTTCCCAGGGTCCTCCTTGCTTAGCTTACTTAGGTAAACAGATTTTATTATGATTATCCTCTATTATAGGTTTAATACCCACTTATAAGTGAGTATATACCATATATGTCTTTCTGCTTCTGGGATACCTCACTCGGGATGATATTTTCTAATTTCCATCATTTGCCTGCAAAGTTCATGATTTCTTTGTTTTTAATTGGGGAGTAGTATTCCATTGTGTAAATGTACCACAATTTCTGTATCCATTTCTCCATTGAGGGATATCTGCTTTTTTTAAATTTTTTATTATTATTATTAATTACACTTTATTCATTTTGTATCCCCCATAAGCCCCTCTCTCCTCCCCTCCCAATCCCACCCTTCCTCACCTTTCTGCATGCATGCCCCACCCCAAGTCCACTGATAGGGGAGGTCTTCCTCTCCTTCTTTCTGATCTTAGACTATCAGCTCTCATCAGAAGTGGCTGCATTGTCATCTTCTGTGGCCTGGTAAGGCTGTTCCCCCCTCCGGGGGAGGTGATCAAAGAGCAGGTCAATCAGATTATGTCAGAAACAGTCCCTCTTCCCATTACTATGTAACCCACTTGGACACTGAACTGCCATGGGCTACATCTGTGCAGGGGTTCTAGGTTATCTCTATGAATAAATTCTGGCTATTACGAATAAAGCTGCTATGAACATGGTTGAGCAAATGTCCTAGTTGTATATTTTAGTATATTTTGGGTATTTGCCTAGGACTGGTATAGCGGATCTTGAGGTAACACTATTCCTAATTTTCTACAAAAGTGTCAGATTAATTTCCAAAGTGTTTGTACAAGTTTCCATTCCCACCAGCAGTGGAGGAGGGTTCCCTTTCTCCACATCCTCTCAAAGCATGTGTTCTCACTTGAGTTTTTGGTCTTAGCCATTCTGATGAGTGTAAGGTGAAATTTCAAGGTCATTTTTATTTGCATTTCGCAGATGACTAAGAACATTGAGCAGTATTTTAAGTGTTTCTCTACCTTTTGATATTTCTCTATTGAGAATTCTGTTTAGCTCTGTACCCAATTCTCTAATTGATTTATTTGATTTGTTTCTGTTTAACTTCTTGAATTCTTTATACTCTGGATATTAGCCCTCTGTCAGATATAGGGTTTGTGAAAATCCTTTCCCAGTCTGTAGACTTTTATTTTGTTCTGACGACAGTGTCCATTGCTTTACAGAAACTTTTCAGTTTCATGAGATCCCCTTTATTGATCGTTGATCTTAGAGCCTGTGCTGTTGGTGTTCTGTTGAGAAAGTTGTCTCTTGTGGCAATGAGTTCTAGGCTCTTCCCCACTTTTTTTATCTAACAGGTTTAGTGTGCCTGATTTTATGTTTAGGTCTTTGATCCACTTGGACTTTAATTTTGAGCAGAGTGATAAGTCTGGCTCTGTTTGCACTTTTCTACATGATATACCAAGTTAGACCAGCACCATTTGTTGAAGATATTATCTTTTTCGATTGTATGGTTTTGGCATCTTTGTCTAAAATCAGGTGCCCATAAGAGTATGAATTTATTTCAGGGTCTTCAATTCAATTAAATTGATCGATCATTCTGTTTCTATGCTAGTACCATGCAGTTTTTATTACTGTTGCTCTATAGTACAGCTTGATGCAGAATGGAGATACTTCCTGTGACTGGATACAAAATTAACTGAGAAAATCAGTAGCTCTCCTGTATACAAAAAAAAAAAAAAACAAATGGGCTGAGAAAGAAAGTGGAGGAACAACATACTTCACAAATGCCACAAAGGACATAAATGACCTTGTTGTAAAGCAATTTATTTTTTATGATGGAAGACATTAACTGTACACATCTCTGAGAGCCTGTTATCGCTCTCGTCTTGGATTGTTATTTTCTAAACCAGGATCAGTTTGTGCAGAGATTTGCTGTGATCAGCACTTTGCTCAGGGCTGGAAAGAAAGTCGTAGGAAGCCTGTGGGGCTCCTGTCTACAAATATCTCAACACTTTGTTGTTGTATTTGTAAACTCTGTCTGCTTTGATCTGTTTTGACTTCAAATCCATATTCTAATCCTATATAGTCTCTAGGCATTTCTAATCCCACATTTGATTCTAGAAAAATCTCAGTAGATGATCATCTGTGAAAATAAAAATGCTCAATTATTTACTCCCATCAACCTAGAGATTATTCTTTCTTGTTCAATGTTTAATTTACTCATCATATTAATGTGTTTTTTTATTTCATCCATCTATTCCTCTCATTCTCCTTTTTTTTCTTTCACTTCCAACTGAGTTTTCCTTTTATCCTGGAAATAAAAATTATACAAGTTGTCTGAGAAAGCACCAGATTGATTTCCAGAGTGGTTGTACAAGTTTACATTCCCAACAGCACTGGAGGAGGGTTCCCCTTTCTCCAAAACCTCTCCAGTATGTGTTGTCTCTTGAGTTTTTTATCTTAGCCATACTGATGGGTGTAAGATGAAATCTTAGGGTCATTTTGATTTGAATTTCCCTGATGGCTAATGGAATAGCGCTTCCTCAAGATCCAGCTATACCATTCCTAGGCATATATCCAAAAGAGGCTCAACTACACAATAAGGACATTTGCTCAACCATGTTTGTAGTAGCCCTATTTGTAATAGCCAGAAGCTGGAAACAGCCCAGATGCCCCTCAGTGGAGGAATGGATGCACAAATTGTGGTATATCTACACAATGGAATATTACTCAGCAATAAAAAACAAGGAAATCATGAAATTTGCAGGTAAATGTTGGGATCTGGAAAAGATCACCCTGAGTGAGCTATCCCAGCAGCAGAGGGATGCACACGGTATATACTCACTCATATAGCCATATAATATAGGATAAACCTACTAAAATCTGTACACTTAAAGAAACCAATCAAGAGGGAGGACTCTTGCTAAAATGCTCAATTCCTATTCAGAAAGGCAATGAGACTGGACATCAGAAGAAGAAGAAAAGAGGGAACAAGTCAGGAGCCTGACACAGAGGACCTCTGAAAGGCTCTGCCCTGCAGACTATCAAAGCAGATGCTGAGACTTATGGGAAACTTTTGGGCAGAGTGCAGGGAATCTTAGGAAAGAAGTGAGAAACAGTAAGATCTGGAGAGGACAGGAGCTCCACAAGGAGAGCGACAGAACCAAAAAGTCTGAGCACAGAGGTCTTTCCTGAGACTGATATTCCAACCAAGGACTATGCATGGAGATAACCTAAGACCCCTGCACAGATGTAGCCCATGGCATTTCAGTATCCAAGTGGGTTCCATTGTAATAGGAACAGGGACTGTCTCTGACATGAAGTGATTGGCCTGCTCTTTAATTACCTCCCACTGAGGGGGAAGCAGCATTACTAGGCCACAGAAGAAGACAAAGCAGCCACTCCTGATGAGACCTAATTGACTAGGATCAGAAGGAAAGAAAAGAAAACCTCCCCATCAGTGGACTTGGGGAGGGGCATGCATGCAGAGGATGGAGGAAGGGAGGGATTGGAATGAGAGGAGGGAGGGAACCACAGGGGGATACAAAGTGAATAAAGTGTAATCAATAAAGAATTAAAAATAATTTAAAAAATAATTATCCAAATTTCAGGAGTTAGAATTAATACATTTGGAACCTTTACTTGGTAAAATATTTTGGCTTTTTTTTTAATTCATAGGTCCCTGTGTTCTTTTCTATCATTGGAATACTTTAAAGAGACACTGTTATATGCATGATTATCATATTGTTCTAAATATTTAAATTTCTATTTAGTAATTGCACTAGAGAAGTTTTATATAATAGCAAGCAATGTTCTGTGGTTCTAGATGGTAATTTCAGATTATGAGTTTGCACATTGAAAACATTTAAAAATCAGATTAACAATTTTTAAGATGTTATGTGTAAATTAATTACACAAAATATTCGTTTGTAATAATTTTAGTTTGCATAAATTTATTTACAGTAAAATTTAGTGTTCATGGCATATTTTAATGCTAGCATGAGCCTTATATTTATATAAGAACAATTTGAACATTACACAATACTCAGAAATAATAGGTTTCTATTTTTATTTCAAAATGCTTAAATTTGAATATATAAGTTAAAATTATAAAACCATACAAATATTCTACAAGCAGAACTGAATACAACAATTCTTGTTCAAAGTTATTTTTTTAATTAGTCTTTTCTTTGTGTGTGTGTGTGTGTGTATGTATGTATGTATGTGTGTGTGTGTGCTTTGCATTTACCTCATTCATGTCTAGAGCATGGCTATCAGAAAATGTAAGCAGCATCACATTTATTTCTTTGATTACTTGGATTCCAAGTATTTCATTGGTTTCAAGAAACTGTTAAAACTGAACAGACAGTTAAGGTAAATTATAGTAACACTTCCATGTTAAATGGAATCAATAAAAGAATACAATATTATTACTTGACTGTTGTCAAAATATGTTGCTCTCATAACCTTCTAATGATCCATAGAATTGGCCATATAAATTGTGTAACTCATTCTGCTTTGCCAGTGACAACTTAGCAACTATGTGGCAGAAATCTACATGTTTATTTCCAATATGCATAATTCAATGGATTGAAGTAGTAAGGGAAACAACTCTATTTTAGCACTTAAATGGGAAACTGTTGCCTTTGACCTAACACAGCTAGAATAATGGTTGTCTATAACAAGTCTAATTCTCTCATAGGCAACTCTAAATCCTTGTTTTTTACCCCTTCATTGAAAATAGATGTTCCTTCATACATTATATTCTGATTACCCTTCCTCTACTTCTCCAAGTCTTTTGCCCCCTTTCCATGTGGAGCCACAACACTTTTTTTTTTCCTCTTCTTAAAAACCAAACAGGCATCTAAGGAATAATAATAAAATAAATTAAATTCCTAAAACAAATATGAAAAACCAACCAAACAGAAAAATAATCTAAGAGAAAGCACAGGAAACACATACAGATGCACACATATATATTTGTATACATAGAAATCCATATTGATCCAAAATCAGAATCCATAATATATACACAAAGGGCATGAAAGTAGAGAAATAAACCTGATTTAACATTACATTATGAGACAAAGAATCTCCAAAGATGCTGCCACTGAGTTAGTATTTCGTTGACTACCTTCTGCACAGCATGGGGCCTGCCATTTAGAGTTCTATGATTCCCTAGTTACACCCCCGTAGGGAAAAAATTAATTTTTCATTTGAAAGTGGTCATCATTTGGATGATAACTTCTTCTTTATGGGTGGGAGTATATGTTCTCTTCTCCTATCAACTTTAAGACCCCATTTGGTAAAGACATATGTTGGTGGCCCTGTACATCAAAAAGTCTTTATCTACAGCTTCTCTTACTAGAGGATCCACATGCCAACCAAAGACCTATCTTATGGGAGAGTGCCAACTCCTGAAACTATGAATGATACTTTTCTAAGATCACTGACAGGAGTTTAATAGTTGTCCTCTGAGAGAATCTACCAAGGACCACCTCAAAACAGATGCTGAGACTTACAGCCACACACTGGGCAATGATTAGGGAGTCTGTGGAAAAGTGTGGGGAAAGAAAAAGGACCTTGAGGTGATAGGAGCTTCACAAGAAGAACAGTGGGGGCAATTAATGAGGGCCCAGAGGGCCTTGCTGAGACTGAAGCATCAACCAAGGACCATCCATCTCTGTCTCTTGGCCTCATCTTCTGCAGAGTTCTCTTAGCCCCGAGGAGAAGGATTTGATGGAAACATCTCTTTTAGGGCTGACTGTTCCAAAGTATCTCACTGTCAACATATTGTCTGCCTGTGGGTCTGTGTGTTTGTTTCCATCTGCCAAAGGAGGAAGCTTGTCTAATGATGTCTGAGCAAGGCACTGATCTATGAGTATAGCCAAATGAATGTCATTTTATTGCTATATTTTTTTAATAGAACAGTAATATTTGTCCACCCCACCCCCATGTCCCTGTCCAATATGGTCTCAGTTTCTTGTCCACCTAATCAGCCTTAGGTATGGGTTATATCTCCTGAGGTGGTCTGCAACGCAAATCAGATCTTGGTGGGAAGGTCCCACAATCTTTGTGCCACTGTTGTACCAGCATATCTTCAGGATGGTCGCTCTTGCAGCTCATGATGTTTCTAGCTGGGTTGATGTTTACCTTTCTCCTTTGATAGTTTGCAGAGAAACTCCCAGTACCATGAATACTAGTCCATAGGAGTGAATGCCACATGCAGGCACCAGTTTGCCTTCACTGTGTTCCGAGCGCTATGTGGGTGTTTCTTTCAACAATAGGGCCTTGCTGTCACTTCACAGAGAACAACTAATAGCCTTGGCAATAGTTTGGGTTGTTTGGGGGATCCCTTTGGGACCCCCTTGACCAACAACTATATTCCATTTTAGCCATTCCTGGTACAGAAACTTTATTTGGTCCAGTCGAGGCTCCATCGCCCCTATTATTTGGTGATTTCCTTTAGATAACGTTAGTATATGTATATTTATAGAAAGCTTCTACTGAATTAGGCTTCCATAGGACTCATCAGATGGGCCTTAGTTTTAGCTGTCCCTCCCATAACCCTTCTCTCTTCCCTTCCTCTCCATGTTTGATCTTTCCATTTCCATCCCAGTCTTGTCCATCTATCACTATCTCTTGCGTTTCTTGTTCCTAAGGAGTTCTATCCCTCCCACGTAGTCCTGTATTCTCTTCCTAACGTCTGCTGTTATACAAAGTGTAGCTTGCTTATCAGTGAGTAAGTTTGCTTAAAGAAATAAAATGTTATTATGTAAAATCACCAATTACAATTTTTAGTAATATTCCAAGATTTACCAAAGTCATATGCATAGATATTTATATAAATTCTACTGAATGACATTTACTAACATAAATAAAAATTCATATAATCTCTTCTGGTGAACTGTATTGGGGCTGCATTCCTGTCAACTGTGAATGACATGAATGACTAAGATACATAAAAGCTCAGCATTGTCATTCATAACAAAGCCTTCCAGGTGCACATATGGACAATATTGCTTTATTTTATGTTTCACAAAAGGAAATTTAAATAAATAAGATCAATTTTATTGTACTTTCTCAGTTATATTCATCACATCTTAAGTACTCATCAGTTGCAGGCATGTGTGAGTGGCTGATTTGACAGAAACATGATGTGGCTCTGTGTTAAAATAAATATATACAACTTATCACCATATACCATCAACTGCTATTTCTTTCCACACAAAAAGAATTTATAACCTTGTCCTATTTCCTCCCTATACTCTATTTCTTTTGTGAGTTTATTCGATTATTTATTTAGTAAAATATTATTATTTTTTACTTATTATTATAAGTACTTATTATTATAAGTAATTATACTTATTATTCTATAAGTTTATTTAGTAAAATAAACTTTTACTAAATAGTCTTAAGGAAATAATTGCATTCTTAGAAATTTGAAATGAGAAAAATATATTCAGTCAAATTACAATCACTTTTGACTCTCTTCCTTTATATAAACCCAAGTTTCTGTCTCACCCTTCATTCCCTTTGATCCAAATTATGTGAACATTTTTCGTTTTTTTTTAACTTGCTGAAGAATTCTCAATTTTTCTATCAATTAAAAATGTAAGTAAAATTTCCTATAACACAGAAAGTAGATGGTTTTGAGTAAGGCAAAGCTCTGATTCAGGATGACACTGTATAGCTGCTATGTGCCTTAGGCCAGACTACCCTTCAGGAAAAATGGCATTTGACAGTGAAGAAAGCTACATGTTATCTTTGGGAGGCCTGTTTAGGTAAACCACAGCACAGACCAGGGAGGTGTTTGGTCAGTATTTGGCCATCAATCCAAAACAACTATTGTCTTTTCAAGAAATAGCTCCTTGATGACTACATAGCCTTATAAGAAAGCCAGTGCTCATTTTGAACTGCTGTTATACTGGTAACACAAGCTATGACCGAGTATCTATCATTACCATTCTTAATAAGGGCGTGCATGATGGGTCCCAGGCAGGCCCGGAAAATGTAAATAAATTACTTGATGCACTGAAGGTCCATTGACTCTTCCCTGTACTCGGTCCTTACTCCCTTTCTCCCTCCCTCTTTCTTCCATTCCTCCCTCCATTCTCCATCTCTTTGGACCTGAACATTTGGCTCTTCGTACAGTTCCCAATTATATCAACAGATGGTTCTTTGTAATCTCTTGTTTCCACCTGAAAGTAAACAACTACACAACAGTGTTCCCTGATGTGACATCCAGGAAAGACATAGTGGAGGAGAAATCCATCCTATGAGGAGCACTCACAGTTCTTCACATGAAAGGGTTTGTTGGATAGGAAACATGTCTTCATGTTCACTCTCCACCAGCAAACAGAGTCATTCTTTGGTGACATTAAATATTTCAGTCAAACTTTAAAATTCATAACTTTGTAAGTCCATCTGTTCAATCCTCCAACTTGCACAGACTTCATTTTTTTAAAACTTTGATGGGACATCATATGTGTGTGTACATATATATAAATGTATGTATATATAACTCACATATATGACCCATAACACTATATAGCACATCTTCCAAAACAATCCCCTTTCTCTTTACTCATTCACAAGTGATATGTGTTGACATTAATGTGTGTGTTCGACATGCACACACACATGCACTCAAATGGGTATATATGAAGCTCAGATATTAGTGATGGATGCCTTCCTCATTCATTCCCTATTTTATTTTTTGAGACAGGGTCTCCTAATGAACCTAGAACTAATTGTGTTTGCTACACTGGAAACAAGCAAACTATTTTTTTCATTTTCATTTTTTGCATTAATTACAGTTTATTCATTTTTTTATTCCACTTATAGCCCCTTCCTTCATTCCCTTCCAATTCTGCCCTCCCTCCCTCCTCTTCTCCCATGCCCCTCTCCAAGTCCACCAATAGGAGATGACCTCCTCCCCTTCCATCTGTCCCTAGCTTCTCAGGTCTCATCAGGACTGGCTGCATTGTCTTCCTCTGTGGTCTGGTAAGGCTGTTCCACCCTCAGGGGATGGTGATCAAAGAGCTAGCCACTGAGTTCATGTCAGAGACAGTCCCTGTTCCTCTTACTAGTAAACTCACTTGGATACTGAGCTGCCATGGGCTACATCTGATCAGGGATTCTAAGTTATCTCCATGCATGGTTCTTGGTTGTAGTATCAGTCTCTGAAAAGACCCCTGTGCCCAGAGTTTTTGGTTCTGTTGTTCTACTTGTGGAGCTCCTTCCTCTCCAGGTCTTTCTATCTCCCTCATCTTCCCTAATATTCACTGCACTTTGCCCAAAGATATGAGTCTCAGCATCTGCTTTCATATACTGCTGGGTAGTCTTTGTGAGGCCCTCTGTGGTAGGCTCCTGTCCTGTTTCCTGTTTTCTCCCTCTTCCAATGTCCATCCAGTTTGTCTGTCTGAGTGGGGATTCATCCTCTTACCCAGAGTCCTCCTTCCTTAGCTTCTTTAGGTGTACAGATTTTAGTATGTTTATCTTATATTATATGTCTAATACCCACTTATAAGTGAGTGTATGCCCTGTGTGTCTTTCTGATTCTGGGATACCTTACTCAGGACTCATTTATACAATGGACTACTACTCAGCAATTAACAACAATGAAATCATGAAACTTGCAGCCAAATAGTGAGATACAGAAAAGAAGCAAACTTAATGGAAACTTTTGTCTTCACATACATGAGTGCCACAGGATACTGAACCTTTATGTGGGTGCTTAAATATTTAACTGAAGTCCGCATTCTTGTGTCAGAAGTACATCATCATGTGAGCCACTTCCATTCCACAGTATATGTTGATGTTAAAATATGTTTTCTTTTATTATACACTAGTTTCACTAATTTTCCTCAGAAAACCTATCTGTCACACAACGTTCACATAATCAATCAATCAAATCAAAATTTTGAGAGCTCCTTCCTTAGTTTTCCTGAGATTGTTTAATTAATGCAGAAAATGAAAATACAGATTGTTTAATTAATCTTTAATTCCATACAATTATCACTTACTTTCTTAGGATAGGAAATATACTCAAAACCTGTTAGCAAAATATAAGAATATTGTTACTCTGATTATTAAGTTAGACAACCTTTGTGGTGGTTTGAATGAGCTCCCATAGCTCATCAGGAGTGGCACTATTAAAAGGTGTGTATTTCTTGGGAGAAGTGTGTCATTGGAGGCAATCTTTGAAGTCTCAGGTGCTCAAGCCAGGCCCAGTGTCTCACTCTCTTCTTACTGTCAGTCTAGATACAAAACTCTCAGATACCTCTCTAGCGCTATGTCTGCTTGCTGCCACCATGTTTCTTGCCATGATGACAGTGGACTAAACCTCTGAACTGTAAACCAGCCCCAATTAAATATTCTCTTTTCTTTATAGCAATAGAAGCCCCAACAAAGATGAGTTTCAAAGGAAAAGACTAGAAACTTCAGGATTATTAGAATCTCCTACACAGAGTTGTTGTCAGGTAAATTAGAATTTTATGAGATCTTCAGTTTATATCAAAATTATTTTATCTAAAACAGGGAATCAGAAGAAAATAGCAAATAATTTGGATGAGGAGTGAAGATATCAATATGGAAATTGTAATCAATGGCAGAGTTTTCTAGATTGACTAATATATCACTGATTCTGTGAACAGAGCTGAGTTGTTTAATGATATAGATTGAGAAATAATTTCAGATCTTCAAATATTGAGACAGAATACCAGAAAAGAGGAGTGCCAGGAAGGCCAGGCTAACATGGGATTAGAAAAGACACATATGAAAACACAAGAAAAAAAAGCTGCATGTATCATCTGAGCTTCCACACATGGAGGCTTCAACACATCACTGGTACTTATTTTCAATTCAGTGATTTTATTATCTGTAATATAATTATGCAGATTAGAAGAAGTTTAAATTCATTAAAAAAGTTAAAAAACCAATAGAAATAGCTGAATTATAATGAAGAATAATTTGGTGCCTTGGTTATCATTGGCACTCTAAAATTGAGGAGTTGTGCTTTTTTTTTTTTTTCTTAAAAAGAAAAAAATCTACATGGTATAAGATTTTACCACCTGGAGAGAAAAAAAAAATCCAGCCTCTTAAAATAGATGTGTTTCAAACTGTCAGGACTAGCTCAATGTTGTATACATTATACATAAATAATAGCAGACACAATAATCCCTTCTACAGAAGATTCAGTACTTAGAGTGATGCCAGTTTTATTTCAATGGTCTTAAAAATCATTGTGAAGGCAGTACTCACCCATATAATCTACAGTGTCCAAGAAAATTAGGTCATATGATTATAGAGCTGTCTTTGTTTTATTATGTTTTGATTATGCCATATGTATCTGAATTTGACATACTATAGACACTTTAATTTTCCACAAATGTCTGAGGAACCTGTCTAAAGAGAACAGAATTTGAAAATGAGAAGGCTATGTTCGCAGATACGAGTGGACAGAAGGTTTCATGTTGCTGATATACTACTTCTCAAACTTGCAATCATGGAGATCAGTTTAATGCTAACATGATAAGTGATGGGAGTGATTCCCATAGTAAAATGGCTGTCCAGGCTATTTCTATGTCAGATAGCTGTCAGACGTCAGTGACTGATATTGAGAAGGGACATCTTATTGAAAAAGAGAGGCAAAAAGTTCATTAACTTATGCCCTTTTATACCCAGCAAGGTTTTGTAATTCTCAGATTTTAGGGACATTTTAAAAGCCTGCTCTAAAATGCCATAGGCACATTAGCAGCAACATTTAGAGCTGTTAGAAGCTTCCAGCAGATTGTATTATTTATTATGAGCAGGCTCCAGAGGCTAAGAGCAGCTGAAAGCATGGCTGGCAGTGGCAACCACTCTAAATGAAGATTCTCTAAATAAAGAGCCAGTTGTCATTTATCCTGATGTGTAGAGGACTGAAAATATCATGGAACTCCCATGAAAATAATAATGAGTTCTTCTGTGGTTGGATGACAAACTGGAAATGTTTGCTTGCTGTGTTTTTAAATAACATAGTTAAAATAGATGCTTCCCTTTCTTCAGCAGTGAAGCAACTGTGGAGATGAGCAAATGGAAAGCTGAAAGTGTGATTGAGATTATAGAATACTTTTCAAATCATGTACAATATATTTTTTAAGAAATCATCCATCATTAATGTCACTCGTGGTTGTTTTATATAATTCTATACATTCTGACCAAATTTCTGGATGTACATATGCCTTTTCTAAATAAAAACGTGTAATCCTTTATTCTGGGACAGTTCTTACTTTACTCTCAGGTGTGAAAAACTGTATTGGGTTGTGTAAGGGCATAAAAGGTGAGGAAACAATAATCTTGGTAACGTAACAGAGTCCAGTTTTCTCACTGGTCTCCCTCTAGAAGCAACTTGTAAAAACCTGGGAAGGCAAGTTATTTACTTGCGTGGAAACTCCCAACTGACATGATTTGATTTAATGAATCAGAGAAAGAGATCATGAAAACCATTACACAACTGATTGTTTAGCTGTCCTTAAAGTCTAAGAAGTAAGGCCTCACAATACTTGTTCTTAGTGTGTTCATTGTTTTTCCACATATCTGTGACAAGACCTAGGCCCATATGTTTGGGTGAGTGAACAACTCATATGCTTGATCACTCACATTCCCAGGTTTTCAAAACTGCCAACAGCAACATGAGGAAGGCATGTGTGTGCATGTGTCTGTGTCTATGTCTGTGTGTGTGTCTGTGTCTTTCTGTATGTGTGTTTTCTGTATGTATACACACTAGGAAAGTGATCTTGAGTTTGAAGGAAGCCTGTACCACATAGAAATATCTCGCTCAGAAAAGGAAAAGTGTTAGGACTGTGCAGCAAAGTTAACTTGGCAGGTTCACAAATCACACCACGTGACTGGTTCCGTGTTGGAGGTTGAGAGAGAGGGAGGGAGTAGGTGTGCAAGTTCTCTTATAAGGTGACCCAGAGCATGCACAGGTGGTTGTGGGTGGTCCATATATGGCATCACAGATGCCTCATATCCTGTTTGTCATGTCCGTTGGGTCTGTCCATAGAGATGGCTGCTTACAGATTCCAAAATTCCTCCCTTTTTGTTTCATTAAAAAGTGAGGAGCAAATGTCCTTATTGTGTACTTGAGTCTCTTTTGGATATATGCCTAGAAATGGTATGGCTGGACCTTGAGGAAGTGCTGTTCCTATTTGTCTGAGAAAGTGCCAAATTGATTTCCAGAGTTGTTGTACAAGTTTACATTCCCACCAGCAGTGGAGGAGGGTTTCCTTTTCTCCACAACCTCTCCAGCATGTGTTGTCACAACCATGTTTGTAGCAGCTTTATTTGTAATAGCCAGAAGCTGGAAACAGCCCAGATGCCCCTCAACTGAAGAATGGATGCAGAAACTGTGGTACATCTATACAATGGAGTATTACTCAGCAATGAAAAATAAGGAAATCATGAAATTTGCAGGTAAATGGTAGGACCTGGAAAGGATCATCCTGAGTGAGCTGTCCCAAAAGCAAAAAGACACACACGGTATATACTCACTCATATAGACTTATAGGATAAACCTATAAAATCTGTACATCTAAAGAAATTAATCAAGAGAAAGGACCCTGACTAAGGGAAATAGTAGGTTATGGAGAGGACAGGAGCCCCACAAGGAGAGCAACAGAACCAGAAAATTTGAACACAGGGGTCTTCCCAGAGACCCATACTCCAAACAAGTACCAGGCATAGAGATAACCTAGAACCCCTGCACAGATGTAGCCCATGGCAGTTTAGTGTCCAAGTGGGTTACATAGTAATGGGAAGAGGGACTGCCTCTGACATAATCTGATTGGCCTGCTCTTTGAGCACCTCCCCCTGAGGGGAGAGCAGCCTTACCAGGCCACATAAGATGACAATGCAGCCACTCTGGATGTGATCTGATAGACTAAGATCAGAAGGAAGGAGAGGAGGACCTCCCCTATCAGTAGACTTGGGGAGGGGCATGAGTGAAGAAGGGGGAGGGAGGGTGGAATCGGGAGGGGAGGAGGGAGACGCTTATGGGAGGATACAAAATGAATGAAGTGTAAAAAAATATGAAATAAAAAAATAAAAAAAATACCAAACTCAAAATAAAAAAAAAAAAGAAAAAAAAAAGTGAGGAGCAAGGAAGGGAGTGATCATGGGGAGGGCATAGAGGTGATAGAGGTGACCTTAACTCTTCAAGCTGCTTTCTGCTGATTAGGGGTATTGTCATTCTCAGGGTATAGAGTGTCCTCACCATCAGGGTGAGGTTGGAAGATCATTGTCATTTGGTTCTGTGGGCAGAGGTTGATAATCCTGTAAGAGTAACTGATTAATGGTTTTTGCATTTGTTGTTGGAAGAATGTAGAGAGGAAATTAATAAAGCAGGGTGCCAAAGCAAAAGTAGAAAGACTAGCAGAAGAGGTGTGAGGAAGGGCAGAATCCATTTCTATATGGGGTTCTCAAAGGCTCAAGAGCTAAAGGCCTCGAGCTGTTCTCTTCACTTTTGTAGATTTGTCTGGAGTTGTTGGATTTTGTCTTTTACTATACTGGACTGATTGACATAAAAACATTCCTCCTGGAGGAAGATGCAAAGGCCACATTCTTCAGCTGTGAGGAGATCCATGTCGGTTTTGAAGTACCACTGCTGCCAGCAAGTCTATCTGCCCCTGGAGAGTTAGTATTGTCTGAGCGACTTGCAGGAGGTGCTGGATGAACTGGGAAGAAAGCTGATAATACAAAGTTAGTGAGGTGGCTAGTCCTACTATCCTACTCCAGACAGCTGCCATGATTCCTGCAACAGCCAAAAGAGGCAAGATTTGAATTGCCCTTTTATCCTGCTGGGAAACTATTGAGTCCATGACCGGGATTGGTAGGGGCTGCTTTTCATTTATCACCCCCAGCTCAGAAAAAAGGAGCACCAGAGTACAAACTCCTAACCAACCAGCAGGCAGACGATGGTAGACCAGAGTACCACAAAGAATCGAGGTATTGTTAGCAGTAGGGCATTGGGGTTGAGATGAGGTATCAAGGATTACAGTTTTATTACACTCTAAGGAACTTAGCATTCCTACAGAATGTGTCCCAGATTCCTTGAAACAGTGTGCTACACCAAAGATGGTTATATGGAAAAGGTAGGGGGTTGTGGCCACATCAGAGTCAGGGCAGTTAGTGAATGGTGAATTAAGGTTATTTGACAGTGAATCTGTCAGTACTAGTTCTGAGTTGGTTCCAGATGGGACACAGAACAAACAAGCTTTAAAACAGCCCGGTTGGATTACATTAAGAAGCTTATAGGCTGACGTGAGAGTCTGAAGTAGAAGATGAAATGGCAAGTCAGAGAGGCAATGACCTTAGAAGAGTGTTAAATTACCTTCTCTACTTGTCTCATCCCCAGGGATTGGGTAATATTGCAGGTGAGATCCTGTAGCTGAATGACCACAGGGGAATGGTGCCCAGAATCATAGAGGTTTTGGACATTCCAGACTTGGTGGCCCATTTGAAAGGCTGGTAAAGGAAGCAACATGTCACAACTGGTAAGTAAGGTAGCTAGGAGAAGGAAGAGAGAGGATACTGGTAAGCTTGGTATCAGGTGAATGAGTGGAGTAAAGAAGATAGAGTCTCCCATTTTGGCTAAAAAGTCCCTTTCCAGTAAGGGAACTGGGCAGATTGGCATCACTAAAGAGGAATGAGTCAAGGGAACATCCCTGAAAATACAATTAAGTGGTAGAGTCTGGCAAGGTTGGAAAGGCTGTCCCCTACCCCAACAATAGGAGAGGTTGGTCCCCAATACTCCATCAGGACTAAGTGGTTCTGGTGTTCATAAGGAAGGAGATGGGCCGCCCCAATACCATGATAATTACCCTTCTAGTGATGGCACTGGTCGGGTCAAGGGAACCTGGGCACCTTCAATCATCCATAGCCAGGCCTAAGATATCAGGCAGAGGGTGATCTGGGAGTCAAGTCCCCCATATCATGGGAGAAATTGTGGCGGTCAACACTCCAGTGTCCCTCTTGGTGGCATTTTGGACATGGTGCCAGTGTCTTGTGGGGAATAAGAGAAAACTGAGCCCAATGACCTTCTTGAGCACATTTTAAACAGGAACCACTTGATCGTCATGCCTTAGGAGGCAAGGGAGCCTAGGTAGTCACTGAGGCTGATCAAATGGCCTTGGCCAGCATTTGGTATTTTTGCTTGCTGGCTTTCTCATCTCTCCCATGGTATACCTTAAAGGCCAGTGTTAAGACTTCTGCCACAGAAATCCTCTCTCCAAGCATTTAAAATTCACCCTGATGTCAAGATAACTCTAGGAACAAAAGTAAGTCATCAGAAATCGCCTACCCTCTCTACTTTCGGGGTCTAGATTAGTATGTTGTAAGAGACAGGTTTTCATTCTTGTCCTGAAAGACCTCCTGAAACTTCTGATAATTAACTGGCTTAAGGGCAGGCTTGTGGAGACCAGCCAGGAGGCAGATCATGAACTGATCCCTAGAATGCCTTCCAGAGTATTATAATCCCATTGTGGATCCTGGTCGGGCACTGCCTCAGATCCAACCAGATGTGCTGTGTTTATTTGATGAACCATATTTGCATGTTTTCTAGCCTGTTCCCAAACTTGCCAGTGCTCCTCAGGAAATAGGTTATTGGTAATATATATAGATTATTTGATATGTAAGTGAAAGGATTACAGGTATAGGATCCTAGTCTCTTTTCTACTTGAGAAAGTTCAGTTAATGAGAAGGGAGCATTCACTTTAACTAAGCCATTCACCCCTGAGCACCTCCCTCAAGGGAAGAATTGAGGCAGATTTATGCAGAGTAGAAGAAGAAGGGGGCTTCGTTATAGAGCAAGAGTGGGTGGCTAATAGCTGTTGGTGGGGTGAAAGTGGATGCCACAATAGGACAACTAGAACAGCCTGTTTCTGAGGAAGTGGTTGAGGGTTCTGGAGAAGCCAAAGAGGAAGAGAAGGAAGCAGAGGAGTTTGAGAACACTGAGAGGATGTTCATTGGCGACATCAAAGGTAGAGAACTCTTAAGGTTGAGATTTTATAATTAGAAGAATCTGGGCAGGAGAACAGGAAGAACAGAGGGAAGGTTTAGAGAAGAGAAGAGAAAAGCTTGAACATAAGATACTTCCTTCCATTTACCAGATAACTGACAGTAATTAAAAAGATCCTGTAAAATATTGGGATTTAATGTGCCATTAATTGGCCAATTTGAACCTTTATCTAAGGAATATATATGTAGGCCAAGTTTTATTATAGAGGTGTATGAGCAAAGAGGCATTTAAGTCAGGCTTCATGTATAGGGTTTTAAAATTCTCCAGAAGACATCCTAGTGGGAATGCGGAGGAATGGACGAATGGGCAGTTTCCATTGGGAGGGTAGGAGTCAGTGACCTGACAGAGGCGTTCCAAAGGCAAGGTTTGGCTCAGTACGGTCCTACCTAATCCAACAGCTCATCAGTGTTGGCCAGAGACCAAGGGAACAGTTTACCTAGAGCTAGGATAAACCATGCATGTAGAAGGGGAAAAAAATCTCACCCAAGGGAAACAGGAAGCCCTAAATGGAGGTCAAAAAAAAAAAAGTCAACTGTTGTCTGTGAAGACCATCGTTGTGGATTACCCTGCCTCAAAAGGTTGTAGAGGAAGTTGCCTGACACTCAATGGTCAACCTTACTCTTCCAAGTAGTTTATGCTTATCAATGAGGGGAAATCACCAATCCAGCAGGTGTTGAATGCAGGAGATGACAATATAAATGTTGGAAAGTGGGTCGTGAGCAGATTTGGAATAGTTTTCCAGAAGCTCCTGTGGGGTGCCAACACCTAAAAGCAACCACCACACAAAGTGGATGCTGGAGGCACCTATTCCCAGCCAATGCACCAACGTTAGAACTGTGCAGCAAAGTTACATGGCAGGTTCACAAATCACACCATACAACTGGTTCCACATGGGAAGTTTATTAAGGGAAGGGGATGGGTTACAGAGACCATCTCTGGGTAGGGTAAGAGAGAGAGAGATAGGGAGGGGAGAGAGACAAAGGAGGTGGTATGAGTTCTGTTATAAAGTGACTCAGAGTATGCACAGGTGGTTGCGGGTAGCCCATAGGTGGCCTCACAGATGCCTGATATCTGGTTTGTCAGGCCCCTTGAGGCTGGCCTGCTTATGGATCCCAACAAAATGATGGAGGGAAAAGAAAGGAAATTCAAACAAAAAGTGTAGTTCGTTTCAATTAAGTTTAAATCTGTTCCAGGTCTTATAAGGACCTTGTTTTCTAGTGCTTATGGGTTTTTCATCCCTCTTCAGATTCACAGTGAATAACAGGAATTCACAGGTACTCTGTTGCCTCATCTTCACTGTCTTGTATGAAGATGGTGTTCTGGATTCTGAGACACTTCTAGCATTATTCATTTTAGGCAGTTTTAATTGTTTCTTTCATTTAAAAAAAAAGTTACCTTCTTACCTAATTTCAGTTTGTCACATTAAAGGTATTCCCCAAAGTGGAGTTAGACTGTAGGATACATAACCACTTAAATTAAGGAAGACAAAGTACATTTTTTTCAAAAACAACTTTTTTAAAGAAAGAAAAAAAAAAAAAAAAAAGGAAACGGTGTGTCTGAATCACTTACCCAGGATTAAATCCTTTGTTTGTATATTCTGCCTCCTATGTCAGGTGTCATCCAGAATCCAACCAGATTCACAAAGAATACAGAACAACAAAAAAATAAAAATAAAAGTTCACATTACATTACTTAATGAGGACTATATGGCAAATGGCTCAGATTCGTTCATACAACCAAAATGAATTCCTTTTTGTTTTGTTGTGTTTTCTGGAAGGGGGTTGCTATAGTTTTTGATTCTCTGCTTCCTTCCTGTGTAAAATCTTTGACTTTCTCCCTCACTTGTGCTTCCTCTTTCATCCATTTCTATAGTTAGGGTTGTTTGCCTTGCTCCAGTGACTCAGGAATCTTACAGCTGTGGAGCTGCACTTGCTTTGAGAGTGCAGACTGCTTGTCTGGAGAAACCAGATCTTCACTCCCGGGAATAGGACTGCGTAGCAAATTACAAAAGTTTACTTCATTATAAAAATGTGTCTGCACTCTTACTGAAATATGGACTGCATCTGGAAAGTACTGTTTGGCTGTCTGTCAAAACACAAGCTTTCCTAAAAGTACATATCCAGAATTCCATAGACAAAAGGAGATTCTCAAGCAGACTCTAAACTGGGAAAAAAAAATGTTGGTGCCTGATGGGCTACCCTTCCAGGAATTGACCTTAAGTGGGTGAAGTATATGGTAAGTGAGAAAACCTGACTTACCCCCCTCCCAAAAGTTATCATTCCTAGGAATTAGACCATAGGTCATCAATTCCAGGAACAAGGCCATAAATTCCCTACCCAAAGAACAGTATTTTGATAAGCACAAGAATGGGAAGATATCTTATCTCAGGGTGGAACACCTGTGCTGGGCCATGGACCTTGTAGTCGACATTCATGGCACAGAAAATACCTAACATTCCTGAGATCTATAGATCTATCTATAGATAGATCACTCAGTGTTAGTTATGATAGTTAGCCAATCACTTTGTAAAGAGCTTTCCCTTGCTGAATGTCACCCAATCCTGTAAATGAAAGCTGGAAATTACCAATCCTTCTTCATACCCCAATAAAAACTCTGCCTTGCAGCTTCTCTGGTCTCTCCTCTCTGATCCACTTCATTGGTGATGGTGGAGAGACAGAACTTAAGCCTGAATAAAGCTCTTTGTCTTGCATATGTGGTCTGGCTCCCAGTGTTCTTTGGGGACCCTAAGATCTGGGCATAACAGTAAGAACCATTGTAAATAATAAAACCTTTGTCAAGACCTGTTTGTTCATTTATTTAAAATATCCTCTCTGAAAGAATCTGAGACTTTGTTCTGTTCTTGAAACATTCAATAGTCAGACTTCTTAGAAATATAATAACATAGGCAATTAATTATGTAAATCAGTAAATACTATAAATACCCTTTTGTCCTTTTTTGTGGTTATTGTCACTTGAAATTAAATTTTGCAAAGATTTTACTTGTGCTTCAAAGTGCATCTTTCATATATTGAGTTTATTCTGACTCCCATTTGTATTCTCGATGCTCTTTCTTTCCAGTATAAATGTTATTAATTGAAAACTAGAGCACAAGTCCTTCGTCCTTCCCCCTACTTTTCCACAAGACTTCCTGCATTTTGCCCAATGTTTGGCTGTGAGTTTCAGCATCAGTTTCTATCTGCTGCTGGGTGGAGCTTCTCAGAGGAGTTATGCTAGATTCCTGTCTGCAGGCATAGAAAAGTATCATTAATAGTGTTTCTAACAGGGGAGAAGGTCCTCCTCAATCTGTGGACTTGGAAAGGGGCAGGGAGGGAGGTGGGGATTGGGAGGGAATAAGGGAATGGTATACAGACTTAATAAAATGTAACTAATAATAACAAACAATAAAAAAAGAAAAAAATAGTGTTTCTAAGTCCACTGATAGGAAAGGTCCTCCTCACCTTCCAGCTGACTCTAGCTTATTCGTTCTCATCAGGATGGGCTGCAATGTCATCCTCTGTGGCCTAGCAAGGCTGCTCCTCCCTCAGAGGATGGGAGATCAAAGAGCCAGCCACTGAGTTCATGTCAAAAATAATTCCTGTTCCCCTTACTAGGGTACTCACTTGGATACTGAGCTGCCATAGGCTACATCTAAGTAGGGGTTCTAGGTTATATCCATGCATGGTCCTTGGCTCAAGAATCAGTCTCAGAAAAGACCCCTGTGCCCAGATATATTTGGTCCTTGTGGAGGTCCTGTCCTCTCCATGTCTTACTAACTCCCCCTTCTTTCATATGATTCCTTGCACTCTGCCCAAGGTTTGGTTATGAGTCTCAGCATCAGCTTTGATGCACTTCTAGGTGTAATCTTTCAGAGGTCCTCTATGGTAAGCACCTGTCCTTTCTCCCTCCTTTTCTTTGTGTGTTTGTGTGTGTGTAAAATGTAAACACTTTTATTGTAGAGGATTGTTTTAGTGATTTTTGGTTTCTTTTTTATTCCATATGAAGTTGAGAATTTTTCTTTCAAGGTCTGTAAAGAATTGTGTTGGTAGATGGGAATTGCATTGAATCTGTAGATTGCTTTTGGTAAGATGGCCATTTTTACTATGTTAATCCTGCCAAGACATGAGCATGGGAGATCTTTCCATCTTTTGATATCTTCTTCTAATTCTTTCTTTAGAGACTTGAATTTTTTTTTTCATACAAGTCTTTGACTTGCTTGATTAGGGTTACACCAAGGTACTTTATGTCTTTTGTGACTATTGTGAGGGTGTGGTTTCCCTAATTTCTTTCTTAGCCCTTTTGTCTTTTGTATACAGGAGGGCTATTGATTTTTTTTAGTTAATTTTGTATCCATCCACTTTGCTGAAAGTGTTTATCAGCTATAGAAGTTCCTTGGTAGAATCTTTAGGGTCATTCATGTATGCTATCATATCATCTGCAAATAGTGATATGTTGACTTCTTCCTTTTGATTTTGTATCCCCTTGATCTCCTTTAATTGTCTTGTAGCTCTAGCAAGGACTTCAAGAACTATGTTGAAGAGATATGGACAGAGTTGGCAGCTTTGCCTTGTCCCTGATTTTGGTGGGATTGCTTTAAGTTTCTCTGTATTGAGTTTGATGTTGGCTATAGGCTTGCTGTAGATTGTCTTTACTATGTTTCCGTATGTGTCTTGTATCCCTGATCTCTCCAAGACTGTAAACATGAATGGGTGTTAGATTTTGTCAAATGCTTTTTCAGCATCTAAGGAGATTATCATGTTTTTCTTTTTTTCTTTTAGTTTGTTTATATGGTGGAATACATTGATGGATTAGTTCTATGAATTTGCCTCTTAGAAAAATCTTCTTTGGGTATGCTTATTTTCATTTTCATTCAGTTCTAAAAAGCTTTAATTTTTGTCTTGACTGAGTTTTCATTCAGGTTTTAGTAGTTTGCCACAGTGCTGGGGTAGGGGGTATGTTAAGTCTGAGGGCTTGGAATTAGAGGACAAAATGAACTAAAAAATTACTTAGATTTCAGGTCTTGTGGCACTCAATTATTGAAGGCTGAAGCAATCAGTATGGTGAGGGAGGATAACTGAGGATGAAGATCTGCAGGGATTGCTGGGAATGGGGAGGTGAGTGCTCTGTTTTTTACATAGGTTCTAGGGATTCAAATTGAAGTCCTCATGATATTTCCTGGAGCCAGCTCTGTTAGGGTTTAGTTTGATGCATGTGTTTTAATGTTAATTACTGGCTCTCTAGATCTGGTTACTGCCTTTATACACCTCTCCTTGTGTTGTAAACCTACCTAAGACATTATACCTGAATGACTGATTAAATGGCCTAAAACCTGGGCAGGGAAGAATGGGGTAAGTGTGACTAAGATTCCTGGGCTTTGGGAACAGGGGAATCATAAGAGAGACAGAATGAAAGAGAAGAGAAAGGAGGATGCTATGATGAGATAGCATGGAAAAGAAAACATATGGGTCAGGAGGAAGGACACCAATAATGGCATGGAAAGACCATATGAAACAAGTGTTTATAAGATTATGGATAGAAGATAGCTCAGATGAGAATGGTTATGGAGGATGGCACTGGATTGGGGTTGAGAGATGGATAGTGAAGTTATCAAAATAGTCTAGATGGAATTATCTGCTCAGCCCAAGGTGTTTTAAGGCACTTATAATATCAAACAGGTGTCCTTGTTTTATTTGATTGTTATAGCAGTTTAAGTAACACCACCACAATTATTTATAGGGCAAATAATAAAAAATAAATAGTATTTAGCCCAACGCCATATTTTTTTTACAACACAACTGTCTCACCCTGGATACCTTTCTTTAAAAGCAATGCCATAGTATGACTATCTCACACAATTAATTATTAATATTCATTATGTTCATGTGCATCACCAATATAGTCGTATGTTAATACTCTAACATCTCTAGGACTCTAGGAACAGAATCTAGAAGAGAAAATTTTGGTTTGAAAAGGAAGTTGACATTATACCAGTGAGAGCCACCTCAGTGTGAAGTAGTCTATAGGATTATTATCTGTGAGTTAGGCAAGCAGAAGCTGAAAAAAATTAACGAAAATCACATTTTATAAGACATCATATGTAATATTTTATTCCTTCTGCATTTTTCGACTTTTTCATTGTCTATTTCTAACAAATATTACTACCTGAATACATCTGTTTTTAGGCATATTGAGACTTACCCAGGGACCTCTTTGCCATGATCCAGGCAAAACAGTTGTGTGGAAAGGATAAAGCACATAAATTTGCCTTTAGAACCAAGTTGTGTTTTTTTGTTTGTTTTTTTACAATCTATTCATTTTAAACACCGATTGAAGCTCCCTTGCTCAACTCCTACCAGTCTCACCCTTCTTCCCTTTTCACCTCTATTCCCTTCCCCTAGTCTACTGAAAGGGGGAGCCCCTGCCATCTGCTCATAGCTTATCAAGTCTCATCAGGACTGCTTAGATCCATTTCCTCTGTGGCCTGGCAAGAACACATTACCAAGGGGAAGTGATCAAAGGGCAGGCAACCGAGTTCATGACAGATGCAGCCCCTGCTGCCTTTACTCAGAGACCCACATGGAGACTAAGGCGCCTATGAGCCACATCAGAGCAGGGCATCTAGGTCCTCTCCATGCATGGTCCTTGGTTGGTACATCAGTCTCTTCAGGGTCCTCTGAAAGGCTCCACCCACCAGGTGATCAAAGCAGATGCTGAGACTCACAACCAAACTATGGGCAGAGTGCATGGAGTTTTATCAAAGAAAGGGGAATAGGGAAAATAGAAGGACCCAGAGGGTATAGGAGCTCCACACGGAGCCCAACAAAACTAGTAAATCTGGAACCAAGTTTTAAATTAATGATATGAAAAAAACAAAGACAGTAAAGCTTCTTAAATTTGTTTACTTTTAATTTTAGGTGCATTTGTCTGCTTGCATGTATGTGTGTGTACATGCACACAGTTTCACCCGGCACTGGAGTTACAGGTGGTGATGAAGCACCACGTGTGTACTTGGAGTTAAACCCACACACTCTGCAAGAATAACAAGTGCGCTTAACCACTGACCCATCTTGCCAAATTCAACAATGAAGGTTTCTAAACAAAACTTTCAAGGGTACACTGAGTAAAAAAGCCTTTTGAATGTGGCAGCCTGGTAATGGTAATGGATCATCTGTAAATCATTAACCTCTTGAACAAAGATACATTGTGGAAATGTCAAAATTGCAAGCTCATGTTGGCAGTTTGAAAATAAAAATATATGCTGCCTGGTAACTGAGGATGCATGGGGGAAAAAAAAACTGTTAAGGCAGAAAGTGAGAAGGTGTGTGTTTGTGTGTTTGTGTGTTTGTGTGTGAGAGAGAGAGAAAGAGAGAGAGAGAGAGAAAGCGAGAGAGAGAAAGAAAGAAAGAAAGAAAGAAAGAAAGAAAGAAAGAAAGAAAGAAAGAAAGAAAGAGAGAGAGAGAGAGAGAAAGGTCTTTAAAAGAGGCTGAAGAGGCAAAAAGATCATGTCGATGCATGGATGTGTTATGCTTCTAATGTTATGCTTAAGCTAAGCTGTTGGTGGTTATCAATAGAAAATGGAGGGTTGGTTGTCCAGGGCCAAATGGTCAGCCCTGAAAACACAAAAGTAGCATTATATGTTTAAGAAAGTTATATTTATAAATGCCTATCTATATGCATATGTATACATACAGTAACATTTATTAAAAAACAAAGTGACCCTAAACATGAAGGAAGGTGGAGAAGGGTGCATGCAAGAGGTTGGAAAGAAGAAAGGAAGACTGTTGTTTAAATTATATACCTTTATTACTAATTTATAGGTGTATTTATGAATTGTATGTCAAAATATAAACATTTTAAAGTAATAGATCACCTTCCAAAAAATATCCAAGCTTTTCAGTTTTTGAAAGTGTCTTTATTTCTTCTCTTTCTTAGCTGATAAACCATGAAAATATTCCTATGAGGTGAACAGAAGAAACCTGACAAAGCAGTAGCATAAATTAGCACAAAGAAAAACTTCAGAGGAGCAGAACAAAGGAGTAATTCAAATACAGAGATGAATTGTTCTGATAGGGACAAAGTTCAAAAGTAAAAGCTCAAAGTTCTTTGAAGTGGTGATGCTTGCTATAATTCTGTATTTTTTTCCTATTTATCAACCCCCAACACACATTCAAAACCAAAAGTCAACATTTTGAAACAAAATTTAACTTACCTTTAAGAGTCTTCTTATGAATAAAATTCACACCATAACCTTGACATGGGTTAATAATGTTATCCCATTTCTCAACCTACAACTGTTGAGAAATGGTGTTTTTATCTCTGAAATGAGTAGGAGATATGAATCGAATTTTATAAGTGACTTTGCCTGAAGTTACTGTTTTGGATGTTCAACACATTTGTATTCAAATATGTGGATATGGAAAACCTGATCAAGGTTCCAAGGACTCATCTTTGTTTGTTAGCATGCTTTTGTATCAATCATACTAAATAAATTTGAAAGAGAAACCACCTGATTAGAGAATTATTTTTATTCAGAGACAAGGAGTACTACAACATTCATTACCCCTCTAATCACTTAATGTTCCTAATGAACATGTTTTACAGATGGCTAAAGCATAGCACTGAGATGGTAAATGCTTTTCACATGAAGTCTGCCTTAGGGAACAGCAGATAAAAAGCCCTCAGGGCTTACACTACCTGAGATATTCATGTGTAGAAAGGTGAGCATAAAAAAATTTTAAATTACTTTATTTACCTTCGTTTTTAACAAAATATCTATAGTCTTTGCTATGATATTCCCAGAAAAATAACTATCAGTATTTTAATACTGTAAAATGATAATAGCTGCATTAAAATGCATTTTTAAATGAAAATAATTAGCAGTATCTGCATATTGACTAAAATTTACTTGGTACCAGAGGATAGAAAATTATAATTGTTTTCTCCAATACTCTGCAAATTAGTATAGTAAAATTCACTGCTGTTGGATATTTTCAAAACCTATTCACATGAAGGAGAGACATCACAGATTTTCACACTTCGAAAAAGTATATTATTTTCAATACATTAAATTTATTATTTATGTTACTGAGTTGCCTTTACAAAATACAATCATGAACACTGTGAACTAATTCGGTCAAATTTTGCTTAGTGATAAAAGTGTGGTATGATGCATGTACTAATCCCACCAATGTTGACAAAAGATCAAAGACATTCCAAGCCAGTCTAAGTTACATTTAATACTGGGAGAGAACAAAAGAAGGAAAAAGAAATGGAAAACAAGTTTTCTGGAAAAACGTTATATAAAACACAATATAGCTAAACAAGATTACATATGAATGCTCAAAGATTGCACATAGCCAAAAAAAACATGAGAAGAAAATGACACTGCATTTTTAAACACTGTAAGATCAAATACACTGAACTTAAGCAAACACATGCATTTGCTTGTATATATACAATCAGATGTCATCCCTATAACATGCATTCTCATGATAACTTTTAGAGTTTTACAAATGTAACTATGTGTGGAAAACGTAAGTTAATCTTGCCAGGTGGAAATGTAAGGTAAGATAATGACTTAGGCACTATATTATTTATTTATCTATTTGTTTGTTTGTTTGTTTATTTATTTATTTATTTATTTATTTCTGTGTGTGTTTATCTTTCTTTTTGCTTTTACTAATTTTTGAGAATTTTTTCTAATTTATTTTATTTTATTTTTTTATTTATTTTTTTTAATTTTATTTTTTTCTTATCAGTTACATTTTATTAACTCTGTATCCCAGCCCTGTCCTGATCCCTCATTCCCTCCCAGTCCCTCCCTCCCTCCCTCATCTCCACCTTGCCCATTGCCAAGTCCACTGATAGGGGGAACCTCCTCCCCATTTATCAGATCCTGTTTTACAGGTATCTTCAGGACTGGCTGTGAAGCTCTCCTCTGTGGCCTAACAGGACTGCTCCTCCCTTGGGGGGTGGGGAGGCCAAAGAGCCAGTCATTGA
This sequence comes from Psammomys obesus, assembly GCF_907164565.1. Classification (NCBI taxonomy): domain Eukaryota; kingdom Metazoa; phylum Chordata; class Mammalia; order Rodentia; family Muridae; genus Psammomys; species Psammomys obesus. The sequence continues at coordinate 11,522,360 of NW_026585797.1, forward strand.
GTTCCTGTTAGAAATAGTCCTTGATCCCCTCACTATGGGAAACCAATTGGTTACTGAGTTACCACAGGCTACATCTGAGCAGAGGTTCTAGGTTACATTCATACATGGTCCTTGGTTGCATGTCAGTCTCAGAAAAGACCCTGTGCCCAGATATGTTTGGTCCTTGTGGAACTCCTATCCTTTCCTCATCATACTAACTCCCCTTCTTTCTTATGATTCCCTGTACTCTGCCAAAGGTTTGGTCATGAGTCTTTGCTTTGAAAACACTGCTAGTTAGAGTTTTTCAAATGCGCTCAGTAGACCCCTGTCAATGTTTAATGTGCATCCCATCTGTCTTTCAAAACGAGGATTGATAATCATACCCCATGTCCGCTCTCTTGATTATCTTTTTTAGGTGTATAGATTTCATTATGTTTATCATATCTTATAGGTCTATATAAGTGAGTATATACCGTGTTTGTCTTTCTCCTTCTGGGATATTTCACTCAGGATGATCTTTTCTAGGTCCCACCATTTGCCTGCAAATTTCATGATTTCCTCCTTTTTGATTGCTGAGTAGTATTCCATTGTGTAAAAATACCACAATTTCTGTACCCATTCCTCCGTTGATGGACATCTGAGTTGTTTCCAGGTTCTGGCTATTACAAAAAAAGCAGCTATAAACATGGTTGAGCAAATATCTCTTTTGTGTACTTGAGCAAACTTTGGGTATATACCTAGCAGTGGTATAGCTGGGTCTTGAGGAAGGACTATTCCTAATTGTCTTAGAAAGCGCCAGATAGATTTCCAGAGTGGTTGTATCAGTTTATATTCCCACCAGCAGTGGAGGAGGGTTCCCCTTTCTCCACAACCTCTCCAGCATGTGTTGTCCCTTGAGTTTTTCATTTTGGCCATTTTGATGGGTGTAAGGTGATATCTCAGGGTTGTTTTGATTTGCATTTCGCTGATGGCTAATGGGGATGAGCATTTCTTTAAGTGTTTCTCTGCCATTCGATATTCCTCTAGGGAGAATTCTCTGTTTAGCTCTGTTTCCCATTTTTTAAGTGGATTACTTGGTTTGCTGGTTTTCAGCTTCTTTAGTTCTTTGTATATACTCGATATTAGTCCTCTGTCAGTTAAAGGGTTAGTGAAGATTCTTTCCCAATCTGTAGGCAGGCGTTTTGTTTTGATTACAGTGTCCTTTGCTTTACAGAAGCTTTTCAGTTTCATGAGGTCCCATTTATTGATTGTTGCTCTTAGAGCCTGTGCTGTTGGTGTTCTGTTCAGGAAGGTGTCTCCTGTGCCAATGAGTTCTAGGCTGTTCCCCAACTTTTCTTCTAACAGATTTAGAGTATCTGGTTTTATGTTGAGGTCTTTGATCCACTTATACTTTAGTTTTGTGCAGGGTGATAAATATAGATCTATTTTCATTTTTCTGCATGTGGACATCCAGTTGGACCAGCACCATTTGTTGAAGATGCTGTCTTTTTTCCATTGAATGGTTTCGGCTGCTTTGTCAAAAATCGAGTATTCATAGGTGTGTGGGTTTATTTCTGGGTCTTCTATGCGGTTCCATTGATCCTCCTTTCTGTTTTTATGCCAATACCATGCAGTTTTTATTACTATTGCTCTGTAGTACAACTTGAGATCGGCGATGGAGATACCTCCGGATGATCTGTTGTTGCACAGGATTGTTTTGGAGATTCTGGGTGTTTTGTTTCTCCATATGAAGCTGAGAATCTTTTTTTCAAGGTCTGTAAAGAATTGAGTTGGTATTTTGATGGGAATTGCATTGAATCTGTAGATTGCTTTTGGCAGGATGGCCATTTTCACAATGTTAATCCTACCAATCCATGAGCACGGGAGATCTTTCCATCTTCTGAGATCTTCTTCAATTTCTTTCTTCAGAGACTTGAAGTTTTTCTCAAACAGGGCTTTCACTTGCTTGGTTAGTGTCACCCCAAGGTACTTTATGTGGTTAGTGGCTATTGTGAAGGGTGTTGTTTCCCTAATTTCTTTCTCGGCCATTTTGTCTTTGGTATACAGGAGGGCTTCTGATTTTTTTGAGTTGATTTTGTATCCTGCCACTTTGCTGAAGGTGTTTATCAACTGGAGGAGTTCTCTGGTTGAATTCTTGGGGTCGCTCATATATACTATCATATCATCTGCGAAAAGTGACACTTTGACCTCTTCCTTTCCGATCTGTATCCACTTGATCTCCTTTAGGTGTCTTATTGCTCTGGCTAGGACTTCAAGTACTATGTTGAAGAGGTAGGGCGAGAGTGGGCAGCCTTGTCTTGTCCCTGATTTCAGTGGGATTGATTTAAGCTTCTCTCCATTGAGTTTGATGTTGGCTATAGGCTTGCTGTATATTGCCTTTACTATGTTTAGGTATGTGCCTTGTATTCCTGATCTCTCCAAGACTTTAAACATGAATGGGTGTTGGACTTTGTCAAATGCTTTTTCAGCATCTAAGGAGATGATCATGTGGTTTTTCTCCTTCAGTTTGTTTATGTGGTGGATTACATTGATGGATTTCCGTATGTTGAACCACCCTTGCATGCCTGGGTTGAAGCCTACTTGGTCATGGTGGATGATATCTTTGATGTGTTCTTGGATTCGGTTTGCAAGTATTTTATTGAGTATTTTTGCGTCAATGTTCATAAGAGAGATAGGTCTTAAGTTCTCTTTTTTTGTTGGGTCTTTGTGTGGTTTAGGTATCAGGGTAACTGTTGCTTCATAGAATGAGTTTGGTAATGTACCTTCTGTTTCTATTTTGTGGAATAGTTTGAGGAGAATTGGTGTGAGCACTTCTTTGAAGGTCTGGTAGAATTCCGCGCTGAAACCATCTGGCTCAGGGCTTTTTTTGGAGGGGAGACTGTGAATGACTGCTTCAATTTCCTTGGGGGATATTGAGCTGTTCAGTCTTTCTACCTGATCTTGACTTAATGTTGGAAGATGGAATCTATCAAGAAAATTGTCCATTTCATTTAGATTTTCAAATTTTGTGGCATATAGGCTTTTGTAGTATGACCTAATGATTGTTTGAATTTCCTCTGTGTCTGTAGTTATGTCACCCTTTTCATCTCTGATTTTGTTGATTTGGATAGATTCTCTCTGCTTTTTAGTTAGTTTGGCTAAGGGTTTGTCTATCTTGTTGATTTTCTCAAAGAACCAGCTTTTTGTTTCATTGATTCTTTGAATAGTTTTATTTGTTTCTAATTGATTGATTTCAGCCCTGAGTTTGATTATTTCCAGCCTTCTGCTCCTCTTGGGTGTATCTGCTTCTTTTTTTTCTAGGGTTTTCAGTTGGGCCATTAAGTTGTTTGTATGTGATGTTACAAATTTCTTCTTTCAGGCACTTAGTGCTATAAATTTTCCCCTGAGCACTGCTTTCAATGTGTCCCATAAATTTGGGTATGTTGTGCCTTCATTTTCATTGAATTCTAGGAAGTCTTTAATTTCTTTCTTTATTTCTTCCTTAACCCAGCTGTCGTTGAGTAACAGGTTGTTCAGTTTCCATGTGTGTGTAGGCTGTTTGTTATTTCTGTTGTTGTTGAGGTCCAGCTTAAGTCCATGGTGGTCAGATAGAATACAAGGGATTATTTCAATCTTTTTGTATCTGTTGAGGCTTTCTTTATGACCAATTATATGGTCTAGTTTGGAGAAGGTTCCATGCGGTGCTGGGAAACAGGGTCGATCGCTGTTGTTTTAGGGCCCAGAGTTCAGTCTCCTGGTCGCTGCACGGAGTGTGTTGTTCCGCTTCTCAGACATGGTGTTCTCCCGGTGCCGCCATCTTGGCCCCTCCTCTCTAATTTTTATTTTTATTATTTAGACTTTATTCACTTTGTATCCCCCCCATAAGTGCCCCCTCTTCCCCTCCTAATCCCACACTCCCACCCTCTTCTTCACGCATGCCCCTCCCGAAGTCCACTGTTAGGGGAGGTCCTCGTCTCCTTCCTTCTGATCTTAGTCTATCAGATCACATCAGGAGTGGCTACATTGTCATCGTCTGTGGCCTGGTAAGGCTGCTCCCCCCTCAGGGGGAGGTGATCAAAGAGCAGGCCAATCAGATTATGACAGAGGCATTCCCTCTTCCCATTACTATGTAACCCACTTGGACACTAAACTGCCATGGGCTACATCTATGCAGAGGCAGTCCCTCTACCCATTGCTATGTAACCCACTTGGACACTAAACTGCCATGGGTTACATCTGTGCAGGGGTTCTAGGTTACCTCTATGTATGGTACTTGGTTGGAGTATGAGTCTCTGGGAAGACCCCTGTGTTCAAATTTCTGGTTCTGTTGCTCTCCTTGTGGAGTTCCTGTCCTCTCCAGATCTTACTGTTTCCCACATCTTACATAAGATTCCATGCACATTGCCCAATGTTGGCCATAAGTCTCAGCATATGCTTTGATAGTCTGCAGGGCAGAGCCATTCAGAACACCTCTGTGGCAGGTTTCTAGCTTGTTTCCTGTTTTCTTCTTCTGATGGTCAGGGTCCTCTTTCTTGATTAGTATCTTTAGATGTACAGATTTCAGTAGGTTTATCTTCTGTTATATGTTTATATGAGTGAGTATATACCATGTGTCTTTCTGCTTCTGGGACAGGTCACTCAGGATAATCCTTTCAGGGTCCCATCATTTACCTGCAAATTTCATGATTTCCTTATTTTTCATTGCTGAGTAATATTCCATTGTGTAGATGTACTGCAATTTCTTCATCAATTCTTTAGTTGAGGGGCATCTGGGCTGTTTCCAGCTTCTGGCTATTACAAATAAAGCTGCTACAAACATGGTTGAGCAAATGTCCTTATTGTGTACTTTAGCCTCTTTTGGATATATGCCTAGGAGTGGTATGGCTGGATCTTAAGGAAGCGCTATTCCTAGTTGTCTGAGAAAGCGCCAGATTGACTTCCAGAGTGGTTGTACAAGTTTACATTCCCACCAGCAGTGGAGGAGGGTTCCCCTTTCTCCACAGCCTCTCCAGCATGTGTTGTCACTTGAGTTTTCATCTTGACCATTCTGATGGGTGTAAGGTGAAATCTCAGGGTAGTTTTGATTTGCATTTCCTTGATGGCTAACGAGGTTGAGCATTTCTTTTTTTTTAATGTTTTTTTTTTAATTTTTTTTATTAATTACACTTTATTCATTTTGTATCTCCCCATAAGCCCCTCCCTTCTCCCCTCCTGATCCCATCCTTCCCACCCTTTCTGCATGCATGCCACTCCCCAAGTCCACTGATAGGGAAGGTTCTTCTCTCTTTTCTGATCTTAGTCTATCTGTTCTCATCAAAAATGGTGGCTGCATTGTCCTCTACTGTGACCTGGTAAGGCTGCTCCCCCCTCAGGGGAGGTTGAGCATTTCTTTAAGTGTTTCTCTACTATTCTATATTCCTTTATTGAGAATTTTCTGTTTAGCACAAATTTTATTTGGATTGTTTGATTTGCTGCTGTTTAATTTTCTGAGTGTGTGTGTGTGTGTGTATATATATATATATATATATATATATTCTGGATATTAGCCCTCTGTCAGATATAGGGTTGGTGAAGATCCTTTCTTAATCTGTAGGCTGTTGTTTTGTTCTGATGACAGTGTTTTTTGCTTTACAGAAACTTTTCAGTTTCATGAGGTCCCATTTATTGATTGTTGCTCTTAGAGCCTGTGCTGTTGGCTTTCTGTTCAGGAAGTTGTCTCCTGTGCCAATGAGTTCAAGGGTATTCCCCACTTTTTTTTCTAACCGATTTAATGTGTCTGGTTTTATGTTGAGGTCTTTGATCCACTTGGGCTTTAGTTTTTTGCCGGGTGATAAGTATGAATCTATTTGCATTTTTCTGCATGCAGACATCCAGTTAGACCAGCACCAAATGGCTGGTTACAAAATTAACTCAAAAAAATCAGTAGCCCTCCTTTATACAAAAGACAAAAGGGCTGAGAAAGAAATTAGGGAAACAACACCCTTCACAATAGCCACAAATGACATAAAGTACCTTGGTGTAACCCTAACCAAGCAAGTCAAAGACTTGTATGCAAAAAATTTCAAGTCTCTAAAGAAAGAATTAGAAGAAGATATCAGAACATCAAAGATCTCCCATGATCATGTCTTGGCAGGATTAACATAGTAAAAATGGCCATCTTACCAAAAGCAATCTGCAGATTCAATGCAATTACCATCAAATTACCAACACAATTTTTTACAGACCTGCCAGAGTTTGAGGCCAATCAAGGCTTTATAGTGAGTTTTAGGCTAATATGGGCTGAAAAATGTAAATCTGTCAATATAAATAAATAAATACTAAACAAATAAACCACGGAAAATAAATATAAAATATATACCATTCATTCGTGAGACATAGAGATATCTCACACATTCCCATTGAGTTGTAAATGACAAGGAAGCAGGGTGAACCAAACCAACAGCTACGGAAGGAAAATGTGAGGCGATGCAGGGGTTTCCTGGGCAAATCAAGGAGTTCAGCACAGACTTAGATGAGCAAAGCAGAGGCAATGCCAGCAAAGGAAGCCCAAGTTTCTCCTGGAGTGAATGTGCTCAACCTTGGGACACTGACCCGAGGCTGGGGCTCTGTTCATTTCTGAGAGAGAACAGAGCAGCAAAGGAGAGGATAGCAGGACTGGAGAGGAGGTACATGGGATAAAAAGGTAAGAAAAGAAATCACACATCATAGTATCCCTTAGAGATTCTTTATGGCTTGGTAACTGTGGCCCTAACTATAGGAGGTGTTTTCAAGTTCTTTAACACAATGACAACATATGTAAATATATTTACATATGAATATTATCTTAAATATTCATGACAAAAGGGTCTTCTTTTACATTTTTATTATTAGTTACATTTTATTAACTCTATATCCCAGCTGTATCCAACTCCCTCATTCTCTCCCAATCACACCCTCCCTCCCTCATCTCCACTGATAGGGGAGGACCTCCTTCCCTTTCATCTGACCCTGTTTTATCATGTATCTTCAGGACTGGGTGCAAAGTCCTCCTTTGTGGCCTAGCAGGGCTGCTTCTCCCTTGAGGGGGAAATTAAAAGAGCCCGCCATTGAGTTCATGTCAAAAATAGTCCCTGTTCCACTTACTAGGGTCACCCACTTGGTTACCAAGCTACCAGGGGCTACATCCGAGCAGAGGTTCCAGATTTTATCCACACGTGGTCCTTGGTTGGAGAAACAGTCTCATATAAGACCCTTGTGACCAGATATATTTTGTCCTTGTGGAGCTCTTATCCTCTCCAGGTCATATTAACTCCCCCTTCTTTCATAGGATTCCCTTCACGCTGCTGAAGTTTTGGTTATGAGTCTTAGTATCTGCTTTGATACACTGCTAGGTAGAGTCTTTCAGAGGCCCTCTGTGGTAAGCTCCTGTCCTGTTACTTGTTTTCTCCTACATCCAATGTCCATCCGATTTGTCTTTCTAAGTGAGGATTGATCATCTTACCCTGGGTCTTCTTTCTTGCTTATCTTCTTTAGGTATATAGATTTCATTATGTTGATCATATCTTTTAAGTCTAAATAAATGTGTGCCTTTCTCCTTCTGGGATACCTCACGCAGAATGATCTTTTCTAGATCCCACCATTTGCCTGCAAATTTTATGATTTCCTCATTTTTAATTGCTGAGTAGTGTTCCATTGTATAAATGTGCCACAATTTTTGTATCCATTCCTCTGTTGATGGACATCTGGGTTGTTTCCAGGTTCTGGCTATTACAAATAAAGCTGATATAAACATGGTTGAGTAAATGTCATTGTGTGCTTGAGCAACTTTTGGATATATGCCTTGGAGTGGAATAGGTGGGTCATGAGGAAGAGCTATTCCTAATTGTCTGAGAAGACACCAGGTTGATTTCCAAAGTGGCTGTACCAGTTTACATTCCCACCAGTAATGTAGGACACACAAAAAAGAAACAGAATGAACATTACCAAACTCATTCTGTGAAGCCACAGTCAGCTTGATACCTAAACCACACAAAGACCCAACAAAAAAAAAAAAAAAAAAAAAAAAAAAAAAAAAAAAAAAAAGAGAGAGAGAACTTCAGACCTATCTCTCTTATGAACATTGATGCAAAAATACTCAAAAAAAATACTGGCAAACCGAATCTAAGAATACATAAAAGATATATTATCCTCCATGGCCAAGTAGGCTTCATCCTATGCATGCAAGCATGGTTCAATGGAATTCCATCAATGTAATCCTCCACAAAAACAAACTGAAGGATAAAAACCACATGATCATCTCCTTAGATGCCGAAAAAGCATTTGACAAAGTCCAACACCCATTCATTTTTAAAGTCTTGGAGAGATCAGGGATACAAGGCACATACCTAAACATAGTAAAGGCAATATACAACAAGCCTATAGCTAACATCAAACTCAATGGAAAGAAACTCAGTCCCACTGAAATCAGGGACAAGGCTAGGCTGCCCACTCTCTCCATACCTCTTCAATATAATACTTGAAGTCCTAGCTAAATCAATAAGACAACTAAAGGAGATCAAGGGGATACAAATCAGAAAGGAAGAGGTCAGAGTTTCACTATTCACAGAGGATATGATAGTATACATGAGTGACCCCCAAAATTCAAAAAGGTCTTTTTAATTTCTGGTATTGAATTTTAGTGTGAGATCTTTCCTCTTAAAACTTTACATACATAATAAACAATACAGATTATGTAGCTATAGGCATTGTGCTCTCTAATAGATCTCCAGATCTTATTCAGCTTACACAGCAAATATTTAACCCGCCTGAAGAGAAGCTTCTCATTTCTTCCTTCATCCAGTTCTTGGAAAGGATTCTCATCCCTGCTTCTATAACTCTGACCACATCAGAGAACTCATGTAGATGAAATCAGTTGATATCAGTCATTCTGTAATGGCAACATTAATTGTGCACACTGTCTTCCAGATACATCCATGCTCTCCTCATGTGCATTGCTTTCTAATATTTCCATTATTGTTTCCCCATTATTATTAGATTTCACCAAATTAAAATTATAAACCATCACTTAATTTGTGAGTATATATGTATTTCAATAATTTCTTTTTTCAGTCAACTGACACTTTTCTGTATAATTTTTAGTGAACCAGACAAAGTTAGAGAATCTATCAGTGATGATTTTATATCATTTCTTGCAGCTCCTGGTGAAACACAGTTGCTCCAAGGAAGTGTTTGCTTCCCAAAGTGGGATGCAAGTAGGTGAGCAGGGCTGGTATCCCTACCTATTTATTTGCTACTGAGATTACCAGGTTTACTAATGGTGTTTATTGTCAAGTGTGTCTCTCCTACAAAGAGAGCAAAACTGACTGACCTGCTCTGTGGCTCCCATCGACTTATCATTTTGAAAGGTCTGAAAGAGCAGTGAGAAGCACTCAAGCCAATAAAGGACCTTTGCTATTTTTATTTGAAGATCACCATTTGCCCTGAAAATTAATGCTCAGTTTGCTTTGTTATTTGGTTCAAACTCAATAGCAAGTTTGAACATCTTTGTCAAGTTCTGAATTTGTTTCTTGAAAGTGTATTTAAAAAACATTTTTGTACTATCACACCAAAAAGGAATCCCCTGCCTGATTTATATAAAAAAATCTGTCTAATATATGTTTATTGAACAGATCTGAATGATCAATATATAAATTATTATACTAAACACCATTATAATAAATCATGCAATCACATTTGAAAATACATAAAATAAAAAGTGGAAATTTTATCTTAGAATTTCAAAGATATTTACTTATTAATGCAGACATGCAGAGGCTTACATGTCACAGAGGGTGTGTTGACATCAGAACTCAACTTTGTTGAGTCATTTCTCTATCCACTTTTGAATATTTTCTGCAGATCATGTATGAATAGCAAACATCTTTATCCACTGAGCCATCTTGTCAGCCTCTCAAAGATATTTGATATTCACACATGGAAGCATTATTGCTAGAGTGTATAAAATATAGAGAACACACAAGAAGCCCACCTATGATGGACAATGACAGTCACCTGGAGATGGGGATACACACGTGGTGGGTAGTAGTATTATTCAGAGAGAAATGGGTAAATGCTTAAAATGCTTTGGTGCTTCTCCATTATTCGATATTCCTCTGTTGAGAATTCTCTTCTTAACTCTGTATCCCATTTTTAAATTGGATTCTTTGGTTTACTGGTCTCTAATTTTTTGAGTTCTTTATGTATTTTAAATATTAGCATTCTATCAGATGCAGGACTGGTTGAGATATTTTCCCAGTCTGTAGGCTGTCATTTTGTTCTGTTAAAGGTGTCCTTAGCTTTAGAGAAATGTGCAACATCTTTGGTCATCAGGAAAACTCAAGACAAAGCAACTGTGAGTTTCCATCTTACACCCATCAGAACGGCTAAGATCAAAAACTCAAGTGACAACACATGCTGGAGAGGATGTAGAGAAAGGAGAACACCCCTTCATTACTGGTGGGAATATAACCTTGTAAATCCAGAAATCAATCTGGTGCTTTCTCAGAAAATTGGCAATAGCACTACAAGATCCAGCTATACCACTCCTAGGAATATATCCAAACTATGCTCAAGTATACAACAAAGATATTTGTTCAACTATGTTCATAGCAGCTTTATTCATAATAGGCAGAATCTAGAAATAACATAGTTGTCCCTCAATGGAGGAATGGATACAGAAATTGTGACACATTTACACAATGGAATACTACTAAGCAATTAAAAACAAAAAAAAAATCATGAAATTTGTGAACAATGTGGAAGTGATGGCAAATAAAACTTTATTTATTTATTTATTTATTTTTCTATCTATCTATCTATCTATCTATCTATTTATTTATTTATTTATTTATTTATTTATTTATTTATTTTTACCCAACTTGATTATTGGTCATGGTATTTTGTTGCAGCAATACAATTTCTAATTAAGACAACTCCATTATTTTGTGTACTTTGAGTCTTTTCTGTTGATGACTGTACTTATTCCACTGAAACCAAATGTTCAATATCAATATCTCTATTTTTGTTAATATTTCCTTTGTGTCTTAATAGGTGATCCATTAAAAAAAGTTCATGGACAGCTTAAAAGAATATTAATTCTTTTTTTTAATTTTTTATTATTTGTTATTATTAGTTACATTTTATTAACTCTGTATCCCAGCTTTTGGATATAATGTTCTAAACATATCTGCTAGGTCCATTCGCCTAATGATGTCTTTTGACTTTCATGTTTTCTGTTTACTTTTTTCGGGTGACCTGTTTATTGATGTGAGCACTTTTTTTGATTCCATCTATCATCATTGCCTTGGTAAACTGTCTTGTTTCTTGCAGCTTTCTAGTAAGTTTGGAAGTCTGAGAGGAGGTATACATAGTTTTATTTCTCTAATTTTGTTTTGGCTATTATGTGTCTTTATGCTGAGGTCAACCCTGCGTTATTTTATTGGCATTTTGTAGTTATTCTTACTTACAAGCTCTGTGTAGTTTATTACAGTTACACATAAGTACTTCCTTACTATGATAACTTTTTAGTTCACAAAGGAGTTAAAGTTTGCTTTTAATTTGTAGCAAATTTCTGTGAGGCACAATCATGTCAGTTGCAAGCCAAGTTTCACTTCTTTCTTCCTTTCTTTCCTTTATTTTCCTTTTCTCTCTTCCTTCCTTCTTTCTTTCCTTCCTACCTTTATTCTTTCCTTCTTTCCTTCCTACCTTTATTCTTTCCTTCCTTCCTTTTTTCTTTCTTTCTTTCTTTCTTTCTTTCTTTCTTTCTTTCTTTCTTTCTTTCTTTCTTTCTTTCTTTCTTTCTTTCCTTTGCCTTTAAAACATCTTCAGGTTTTATTTTCATTTCTCATGATTTTTCTCCTTTTGCAAATCTTATCCAGAAAACATTTAGTATTCCATCATCTGATGTAATATCACCACTAAGAATTTCATAGACATCCTTTCCATTTAGGAAAGGTTTCACTACACTTCTCATTTTCTGAGAGTTGCTTAAATTAATGGACTTTTGCTATATGCTTTTGATTTACTGATTTATTTTATTATTTTTTATCTTTAACTTAATGTTATGATTGTGTGAGGTAATTGCCATGCTATATAGAACTTATTTCATTTGATTGTGGTGTATTAAAAAATTGTGCACTTTTGATTATTCCAGGGTTTTTTCTTATTTATGTATTTATTTATTTATGTGTTTATTTATTTACATATTTCAATTTATTTATTGTAGCTACTGTTAGTGGGATTGTTTTTCCTAATTTTTTAGTTGACTTGTTACTTTATGATTTGTTCTTATAAGAAGGTGCCTTTCACTTCTATTCATTTCTCTAAAGTATTGTGTTACATTTAAATTTTCCTTCATAGTTTTAAAAACACTTTTCGGAGAGAGATCATTTCTTTATTATAATCCCCACAGAAACCATGCTGTTTTATTATAGCTTTTCTAGATTTTTAATTGTGAATTTTTAGTAATAAATTCAAACAATGACTTTGCCTGTTATTGCCACATATAATGTATATGCATATATATATATATATATATATATATATATATATATATATATATATATATAT
>NW_026585797.1:11534912-11536435 GCF_907164565.1 Psammomys obesus
TATATATATATATATATATATATATATATATATATATATATATATATGCTATGGAACAAAAAGGAAGGATGGATTTTTCAAAATCTTTGAATTCCTTATAAGTTGAAAAGCATTGTATAGAATATTCTTCAAACTCCACATAGTGCTATGTAGTGAAATCCCTACTATTATACAAAATTTACTGTCTACAGTGCTTTGAAGAGGGGTTGTTTTGCTTGTCAGCTTGAGGGTCCAACCCTAGTTTACTTTCACATTTCTGGGATAACCCTGCTAAAAATGACTTTTTTATACAGCTATATGTTCTCAATACATATATGGGAATTAATTTATAAGATGAATCTTGAATGATGTTGGAGAGGAAAAGCTATTCACAAGTGTGCTTGTCTTGGTGCTAACATGTCTTGTGCTATTAGTTATGAAACTAAACTGTGGTTTGCTTCCTACTACATTATTTTTATTTTTATTTATTTTTTTTAAGTTTTATTTTTCTTTTTAGTTACATTTTGTTAACTCTCTGTCCCAGCTGTATCCCCCTCCCTCATTCCCTCCCCAAACCCCACACTCCCTCCCTGGTCTCCTATATTTTAAGATTTGAACAAAGAATCAAACCTAACCTAAGTATTCAGCAGATTTCTTTTAATTTACCATTTAAAACATTAAGTTAAGGAAACTAAGAAGACAACTGGATGAACACACACACATACACGTATGTGCACCCACAACTCAGACTGAACTTTTAGATTTGATTACAAACATTTTTCATTTTGCTCGAAAATTCGTTATTGCTGAATAATGTGGAAATCCAAGCATTTAGTCACTTCAGCAGAGGTGATCCCAAGGATTTATTTGTTCCCAAATTTCATTATTCATATAAAGAAAGAAGTTGTTTCAAAATTTACTAATTTTGTGATTATATAGGTAACATGATAGTATACCAGAGTAAAGAGACCCGAAGAACAACTAAGTTAACCATCAACCTAGTTAACACCGTCACTGAAACAATGCAAGTCAGTAACTTTCAATTCATTTAATGTTAATAAGACACAGTATACGTTAAGAACTACAGTGACTTTTCTTAGTTTGATCTATAAAGTGATCTCCTTTGAACGTCTACCATGCTAAAACCATGTAGTTACTGATAAAAATTTAGTGTCCTAATTTAAAAAAACATAGCAAGCTACGTCTTAAAATCTTAAACAAATTTTCTGTGTGCTATGTTAAATATTACAGATACATTTATACCTATAACTCACATGCATGTACCCATGCATGTGCACATATAACTACACAATATACGTACACACACACATGCACACATCCACATATACACACGAACATATGCCTATATACACACATGTACTATACACACACACACACACATATATATATACTTACACACATACACATATACACACACATATATGCGCATACATACATACACATAAACATACACATGCACACATATACCTATATACACATATACATAATACACCTACACACACACACACACACACACACACACA
>NW_026585797.1:11536445-11644788 GCF_907164565.1 Psammomys obesus
TGTGTGTGTGTGTGTGTGTGTGTGTGTGTAAAACAGTCAATACTTAACATACATACGTTAATAAGTTACTCTTTAATTTCACAAGGTAATAGTAACAATATGTACAGTAGGATAATTTGATTCAGTGGATTTAAGATTTAAATATTTATAAAAAATGTTTTAAACATTTTGCTATACTAAATATATCACACCACACAGAAAGAGCAACCCTTGAGGAAGTAGATAACACGTGTTAATCATCTTCTTTTGAATTTCTCACAGATGATGTCATATTACTTGTCAAATGACTCATGATTTGTTTCATTTTTAATTATGTACCTAAAGTATATCTTAAGAAAAAATTATTTTATTTTTGCTATTGTCACATTATTTTTCTTCCTTTTCCACAATACACAAGATACATTAAAAATCATATTTTTATAAAGATTTTCATTTTATCACCAAAAACACTTCATTCACCATGCCAAGAAGCCTTAGTAGTCTAAGTATTACTGCATTTTATTTTGATGATTTTTTTTTTGTGGAAGGATTTTAAGTGATGTCTGTAAACATGAAATTATTTGATTAAAGTGTCAATACACATATTTATTTATTTAATAACTTGAAGGCAAGCAGATGCTGATGTGTTTATTGATTCCAACTATTCCTTCTTGGGAAAAAAAAAACAAAAAGTAAACATTTAGCAGATTGATATTTTTGTATCCATGAAATGAGATCAGCCTAAACCAATTATTGATTAAACAGACCTGCACTAGCTTTTAAACATCTATGAAATATTACACTATACATTCCCAGTAGAATGGTTTTATAACATCAGAACAGTCAGTTCATAAGTTTCCCCTGATTTTGCCTTTAGTGCTTTGAATCTGTTCCATATAACCAATCTGCACTCATTTCTTCACCACTACGAAGCACTTTTTATTTCTTCAACACACATGATAATTCATCATTTCTTTTCTATAAAATTTTATTAGTTATTTAATATTTTTTGCATAATATGTTATGATTGTATTCACCTCTAAGATTTCTCTAAATACCTATTCACTAACTTCTCAACTTATGTTCTTCAGAAAAATATCTTTCGAGAATAATCTGTATTGCAGAAATATTTGTGGTTGTGACCCCTTCCTCTGGAGTAAGATGTCTGCTTACTAGAGCATATATTCTTAGAGAAAACCATATTTTGTTTTGTTTTTTCAACAATTGAAAATTGCCCACATCTAAGGGCTCCATTATGTGCCCAAGTGCTATCTCCATCTTGGTATTTGGTCTGGGTTGGGCTTTCCAGGTGTTTGTTGTCTATGTCTTTCTCAGGTTTCTATTGGCATGATAAAATACCACGAACAAACAAATTTGGGGAAGACATGGTTAATTTCATCTTATAGTTAATAGTTCATTGTGAATTCAGGTCAGGAACTCAAGGCAGGAACCTGGAGACAGAAAGTGAAGCAGAGTCCATGGAAACACATCTTACATGCTTGCTTCCCTTTTTTGCTTAGTCTTGTATAATCCAGGATCACCTGTCTGGGAGTGATAGTTGTCCCCAGTGAACTGGGCTCTCCCACATCCATCATAGATCAAGCAAACGTTCCTTCTTTTGGACAAATTTTCTCAACTGAGTTTAACTCTTCTCAGATGCTGCTAGTTGATGTCATTTTGAGAATCAAAAATAAAATATCCACTGTTCCAACTCTGAGAGTTCATATTTAATGTTGCTAAGTCAAGATGATAATGCTTAATTATTTGTTGAAGTTACCACCTTTTTCATTAGTTACTTTTCTATTGCTGTGATAAGATACCACTTCCAAGTCAACTTATAGAGAGAATGGTTTATTGGGAGCTTAAGGTTCAAGAAGGTTAAGAATCTGTCATGGAAGTGTAGCATGGTATGAAACAACAGTCATGATTACTTGAGCAGAAGTTGAGAGCTTACATATCAAAACACAAGCAAGAATAAGAGAACAAACTGGAAATGGTTCATTGTTTTGTGACCTGAAAAATCTACTGCCAATGATACACCTACTTCAACAAGGCCGTACACCTAATCTTTCCCAAACAGTTCCATCCACTGAGATATGAGTATCCAAATATATGATTCTTGGTGCCATTCTCATTCAGATAATCAAATTATTCGTGGCTATGGAAGACATCAACATTATAGTAGAAAATATTGTTATGTTATACATAATCATACCATCAACCTTCCTTCTAAAGAGTTATGTCTGCATGTATTGGTTTGTATTATTTCTAGTTTTTATAAGAGAACCTTTTTTTTTAGATTTTATAATTTTATTTTTATTAAATACAGTTTATTCAATTTGTATCCCACCTGTATCTCCGTCCCTCTTCCCGTCCAAGTCCCACCCTCCCTCCCTCTTCTCCACAGATGCCCCTCCCCAAGTCTACTGATAGGGGAGGTCCTCCTCCCCTTTCTTCTGATCCTAATCTATCAGGCTTCATAAGGAGTGGCTACATTGTCTTCCTCTGTGGCCTGGTAAGGCTGCTCCCCCCTCAGGGAGATCAAAGAACAGACCAATCAGTTCATGTCAGAGACAGCCCCTGTTCCCATTGTTAGTGAACCCACTTGGACTACATGGGCTACATCTGAGCAGGGGTTCTAGGTAATCTCTATGAATGGTCCTTGGTTGGAGTATCAGTCTCAGAAAAGACCCCTGTGCCCAGATATTTTGGTTCTGTTGCTCTCCTTGTGGAGCTGCTGTCCTCTCCAGGTCTTACTATCTCCCCTTTCTTTCCTAAGATTCCCTGCACTCTGCCCAAAGTTTGGCTATAATATGCTCAGCAAATTCGTGATTCACGTTTTAATAAACTGATGACTAATATTCCATTGTGAAAATATACTACAATGCTTTTTTAAAAAAAATATTTATTAAAATTTACTCACTTTGTAATCCCATTGCAGCCCCTTCCCACGTCTCCTCCCAGTCCCACCCACCCTCCCTATTCTCCCCCTGTGAACTTTCCCTAGTGCCCCAATAAGGGAGGACTTCCTCCCTTTCATGTGACCCTAGCTTATCAGGTCTTATCAAGGCTTGCTTCATCCTCAATCTCTATGACTTGGCAAGGCTGCATCAACCGGAGGAGGTGATAGATAACCTGCCACTGAGTTCATGTCAGAGATAGCCCCTGTACCTCTTACCAGGGAACCCACTTGGAAACTGAGAAGCCAATGGGCTTCCTCTGAACAAGAGGCCTAGGGTCTCTCCATGCATGTCCTTCTTTGGAGTATCAGTCTCTTTAGGCAACCCTGTGCCCAGGTATTTTGGGTCTGTTTCTATCCTTGTGGAGCTCCAGTCCCCTCCAGGCCTTTCCATCTCCCTCTTCTTCCATAAGGATTCCAATACTACGATTCTTTATCCATTCATCTGTTGAGAGGTATCTATGTTGTTTTTTTCCTGTAGCATATGAAAACAAATACTGAGACTATTACAGCCAGTTATATTATGCAGGGAGTGAAACTCTTGGGATGCTAAGCCCTAAATAGAATATCACCCATCAAATCCCTTCCCTTGAAGCTCTGGGAACTTTGCTGAAGTGGAGGCAGAAAGACTGCAGGAGACTGAGAGGATGAAGAACACCAAGAAAACAAGGCCTTCTATATCAAAATATTTTATGCACATATGAACTCACAGATCCTGAGACAGCATGCACAGGTCTGCACCGGATCAGGTCATAAAACAGAAAGGAGGGTTCCTCTTTCTCCACATCCTCTCCAGCATATGCTGTCACTTGAGTTTTTGATCTCAGCCATTCTGATGGGTGTAAAGTTAAATCTCAGGGTCTATTTGATTTGCATTTCCCTGATGACTAAGGATGTTGAGCATTTCTTTAGGTGTTTCTCTGCCATTCGATGTTCCTCTATTGAGAATTCTCTCTTTAGTTCTGTACCCCATTTTAATTAGGTTACTTGGATTTGTTGCTGCTTAACTTATTAAGTTCTTCATATATTCTGGATATTATCCCTCTTTCAGATATAGGGTTGGTGAATATCCCTTTCCATTCTGTAGGTTGTCATTTTGTTCTGATGACAGTGTCCTTTGCTTTACAGAAGCTTTTCCCAGGAAGTTCCATATATTGATTTTTGATCTTAGTGCCTCTGCTGTTGGTGTTCAGTTCAGGACGTTGTCTCCTGTGCCAATAAGTTCAAGGAACCCTACTCCATTGCTGGTAGAAATGTAAACTTGTACAACCACTTTGGAAATCAATCTGGAGCTTTTTTTGATAATTAGGAGTAGTGCTACCTCAAGATCCAGCTATATTACTCCTAGTCATATATCCAGAAGATGCTCAAGAATACAACAAGGACATTTGCTCAACCATGTTCTTAGCAGCTTTATTTGTAATAGCCAGAAGCTGGAAACAACCCAAATGTCCCTAAGTTGAGGAATGGATACAGAAGTTGTGGTACATTTACAGAATGGAATGCTACTCAGCAATTAAAAAATAAAAATAAAACAGTGCCAGACGAAAGGGAAGGAGGTCCTCCCCAATCCGTGGACTTGGAAAGGGGAAGGGAGAAGCTGAGGGAAGGAGGGTGGGATTGGGAGGGAATTAGTGAGCAGGATACAGCTGGGATACACAGTTAATAAAATGTAACTAATAATAATAAACAATAAAAAAGGAATAATAAAAAAAAGAAATCATGAAATTTTCAGGCAAATGGTGGGATCTAGAAATGACCATCCTGAGTGAGGTATCCCAGAAGCAGAAAGACACACATGATATATATATATAGATATATATATATATATATATATATATATATATTCACTTATAAGTGGATATTAGACATAAAATATAGGATAAATATACAAAAATTTGTACACATAAAGAAGATAAACAAGAAGGAAGACCCTGGGTAAGATGATCAATCCTCTCTCAGAAAGGTAAACAGGATGGACATCAGAAGAGGGAGAAAACAGAAAACAAGACAGGAGCCTATCACAGAGGGCCTCTGAAAGACTCTATCTAGCAAGGTATCAAAACATGCTGAGATTCATAGCCAAAATTTTTGCAGAGTGCAGGGAATCTTATGAAAGAAAGGGGAGATAGAAAGACCTGGAGGGAACAAGAGCTCTACAAGGAGAGCAAAAGAACCAAAAAATCTGGGCACAGGGGTCTTTCCTGAGACTGACACTCCAAACAAGGACCATGCATGGACATAACTTAGAAGCCCTGCACAGAAGTAGCCCATGGCAGCTCAATGTCCTAGAGGGAACAGAGACCATCTCTGACATGAACTCATGGGCTAGCTCTTTGATCACCTCCACCTGAGTGGTGAGCAGCCTTACTAGTCCACAGAAGAAAACAAAGAAGCCAGTCCTTATGAGACCTAATAGACTAAGGTCTGATGGAAGGGGAGGAGGACCTACCCTATCATTGGTCTGGGGGCTGCACAGGAGAAGAAGAAGAAGGAGGAAGTGGGATTGGGAGGGGATAGGGGAGAGGGTGGATTTGGGATACAAAGTGAATAATTGTAATTAATGAAAATAAAAAAATTAAAAAATTAAAAAAGAAGACACATGCTCCCTTCCCTAAGCCAGAAGCAATTTCCAATTGATAGCCACTTGCAAATGAAAATTGTGTTTCCTCCAAGAGAACCTCACTGGAGAAACAAACTACTCTTAAATAGTAGTGTTTGCCCAGCACTAGAGGGCAAATAGGCTGTCATCTTTGGAATTTACTTATTGCATGATGTCATGTCAGGTTTTTGTTTTTCATTTTTTGATGTTATTACTTTATTATAAAGTAAATGTTATTACTTTATTTATTATTTTAATAATAATTTTATTATTAAAAACTTTAGTTTTTTAATGTAATTACATTATTACTTTTTAATATTATTACTTTATTTACTTTATTACTTTATATTACTTTGTTTTATATATATATATATATGTTTTCTCTACAGGTCCTTTGCATATATTTTATGACTTCTGTTGACATGTTTTTATTAGATTTCAAGGTGTGAACAAGTGGCTCTTTGTTTCTTGTGCCTTGTCTTGTGTTCTTTTCTATTTTTTTGTCCTAATTGGATATCTTAGTTTTAATCTTATCTAAGCATATTTTAATTTTCCTTCATTATCATCCTATAGCAGAGTTTATTTTCTGAGAGACAGAAATGGGTGTGTCCAGATGGCAGGAGAATGGGAAGAAATTAGGTAGTGTAGAGGAAGGAAAAACCATAATAAATATATATTATGTAAGAAAACATTTGTTTTTGACAAAAGAAATAAAATATGCATGCATATTATTAAAATTAAAGGTAAAGTAATACCACCAATATTTGATTTATATGTATTTATTATAAGTAATTTGGCTAAATAATAAGAAAACTAAAGTAAGTTTTTCCCAATACAAACAGCACAAAATTAAAAGTTCATATGATACTATTACTTTTTCTGTCAAGACTTACTGATGTTTATCGAGCACATAGCATACCTTAGCCAATTATCACTCACTCCTCTCTTCCAAACAAAAGGTAATTTTAGCTCTGTAGCATCACAATATCCCTTTCTAACACTACAAATTGAACAACCTACTACCTGTCATCTAGTACATCGACACAATATTATCTCCAGTATCTTGCTCAGATGCTCCCTTTCTCTTTAACCACCTGAGTATTCCTCTCAGAATCTATAATGGCTTTAAATGAATAATATTTTTCAATATCTGGCAACACTGACTACACATTTCTGCAAATATTTCTCCATTGTTTCTAGTCTACATAGATGTCTTCATCTTCTTTTCCTATGGGTCATGCCCATCAAGCAGAATCATTACTACATTTCTATTTTACTTCTATATGTCAGTCATAATGTTAAATTATTTGAGTTTGTCATTAGGTCTACTTCCTTTTTTGGATTTTTTCCTAGGTAAATTTTTTCAAACTCTTGAAATACTAGAGATACTACATAAGGAACAATTTGTTCTCTGTGTGCCATGGATACAGAGAGATAGTGCTTCTGTGATATATATTTTAACATGGTTTGCTCATTTCTCTTCCTAAATATGCTTAATTACCAAGAAGCATCCTTTTATTTCCGCAATTATTTTATGTATCTTACTTGACTGTTAACTACTTTTTTTGTTTCAATTAACACACAATACTGTTTAATTTGCAAGGAAAATACTTTGAGAGTCAGTATTAATTATGTGCTTCAGGACCAGCCAGGTGAAAAGCAGATGTGACTTTTAGAGGGGAAGAGGAAGACAGATGAGGAGGATAACATCTGTCTAAGTTGTAACAAGATATCTGGGACACAATAAAAACAAACATAAGAGGGAAATGTATATCCCGAAGTTTTTTCATTAAACAACCAAAACTTACCAACACAAAACGAAACCAGAAAGAACAAATATAAATTACTCAGTGATAAAACTAAGGAACTATTAAAAAACAAAACAGACCAAGCATAAACATAGCAGACAACAAGAAATTATACACAACAACAAATAAAGGAAATAATGTGAAATAAGAACAAAGGGAAAAAAAAACCCAAAGAATCAGTAAAGATCTAAGAGCTAGTTTTATGAAAAGACAAAGAATATTGACAGATCATTGTCCCAATTAATCAAAAGAAAGAAAGTGATGACCCCAAACCAGAATCTGAAATGGACTGAGAAGTGTTACATTATATATCAAAGAAACTCAAAATATCCTAAAAACGCTGGTACTCTATTAAGTTGGAAAATCTAAAGAAAACTCGTGAGTTTCTTCATTTATCCAAGCAATCAAAGTTAAACTAAGAAACTGAAAATATAAATAGACCCATTACAAAGAAAGAGATTCAAACAGCAATAAAAAGCTTTCTGAAGAAAAATAATATAAACTCAAAAGAATCCACAGCAGAATTGTTTAACATTAAAAAATAATAATAACTACAACCAACACATCTTAGTTTATTAAAAAAGAGAAAGAAATAAAGTATCACCATCAAACTCATTCTATGGAGGCAGAATTACCCTCATACTCAAACCAGATAAAGATACAGCAACTAAACAATAAGGAGAACCCTAGGAAAGATGCTTAATACTCATTCAGAAGGGCAAACAAGATAGACATTGGAAGTAGGAGAAGACAGAGAACAGGACAGGAGCCTTCCACAGAGGGCCTCTGAAAGACTCTACCCAGCAGCATATTGAAACAGATGCTGAGGCTCATAGCCAAACTTTAGGTAGAGTATAGGAAATCCTATGGGAGAAGGCAGAGTGAGAAAGCCCTCGTGGGGACAGTAGCTCAAAAAAAAATAAAAAAAAAAAAACAACCCTACAGAGCCAAAAATTCTAGGTCAAGGAAGGACTGCAGACACTGAAGAATTGAGCAAGTCAATGCATGGAGAGGACCTAGATTCCCTACACATATGTAGCATGCGAGTAGCTCCATCTCCGTGGGGTTGGCCTCGTAAGGGAAGTTACTGGCATGAACTTTGTTGCCTGCTGTTTGTTCACTTCTCTCTGGCAAGGTGGCCTTGCTAGGTCACAGAGAAAGAGGTTCCAAACAGCCTTGAGGAGACCTCAAGGCAAGGGTCAGATAGTAGGGGAGGAGGACCTCCATTATCAGTGGACTAGGGCAGGGACATAGGATGGTGAGAGGAGGGAGGAGGTTCAGAGGGATAAAAAATGAATAAATATTAATAATAAAGACAATAACAATAATAATAATAATAGCAGACCAAATACAAGCACATATCAAGAACTATCAAGTTGACTTGATCTCCCAAATGCATGACTGCTTCACCCTACATAAGTCAATAAACATGATAAAAATATAATTGGGCTTCAAGATGGAAACCACATTATCATATTAATAAATGCACGAAAAGCCTTTGATAATATCCAGCATGCTTTCATGATTAATGTCCTATAGAGAGTAAGACTGGAGGGAACATACCTCAACATAATAAAGGCTATATATCACAAACCCTTCAGCCAATGTTATCTATCCTAAATGGAGAAAAAACTCTAAGCAATCTATGAAAATCACAAATGAGGCAAGCTGCCCACTATCCACAATAGTTTTTAATATAGGAGAGGAAGTACAGAGTGAAGCAATAAAGAAAGTGAAGGAAATTAAATGGATATAAGTGGGAAAAGAAAAAGTATTTGTCATTTGCTTATGATTTGTAGTAAACCTAATCACAAAATTGCATCATAAAATTTCTAAAAACAACTTGCAATTTTAGTAAAGTGGAAAGCTAGAAAGTCAACAAAAAAAATCAGTGGCCTTTCCCTTCACTAACAAGAAACACACAAACACACACAAGATATCATGGACACAATGTAATTTATACTAGCATCAGAGACAATAGGATAATATTTGTAATAAATCTGAACAATGAAGTCAAAGACCTCTACAATGAAAACTTCAAATTCCTGACCAAAGAAACTGAGAAAAACAGAAAAACCACTTATGTTCATAAATTAGTAGAATTAGATAGTATGAAATGTCCATTATACAAAAGGAAATTTACAGATGCATTGTAAATCCAAATCAAAAGAACCACAACGTTCTTCATATAAATTAAAAAAAAACCCTAAACATTCATATAGAACTACAACAATATCATTAAATTAGTATACAAAGACCAACCTGTGCCATTTAGTTTTCCATGAAAATAAAGAGAATCTCCTATTATATACTTTCTTCAGTGGTCATTGCCAATACCTGGGGTTTTGCTATTTTTGTAGGTGTAAATTAATTTTCCTTTGATTTACTTTAGAGTTTCTTCAGGATTCAGTGTTGAGCTGCATTTCACACGATGGACACTTGTTTGTATTTGAAGAGTTAGTTATATCTTCTATCATAGATTTTTATTTTCGTCACTTGTTTTGAAATTCTGAAATCTTTACCCTTTAATGCTGCATAGCTTAAGTGGGAGTTTTATCTACAAATGCTTATTACTCAAGATAAAGTAATCTTGTTGAAGTATCTCTCTTTTTGCTGAAATATTGTCTTGTCAATATCTGAATAAACTAAATATATTCCATCAGTCAAAGAATGAGATGTTTCAGATTTTGAACATAAATATTAAAACTGAAAATTCTGTATCAACAACAAATGCAGGTCCTATGTATGGGCTTTCTGCTTTGTTCAGTTTCCATAGAGAATTTCACACTGCGTTATATCTGCAAATTAATAGCATCATGACTTATAATCAATATGATTAAAGGAAGTAACAATTTTATTGCTGTAAATGTAGTATTTTAAATTAATTTCAAAATGGATCAATTTTTTCCAAATGCATTGTCATTTTAGCCTCAGGATGTTTAAACTTTTAGGCTAATGAATAAGTATTACACATAGATACGTACACACACACACACACACACACACACGCACATATTTCTTATATCCAGGTAAGAAAAACAACTAAGAAGATAAAAGTTGCCATGAAATAACTTTGAAATATTGTAAAGATTTATTTTATAACGTTGATATTTAAAACATAATTCTAGGTCATGTGTGGGAATGGTGTTATGAGTGCTTCTTTTAATTTCCAGCCTCATAGTGACTCAGGAAGAGAGCAAATTTGCTGAAGTATAAATGATATAACTTCCCTAGTTACTTTCACAGTCTCAATGATAGTGAGTCATTAATTTGCCTTGTATAGTAGTATATGAAATTCAAGAGAAAAACTACTGATGTCTGGTTGAAAATTATATTAAGATCAAAGAAGTCTTTAGAAGAAACTTCACAAAAGAGAATTCTCCAGGAACTCGATGTTTTCTGTTATAGATTGGTATGTTCTGCTCACTAACCAAATGCTTGACAGTCTTTTTAAAAACCTGTTTCATCACGGAACTTCTAGACCTTCTGTATTATTCAGAATGAGTATTTAAGCACCTAGCATAGAACACCATGTCCATAGCTTCCTGTTTTATTCATAGGGAAGAATGTACCTTTCATTTTAGAAAGGACAATTGTCACCTAGAATGCATTACTGCCAAATCGTTTGCTTTCACTCCTTTTGGTTTCACACTCTGATTGTCTCACATTGTGAGCACAGTTTTGTCCTAGTGGCATTTCTATTTCCTTTTGTCCATAACTGCAGATAGACTTGGCTATAAAGTCTTGATACTTCTTTTGTTTTTATCCTTTCCTATACATTTTACTTCTCTTCCCATAAATATTCTTTATATTTTCTAATACCTCATCTTGTGTCCTTCACACTTGTCACATTCCTGCAAATCACATCTAACTCTTCTAATCCATTTTCAATCTTCTGGACTTGTTTTTTTTTTTTTTTTAAAGGATTTATTTATTTTTATGTATATGAGTGTTCTTTGTTCCTGCACATCTGCAGGAGAGAAGAGGGCATTAGATCCTATTATAGATGGTGTGAACCACCATGTGGTTGCTGGGAACTGAACTCAGGACCTCTGGAAGAGCAGACAGTGCTCTTAGCCTCTGAGCCATCACTCCAGCCCCCGGACTTGTTTTTATCTCCCCTTAAAGAGCATTTTTTTTCTTATCTCATCTCTCTCTTTTCATATGCTTTCACAGACATCTAAGGCAGAAAGAGTTAATTGAAATCTCACCATCTTAAGCAACAAGTACCATTAAGTACCATTCAAATTTTCTATATTTGTAGTGATTAATGGATTATGGTGGGGAAAATCTGCAACTGCACACTTAATGTTTGTCTCAGAGAAGACCACCTCAAGCAAAACATGGTAGCCCCGTTTTAACAAAAGATACAACGTAGTTAAAATGACTGGAATTTATTTAGTAGACTAGGAGGGAAGAGCACATCAGCATGTTTGAGTCCCAAAATTTACTCCAAACTTTGCTCAAAATTTACAAAGAATGTAGAACCCACATTTAATATATTTAAAATATATTCTATTTAATATGGCTAACTATGTTTTATGAAAGTGTGTCTTTTCCTCTTGAGATAATCCTTGCTTTGGTTAGAGACACTATCGTTTTTCCATTCATTTTGTACTGTATAATATTTATTAACAATTGTCCACTTTTTTCTTTTAAAACTGTTACCACAATTATATTTGTAAAATCTAATTAGTGCAATGTGGCAACATCAGAGAACAACTGTTTCTATACCTTCTTTATATCGAACTTGAAAACAAGGAATATTACTAAAGGAAATATGCTTTTATTTTAAGTAAAAGATAATTTCTCATACTAACCTCTGCAAGGTGTAAGTAGAACCATGTCCTATCAGTGTGAAATATAGAAGAAAAAAAGTGACACTAGCAACTGAGCTAATTTTCAATAGCATTTTTTATTACTAAACTACAAAATACGGTGTTGACTGATGGACTGCGACTCCTTTCCATCCCCTGCCTTCCTTCAGCTTTCAGTTGAAACAGAAAATGACAATGCATACAAACTTGTAAAATGTGATCTTTCTACCAACTTTCTCTTCACAGAAACAGACAAGTATCATTCTAAGTTCTGTAAGACTTTTGACGATTCTACATTACAAGACTTAGAATTAAGAGTTAGAAAAAGTAGATTTTCTTTCCTAAGGAAGAAATTATAGCCCAAGAGTTGCTTACAGATCCTTTTCAAATGAGTTAGATTTAATGCTAATAACAGCTAGGAAGATAGATTTCAGACTCACTGGATCATTCTCTTCACAATATAATCTATCGCTAGTATTTTATGCTGTAGACATTGATTAAAATGTGTTCTTATGTATAAATTGAGCAAATAGCTGAAATATTTGGCAAATTAATTAATGCAGGATTTTATGTTTAGCATGTTTCCCTGTTAAACTTCTAGTCATAATTTTGCAATTAAAAACACTTATTTTTAGATTTATCTTTATATATGATATTATTCATTAATAAAAGTGTGCTGTTTATTAAAAAATAGCACGTGTCTAATGAGTTTGTGCCTTGCAGTGATTTATTAAAATATAAGTAGAACATTTACTTTTTAGTGTTTCAAAGACTTTATTTTTTGGCTACAGTGTCATTAATTTCCCTTGAGTCTATTTGTCTTCATTGCTACTACTTCTTCTGCAATAAATTTTCAAAAATATGATTGTGGCAATAGGTACATAAGCAATAAGAATAGTATATTATGTATGCATATGTGGGCGAGGATCTTTAAATATTCAGGCTTTAAAGATAGTTCCCTGTCTGGCATAAAAGGAGGATATTGAAGATACAAAAGTGGACAATGTATAAGAGAATCAGATATATGGAAAGAATTGGGTAATTGATTTTTTTTCTAGTAATGGCAAGTGCATGCCTCTACCACCAACTTTGTTCTGTTTCGTGAAACTAGGTTTAGAATTTTGGACTCCAGCACAAGGCAAGAATAAATTTTTTTATGATAATACCTTACAGAGGCCATATAATGTTAATATAATCTTAGTATATCATTTAATACTTGCGATCATTAGATTTTGCAACAGTTTGATGGAAGCATTATATAACTTTTTAATTAAATTTTTATTTTTTTACATTAATTACATTTTGTTCTCTTTTTATCCAGCAATAGGCCCCTCCCTCATTCCTCAATCCCATCCTCTCTCCTTCATCTCCTTCCATGCCCCTCTCCAAGCCCAATGATAAGGAAGGAAACTCTACTCCCCTTTCATCTGACCCTAACTTATCAGGTAAAATCAAGACTGGCTGCATTGTCCTCTTCTGTGGCTTGGCAAGGCTGCTTCCCCATAAGGCATGGTGGTCAAAGAGCCCAACACTGAGGTCATATCAGAATAGTCCCTGTTCTCCTTACTAGGATGCTCACTTGGTTACTGAGCTACCATGGACTACATCTGAACAGGGGTTCTAGGTTATGTCCACGCATGGTCCTTGGTTGGAGTATCAGTCTCAGAAAAGAACCCTGGGCCCAGATATTTTGGTTCTGTTGTTCTCCTTATGGAGCTAGTGTCCTCTCCTGATCTTTTAACTCCCCCTTCTTTTATAAGATTCCCTGCACTCTGCCCAAAGCTTCGTTATGAGTCTCAGCATCTGCTTTGATACACTGCTGGGTAGAGTCTTTCAGAGACCCTCTGTGGTAGGCTCCTGTCCTATTTCCTGGTTTTTCCTTCTTCCAATGCCCATCTCATTTTTCATTCTGAGTGAGGATTGATCATCTTATGAAAGTTCTTTCTTGTTTAGCTTCTTTAGGTGTACAGATTTTAGTATGTTTATCCTATATTATATGTATAGTATCCATTTATAAATGAGTATATACTGTGTGTCTTTCTGCTTCTGGGATACCTCACTCAGGATAATCTTTTCTAGATCCCACCATTTGCCTGCAACTTTCATGATTTCCTTATTTTTAATTGCTGAGTAGTATTCCATTCTGTAAATGTACCACAATTTCTGTCTCAGTTTCTCCTTTGAGGGACATCTGGGTTGTTTCCAGGTTCTAGCTATTATGAATAATAGCTGCTACAAACAGGGTTGAACAAATGTCCTTGTTGTGTACTTAAGCAACTTTTGGATATATACCTAGGAGTGACATAGCTGGATCTCAAGGGAGGGCTATTCCTAATTGTCTCAAAAAGCACAAGATTGACTTATAAAATAGTTGTACAAGTTTACATTTCCACCACCAATGGAGGAGGGTTCCCCTTTCTCCACATCCTCTCCAGCATGTATTGTCACTTGAGTTTTTTATTTCAGCCATTCTGGTGAAATCTCAGGGTAGTTTTGATTTGCAGCTCCCTGATGGCTAAGGATCTTGCACATTTCTTTAAGAGTTTCTGCCATTCTATATTGTCTGTTTAGCTCTGTCCCCATTGATTAATTAGATTACTTGATTAGCTGCTTTTTAACTTCCTCGGTTTTTTGTACATTCTGGATATTAGAACTCTATCAGATACAGGGTTGAAGATCCTTTCCCAGTGTGTAGGCTGTCGTTTTATTCTGACAACAGTGTCCTTTTCCTTACAGAAGCTTTTCAGTTTCATGGGGTCCCATTTATTGATTGTTGATCTTAGAGCCTGTGCTGTTGGAGTTCTGTTCAGGAAGTTGTTTCCTGTGCCAATGAGTTTTAGGCTCTTCCCCAATTTTTCTTCTAATCATTTTAGTGTGTCTGGTTTTATGTTGATGTCTTTGATCTAGTTGGGCTTTAGTTCTGTGCAGGGTGACAAATATGGATCTCTTTGTAGTTTTCTACATGTATACATCCAGTTAGACCAGTACCATTTGTTGAAGATGTTGTCTTTTTTCCATTGAATGGGTTTGGTTTCTTTGTCAAAAATCAAGTATTCATAGGTGTGTGGGTTTATTTCTG
Source organism: Psammomys obesus (assembly GCF_907164565.1). Taxonomy (NCBI): domain Eukaryota; kingdom Metazoa; phylum Chordata; class Mammalia; order Rodentia; family Muridae; genus Psammomys; species Psammomys obesus. The sequence goes on from NW_026585797.1 coordinate 11,551,690, forward strand.
GGTCTTATATTCAATTCCTTTAATCCACCATTCTGTTTTTATGCCAATACCATGCAGTTTTTATTACTATTGCTTTATGGTACAGCTTGAAATCAGGGATGGAGATACTTCAAGACGATCTCTTGTTGTACAGGATTGTTTTGGAAATTCTGGACTTTTTGGTTATCCATATGAAGTTGAGACTTTTTCTTTCAAAGTATGTAAAGAATTGTGTTGGTATTTTGATGAGAATTGCATTGAATCTGTAGAATTGCTTTTGGCAAGATGGCCATTTTCACCATGTTAATCCTAGTGATCCAAGAGCATGGGAGATCTTACCATCTTCTGATATCTTCTTCAATTTCTTTCTTCAGAGAACTGAAGTTTTTTTGAACAGGTCATTCACTTCCTTGGTTAGAGTCACACCATGGAACTTTTTGTTATTAGTGGCTATTGTGAAGGGTGTTGTTTCACTAATTTCTTTCTCAGTCCTTTTGACTTTGGTATATGGGAGAGCTTTTGATTTTTTTTTTTTTTTTTTGAGTTTTGTATCCAGCCACTTTGCTGAAGGTGTTTATCACCTGAAATAGTTCTCTGGTTGAATTTGGGGGGGGGGTTGCTGAAGGTGTTAATCAACTGTAGTAGTTCTCTAGTAGAATTTTGGGGGTCACTCAGGTATACTATCTTATCATCTGCAAATAGTGATACTTTGACTTCTTCCTTTACGATTTGTATCCCTTTTATCTCCTTTAATTGTCTTATTGTTCTAGCAAGGACTTCAAGTACTGTGTTGAAGACACAAGCAGAGAGTGGGCAGCCTTGCATTGTCCCTGATTTCAGTGGGATTGATTTAAGTTTCTCTCCATTTAGTTTGATATTGACTATAGGCTTGCTGTATATTGTCTTTACTATGATTGTGTGTTTTGTATTGCTGACCTCTCCAAGACTTTAAATATGAATGGTTGTTGGATTTTGTTGAATGCTTTTTCAGCATCTAAGGAGATGATCATGTGGGTTTTCTCCTTCATTTTGTTTATATGGTTGATCATATTGATGATTCTCTGTGTATTGAACCCCCCCCCCCCCCGCCTGCCTGGATAAAGGTTACTTGGTCATGTGGATGATATCTTTTGGAGATGCCATATTGCTCTGTCTTTTGTTGGTTGATCTGTTATGCTGGCCTCTACCCATCTTAGGCTATCTTAGGTGTTGGGTGTTAGTTTCTGGTGGTTCCATGAATCCTGTGGTGGAGAGAATCCCCTTGGCAGGAAGATGATTTTTTTCTAAAGGAAGTCTCCTCAGCTTTTTGGTATGTTCACTGAATGGCCCGTGTTTTTCAGGAATTGCCACAGCTCACGTCAGGAGTACAGACCTGAGTGGTAACTGTGGTCCTTGTTAGTCAAGAGGGCTCTCTTCTCACCCAGAGAAGTCCTGGAGACAGCTGCCCTGCTTCTGGGTTTCTTGTTGTAAATATAATGAGCTGCTACTGTAACCTGGGTGCCCCGTGGTTTGGTCAGTTTAATTAAGGATAACTGGTACCTCCTTGGAGCAGTATCTGGGGTTGATCTCAGGGATCCTAGGCTTCTGTAGGTCTGAGGTTGGGGCTCTGTACCCAAGCGGTAGTCAGTGGCAGGTGAGCTCCACTTTCATGCATGCAGTTGGAGGCTAGAGTCAGGAGCCTGTGGACAGCCAGAAACTTTTCCGGAGCTGGGTGTCCTGAGGTAAGACCAGATGTTTACCCCACCATGGGTTTTACTCCCAACAGGAAGTAACACCCAGTCTGTGGTTTTTGGGGTGGCGCATATAGCATGCAGGCGCTTGCGGGTTGTGGCTCCAAGCTGGTGACTGGGTAGGAACCTGAGACCTTTTCCTGAGAACTTTACTGTATGTGCTGGTTGGGTGTGTGTGTGTGGGGGGGTGTTACTGAGTGCTCTGAGCTGTTTCCCTCCCTGTGGGATATGTGTCCTAGGGTGCCAGTTCTGTCGGTGATGGAGAGTCAGGCATGCAGCAGGTCTCTGGGCTGGCGACGTGCGCAGGCTGTTCTGTGGGACCTTTTCCAGGGATAGGCTGGGTGACCTGAGGTCAGTCCCGTTTCCTACTTTTCCTGTGGGTTTTCTTCACATCTGGGACTCTCAGTGTCTGGTGTTTTTGTGCCCACCGTTCGGCCTGAGAAGGTGATCAGGACACACAGGCCTGTGGCTCTCATCTGGTGACCAAGTGACTGAGCAACCTGGGATCTCTTCCAGGTACTGGCTGGGTGACCTGAGAGTGGAAAAAACTGATTCCCACATCGTGGAGTTTCCTCTCACCTGGGAAACATGATCACTGCTGTTTTAGGGCCCAGAGTTCAGTCTCTTGATCTTTGTCCTGACACTGCTGTTCTGCTCCTCAGACACAGTGTCCTCCTGGCGCAGCCATCGTGGATCTTCCGGAGACGATATCTTTGATATGTTCTTGGATTCCGTTTGCAAGTATTTTATTGAGTATTTTTGCATCAATGTTCATAAGAGAGATAGGTCTGAAGTTCTCTTTTTTCATTGGGTCTTTGTGTGGTTTATGTATCAAGGTGACTGTGGTTTCACAGAATGAGTTTGTAATGTTCCTTCTGTTTCTATTATGTGAAATAGTTTGAAGAAAATTAGTATTAGCTCTTCTCTGAAGGTCTGGTAAAATTCACCCCTGAAACCATCTGGCCATGGACTTTTTTTTGGAAGGCAGACTTTTGATGACAGCTTCTATTTCCTTGGGGGATATAGGACTATTTAATCTGTCTACCTGATCTTGATTTAATTTTGGTAAGTAGTATGACCTAATGATTGTTTGGATTTCCTCAGTGTCTGTTGTTTTGTCCCCCTTTTCATTTCTGATTTTGCTGATTTGGGTGGTGTCTCTCTGCCTTTTAGTTAGTGTGGCTAAGGGCTTGTCTATCTTGATTTTCTCAAAGAACCAGCTCTTGGTTTCATTGATTCTTTGAATTGTTTTATTTGTTTCTAATTTATTGATTTCAGCCCTGAGATTGAATATTTCCAGTTGTCTACTCCTCTTAGATATATCTGCTCCTTTCTTCTTTTTTCTCAGTTAGGCTATTAAGTTGCTTGTATGAGATGTTTCAAGTTTCTTCTTGAAGGCACTTAGTGCTATAAACTTTCCTCTTAGCACTGCTTTCATTGTGTCCCATGAGTTTGGGTATGTTGTGTCATTGCTTTCATTGTGTCCCACGAGTTTGGGTATGTTGGGTATGTTCATTTCCATTAAATTCTAGGAAGCCTTTAATTTTTTCTTTATTTCTTCCCTGACCCAGCTGTCATTGAGTAGTGAGTTGTTCAGTTTCCATGTGTAGGCTTTTTACTATTTCTGTTGTTGTTGTGATCCAGCTTTATTCCATGGTGATCGGATAGGATACAAGGGGCTATTTCAATCTTCTTTTATCTATTGATGCTTGCTTTTGTGATCACATAGATGGTCTATTTTGGAGAAGGTTCCATGAGGTTCTGAAAAGAAGTTATACTCTTTTGAATTTGGGTCAAAAGTTCTGTAGACATCTATTAGGTCCATTTGATTTAGGACCTCTGTAATGCCTTTAATTCTCTGGTTAGCATCTGTCTGGATGATCTGTCCCTTGGTGAGAGTGGAGTGTTGAAGTCTCCCATTATTAAGATGTTGGGATCAATGTGTGATTTCAGCCTTAATAATGTTTCATTTAAAAATGTATGTGGGGTTGTATTTGGGGCATAGATATTCAGAATTGTGATGTCTCCTGTATGGATTTTTCCTTTGATGAGAATGAAGTGCCCCTCCTCATCTTTTTTGATTAATTTTGGTTGAAAGTCTATTTTATTTTAGATATTACGATAGCTACCCCAGCTTGTTTTCTGGGTCCATTCGCTTGAAAAACATTTTCCAGCCCTTTACTCTGAGGTAGTGTTTACCTTTGTTGCAGAGGTCTGTTTCTTGGATGCAGCAGAAAGTTGGATCCTGTTTTCACCACCATTCTGTTAGTCTGGGTCTTTTTATTAGATAGTTGAGTCTATTGATTTTGATAGATAATAGTGACCAATTAATGTTATTTCCTTTTATTATGGAGTTAGTGGTGTTACTGTGATTCATTGCTTATTTCCTTTTAATTTTTTGTCGTGAAGTTACCTGTATCCTAAGTTTTCTTGGGTGTAGTTGTTTTTGTTGGATTGGAATTTTCCTTCTTGTATCTTCTCTAGGGCTGGTTTGCTGTGTAGATATTGCCTAAATGTAGTTTTTTCATGGAATATTTTGTTTTCTCCATCTATATTGATTGAAAGCTTTGCTGGGTATAGTAGTCTGGGTTGGCATCTGTGGCCCCTTAAAGTCTGCATGACTTCTACTCTGTCCCTTCTAGCTTTCACAGTTTCTGGTGAGAAGTCTGTTGTGATTCTGATAGGTCTACCTTTATATGTTATTTGGCCTTTTTCCCTTGCTGCTTTTCATTTCTTTGTTTTGTAGATATACTGTTTTGACTATGATGTGACATGAGGAGTTTCTTTTCTGGTCTAGTCTATTTACTGTTCTGTAGGCCTGCTTTATGTTTGTGGACATATCTTTCTTTAAGTTGGGAAAATTTTCTTCTATGGACACTGTCCCAAGAATCCCTATGTTTCCTACAATGGGTATGTAGGTGTGAGGGATCGATGTCTGGCTGCTAGCTTAGAGGGACCATGTATCTGGGGCTCTGCAGGCACTTGAAGGAGCAGGTTAAATATGAAAGCACAGGGGTTCTGCCTGTAGCCTACTGTCAGATTTAGACCTTCTGGGACAAATGTGGGTGCTCAGTGGTGCTGTAGCCACAGAACTTGGAGTCTAGCCACAGCAGTGGAACTGGGAGACCCTTATAGATGCCTCCTGAGAAGTCCTGAGGAGCCACTACAGTGGTCCATGGACCTGGGTAGCTGGCAGGTCTGGTGGACCTGAGTAGTATGGCAGACCTGGCAGAACTTGGTGGCCCATACAGCTGGCTGTGTGCCACTGATGGATTGGGGGCCCGGTACAGTCACTGGCTGGGAGGCCATGTGGGTCCTGTACAGCTGCTCACAGACCCAGGATCCAGAAGGCTGGTACTGTGGACCCAGGATCCAGAAGGCTGGTACAGCTGGCAGCTGCTGCTGAGGAGCCAGTAGCCCCGCCTCCGCTGTCTCAGTCACCAGCTAGTGAGTTCTGTGCTAAGAGGCTCAGGTACTTTGGGCCACCTCTGCTGAGGAGGAGGAGGAGGAAGGCCTGACAAGGGGAAGTGTGTGTGGGGGGATCAAATGTTCACCACTCTCTGTCCCCAGAGAAGTCTATTGGTGACCTAAATCTAAATGGTCTCTCATCCAGAAAGCCTCATTGTTATGTTCTGGCTTCAGCTGTCTCTCCACTCACAAATTTCTGAGTTTCAGATCCCCGGTCTCTCAGATACAGTGAGTGCTGGATTCTGTATTTCTTTTGTTTGATTTATTTGATTGTTTTGAGACAAGATTTCTTTGTGTAGCCTTCACTGTCCTGAAACTCATTGTATAGACCAGGCTGGACTCAAACTCAGAAACCCACCTGTCTCTGAGTCCTGAATGCTGGGTTAAATGTGTGTGCCTCTACCACCCAGCAAATTCTGTATTTCTTAGAGAAAAATAAAAGGAATTGACAGGTGTCAAAAAGAGATGAGTAGTCTCAACTTCTTTTGCTCTCTTTTATGTCAATTCCTACTCTCTCCAATTTGTTATTTTTAAGATGTTTAAAATTGTGTACAAAGAGACAAATATCAGGCAACAAAAGGCAAAGGATATAAAAAGGATGGGAAGGAGAAAGATGAAATTAAGACACTAATTTACAAAACATCCCATATTTAGGTCGCAGGACTCAGATTAGTCAGTTTAGATCCAACTTGAAATCCTATTTCTTGTATTCTGGCATCTACAGTACTAGAACATTCTATTCAAGTTACTGAAGGAGGGAAGCAATTAATAATTATAGCATCTATGACACCATTGGACCATCAAAAATGGTCAACATGGCAAATATCTGTAAAGGTGAAAAGAGTGTTTCTTGCATGTTGGTGGTAACCTAAAGTTATCTAAGTCAATTTAAGGCACATGTAAGAAGTGGGAGGTCATGCATGGGACTATAAACCTAGGCAGCTTTGTATGGCTACTGAAACCTTTTCTACTTTGAATCTCACTTGGGAATTATGCACTAGATAGCTGACAATGTCTAATCTGTATTAGTTTTTATCTTTGAGAAGGCTATGAGGATAGATGTTTCTACTGACTTAATGACAAATACAATTGCATATTAAAATAAAAGCAAATATTTCATTAAGAAAACAAAGAGTTGAATTACAGTGAGGATTCATATTCTGTGTCAAACAAGTATGTCTAACTTAAAAATCAGCAAAGATATTGAAATGTTCAGAGAAAAGTCACCTATGATATCAGCAGGTCAAAAAAACAAATATAAAACTGTTTGAGTTTATGGCCAAATAATCGTTCCAAGACTGTTTTGTTTTTCACTGTAATGTTTACAAAAATAAAAGCCTTCTGGTCTAATTTTATGTATTTTTATAATTATTATTTTTAGAAAGTATCTAAATGTCTATCTACCTTTAGAATTCTGCTCACAACTCTTCTAGGGGTTAATGTTACCATTAATTACTAAGGTATCCTTTAGGAGTTTCCTTTCAAAGGTATTGTTTTTATTTTAGCTGTGGAATATTTACATAGGCAGAGATATTGAAAAGAGGAGAATATGCCAACTTAGGAAGTCTCCTATGAAATCTAGGGTTAAGTAGTAAAGAGGAAGCAAACATAAGATAGAGAGGGAGAAAAGACAGAAATTAAGAGAGAAATATAAGTTGAAGTGCTCACCGTCAAGTATTTGAAATATGCCATAACTAGATTTATTGTGTCTAATACAAGCTCTTTTCACCAGTCTTCTTGAATCCTGTGTATACATTAGTTTCTTTCCACATTTTTTGATATGATGCATTTGCTTGTCTGACCTATTTAATTAACATGACTACAGAAGTTGAAAATTCCTAGAAAGGAATTTCTCTGAATTCATTTAAGGCAATCATCTAAAGTTTCATGAATAAGAGGATAAAAGTCAAGTAGCTGTCCCCAAATGTCCTGGTTACCAAAAGAGTGGCAGTTTAGCAATATTGCTGTCCACAAGAGCTCTCTGTTGCTCTGGAGCTTCTTTGCAGTGCTCTTCTGTATCTGGCCCAAACTCCTTTTTGGGGGGTGTGTGAAATCTAATATGTGTTTTTGATGGACTGGGGGGATAGATATGGTTTTGTGAGAAAATAATGAGAGAGATAAAAACACGGGTTGTGAACCCCTTTGTTCCTATGAAAGCCAGATATTTGCTTTTCGAAGCAATGTGTGCTTTTGAGCCACCAGCTTTTATTATACTCATAAATCATGAGGACTAGGAAGATTCCATATCTTTAGCTTTCTGTATTCCTTCAAAGAAATACATATATATATATATATATATATATATATATATATATATATATATATATATATTTGAAAAATCCCTTCACATCTTTCTACTCTGTTAATAAAGAGAGTTCTAGTTGATATCATCTATTTACTATCTCATACTTAGACCTCACAGCACTTATCTCAGGCACAAGTCAAAAGGTGTTTGTTCTGTTCATATATTCTACAAATAAACACATGAAGGGAAATGCTGACCTCAGAGTAAAACTATCAAGTACTGTGTTTCTACTAAGAATGGTTAATACAACATATGCCATTCTTTGTTAACTTGCCTTACATATACCTAAGACTGATGAAAACAATATCCAGGCTAATATTTTTGTCATTAATAGTAAATAATGATACAATAGCTAAAAATATCAAAAACACAGTTTCTCCATATTTATCATTAATTCCTTTATACCACTCACAGTGGAAGGAAGTCGTGTAGCATCCTTCATTTAACTGATGAGAAACTCATCAGAAAATTAACTAATTTGTACCAAAACCATATATTTCAGTTACTGCTTTTAGACAAACTAAATTATCTGTGTGTGAGATAATTCACCTTCCCTCCTTGTTATCTAAGCTACCAAATAGAAAACACTGCACATGAACATTTATTATATCAAATGATTCATGTTTAATTTTTAAATAAATAATTATACTAATTATACAAGTTTAATGATATTTCTCATAGTAAAGACCCGTGGGAAGCATTTAACTCCTCTAAAGGAATATATATCACTATGGGTGCATTATTCACAATTTAAAAAGAAAAATATAATTCGGCATTAAAATATTCAATATGGTAATAGCTATAATAGGAAAATATGAAACATGACTGCTCATTACAAGAATTAATTATGACATATATGTATATTCATCATATATGGAATGTTACACAGATATTATAAGTGCTAAGAAATGTCACAATAAAAGGGTCATAAACCTACTCCAACATTAAGTGAAATAACGATGCTGTATGAATATAATGTTGGTTGAAATAAATGTTGCATGCAGCACAATCTCAAGTATTCAGATATATATTCACAAAACCAGGGAAAAACAATAGAGAGCAATTCAGGAAAAAATGCTTTGTGTGGCAAATAACTAGGAAAACACTAAGAAAAGTTTATAGAAAGCTTTATTCCACGACTAAAGTTTTATCTAGCAAAATAATGACATTTGTTCTGTTTAAAGATTCTGAATACAGTTTTTTTCCTGAATAAAATAAGTAGTTTATCAAACGTTTAAAACATGAATTCATTTATTCAATATACATAGTTAATTTATCTCTATAATATTTTATTTTATTTTATTTTTTTCTTATCATTTACATTTTATTGACTCTGTATCCCAGCCGTGTCCCGATCCCTCATTTCCTCCCAATCCCACCCTCCCTCCCTCATCTCCACCTTGCCCCTTTCCAAGTCCACTGATGGGGGGGAACTCCTCCCCATTCATCTGATCCTGTTTTATCAGGTATCTTCAGGACTGGCTGCAAAGCCCTCCTCTGTGGCTTAACAGGACTGCTCCTCCCTTGGGGGGGGGGAGGTCAAAAAGCCAGTCCTTGAGCTCCTGTTAGAAATAGTCCTTGTTCCCCTCACTATGGGAAACCAATTGGTTACTGAGCTACCACAGGCTACATCTGAGCAGAGGTTCTAGGTTATATCCATACATGGTCCTTGGTTGAATGCCAGTCTCTGAAAAGACCCTGTGCCCAGATATATTTGGTCCTTGTGGAGCTCCTATCCTTTCCCCATCAGACTAACTCCCCTTCTTTCTTATGATTCCCTGTACTCTGCCAAAGGTTTGGTCATGAGTCTTTGTATCTGCTTTGAAAACACTGCTAGTTAGAGTCTTTCAGATGCACTCAGTAGACTCCTGTCATACGTTCAATGCACATCCCATCTGTCTTTCTAAACGAGGATTGATCATCTTAACCCATGTCTGCTCTCTTGATTATCTTTTTTAGGTGTATAGATTTCATTAGGTTTATCATATCTCATAGATCTATATAAGTGAGTATATACCGTGTTTGTCTTTCTCCTTCTGGGATATTTCACTCAGAATGATCTTTTCTAGATGCCATCATTTGCCTGCAAATTTCATGATTTCCTCCTTTTTGATTGCTGAGTAGTATTCCATTGTGTAAAAAATCCAAAATTTCTGTACCCATTCCTCCTTTGATAGACATCAGGGTTGTTTCCAGGTTCTGGCTATTACAAATAAAGCTGCTATAAACATGGTTGAGCAAGTATCCCTTTTGTGTACTTGAGCAAAGATTGAGTATATACCTAGCAGTGGTATAGCTGGGTCTTGAGGAAGCACTATTCCTAATTGTCTTAGAAAGCACCAGATACATTTCCAGAGTGGTTGTACCAGTTTACATTCCCACCAGCGGTGGAGGAGGGTTCCCCTTTCTCCACAACCTCTCCAGCATGTGTTGTCACTTGAGTTTTTCATCTTGGCCATTTTGATGGGTGCAAGGTAAAATCTCAGGGTATTTTTGATTTTGCATTTCCCTGATGACTAATGAGGTTGAGCATTTCTTTAAGTGTTTCTCTGCCATTCGATATTCCTTTGTTGAGAATTCTCTTTTTAGCTCTGTTCCTCATTTTTTTATTGGATTACTTGGCTTGCTGCTTTTCAGCTACTTTAGTTCTTTGTATATACTGGAAATTAGCCTTCTGTCAGATAAAGGGTTAATGAAGATTCTTTCCCAAACTGTAGGCAGGCGTTTTGTTTTGATGTCAGTGTCCTTTGCTTTAAAGAAGATTTTCAGTTTCATGAGGTACCATTTATTGATTGTTGCTCTTAAAGCCTGTGCTGTTGGTGTTCTGTTCAGGAAGTTGTCTCCTGTGCCAATGAGTTCTAGGCTGTTTCCCACTTTTTCTTCTAACAGATTTAGAGTATCTGGTTTTATGTTGAGGTCTTTGATCCACTTGGACTTTAGTTTGTGCAGGGTGATAAATATGGATCTATTTTCATTTTTCTGCATGTGGACATCCAGTTGTACCAGCACCATTTGTTGAAGATGCTGTCTTTTTTCCATTGAATGGTCTTGGCATCTTTGTCAAAAATCTAGTATTCATAGGTGTGTGAGTTTATTTCTGGGTCTTCTATGCGGTTCCATTGATCCTCCTTTCTGTTTTTATGCCAATACCATGCAGTTTTTATTACTATTGCTCTGAAGTACAACTTGAGATCAGGGACGGAGATACCTCCAGGTGATCTGTTGTTGTACAGGATTGTTTTGGAGATTCTAGGTTATTTGTTTCTCCATATGAAGCTGAGAATCTTTTTTTCAAGGTCTGTAAAGAATTGAGTTGGTATTTTGATGGGAATTGCATTGAATCAGTAGATTGCTTTTGGCAGGATGGCCATTTTCACAATGTTAATCCTTCCAATCCATGAGCATGGGAGATCTTTCCATCTTCTCATATCTTCTTCAATTTCTTTCTTCAGAGACTTGAAGTTTTTCTCAAACAGGTCTTTCACTTGCTTGGTTAGTGTCACCCCAAGGTACTTTATGTGGTTAGTGGCTATTGTGAAGGGTGTTCTTTCCCTAATTTCTTTCTGAGCCCTTTTGTCTTTGGTATACAGAAGGGCTTCTTATTTTTTTTTTTAAGTAGATTTTGTATCCTGCCACTTTGCTGAAGGTGTATATCAGCTGGAGAAGTTCTCTGGTTAAATTTTTGGGGTCGCTCATGTATACTGTCATATCATCTGCAAATAGTGACACTTTGACCTCTCTCTTTCCGATTTGTATCCACTTGATCTCCTTTAGTTGTCTTATTGCTCTGGCTAGGCCTTCAAGTACTATGTTGAAGAGGTATGGAGAGAGTGGGCAGCCTTGCCTTGTCCCTGATTTCAGTGAGAATGATTTAAGTTTCTCTCCATTGAGTTTGATGTTGGCTATAGGCTTGATGTATATTGCCTTTACTATGTTTAGATATGGGTCTTGTATCCCTGATCTATCCAAGACTTTAAACATGAATGGGTGTTGAACTTTGTCAAATACTCTTTCAGCATCTAAGGAGATGATCATGTGGTTTTTCTTTTTCAGTTTCTTTATGTGGTAGATTACATTGATAGATTTCCGTATGTTGAACCACCCTTGCATGCCTGGGATGAAGCCTACTTGGTCATGGTGTATGATATCTTTGATGTGTTCTTGCATTCGGTTTGCAAGTATTTTATTGAGTATTTTTGCGTCAATATTCATAAGAGAGATAGGTCTGAAGTTTTCTTTTTTTGTTGGGTCTTTGTGTGGTTTAGGTATCAGGGTGACTGTCGTTTCATAGAATGAGTTTGGTAATGTACCTTGTGTTTCTATTTTGTGGAATAGTTTGAGGAGAATTATTTTCAAGAAATATTTTCTTGAAAATATTTTCCGGACCTTTGAGACCGATGTCTTCTTTTTCTTCTACTCCTATTTTTTTTTTTTTTTTTAGATTTTGTCTTTTCATGGTGTCATTGATTTCTTGGATGTTTTGTGTTTGGAACTTTTCTGATTTTATTTTTTCTTTGAGTGATGTGTCAGTTTCTGCAAGTGTATCTTAGGCTCCTGAGATTCTTTCTTCCATCTCTTGTATTGTGTTGGTGATGCTTACCTTTGTAGTTCCTGATCTTTTCTCTATGTTCTCCAGCTCCTGGTTTTTCTCTATTTGTGTTTTCTTTATTGATTTTAATTCTGCTTTCATGTCTTGCACTAATCACTTCATTTCTTTGAATGTGGAGTCCTGTTTTTCAATAACTGCTTCATTTTTTTTTTCTGTTTCCTCTCTATGTATCATTAATTGAGCTTCTACTTCTTTGGTTATAATTGCCTGTATTTCTATGAGAACTTTGTTTATTTCTTCTTTATTTGCCTTCATTTGTGTGGACATTTCTTTGAGGGCTTTGTGCATTTCTTCTCTGTTTGCCTCAATTTTTGTGGTCATTTCTCTGAGAGCTCGATTTGTTTCCTCTTGGTTCGTCTCAATTTCTTTGGCTATTTCTCTGAGGGCTTTGTTCATTTCATCTTTATGGGCCTCTAATAGCTGGAGAAACATAGTTTTGAGGTCGTTTTCTTGTATATCTAGTGAATTGAAGTGTCCATTGTTTTGTGGGGTTGCTGGTGAGGTCATTATGTCCTGATTTTTGTTGGGAGTGTTCTTACGTCTGCCTCTAGCCATCTGGTTATTTATAATCCTCACTGTTTGTTCCTTGAGATTGTAGTTTGGACTATGATCCTCTCTGTTTTCTGGACTGTTTTTTTCTGGAAGATGAGAGAGGTTCACTGGTTTGGGAGTGTGCACTGTGATTTCAGTTTTGCCTAAGTACGGAATGAGACGCTGGTGCTAATTGCATGTGCTTTTAGCAGGCGCAGTGTGCATGCGCAGATGCTTTGACTATTGCAGTGGCCTGCAGGCCACTATTATGCAGTTCTGTCTGAGATCCAGGGAATGTTTGCGTGGATTACACTGGTGGACCCACAAGGCAGAGGCTTCAGCATTGGGGTCACTATCCCAAGAATCCCTATGATGCGCACACTAGGGGTTTGGGTGGCAGGGATCTCGTCTGGTTGCTTCTGTGTAGAGGTCCTGGGTCTGGGGCAAACTCTCCCTAAAAGGCTCACTCACTCTCTTGCAGGACCAGTTGGAATGCACAAGGGTTCCCCTTGCTATCTACTCTCTGATTTGTTCCTGCTGCGGGAAATGCACGGTTAGGCTAACAGTCAGCTCTGTGACACTGTGGCCGCAGGACTCAGTGTCCACTTTTCCTGTGTGCTGCCTCTCTGTCCTTTTCCTCTGCCAGGAAGGATTATGTTGACTGGTCCTGGGGTAGCATGGGAAAGAGTTAGGTTGAGTGTTCTCAATCCCAGATCCTGGGCCCAGATCTCTCTGCCAGAAGCAGCCTAGCGGTAGAATCTATGTTTGCTGATCCCGAGAGAGTACCAGGTAGGGTTGAGTGTCCTCAGATCCAAAGCTTGGGTTTCTCTGCTAGGGGCCGTTGGGTGAGCTAGAGAGAGGGTGCTGTGTCCTGTGGTAGGCTGCCTCTCTGTCTTTCTCCTCTGACCTTCCCCTCCACTAGGGCAAGCTTATGGCGGTTCCCTCAGGGGAGTGCCAGAAGGGGTTGGGATTTCTCAGTCTGATCCTAAGCCGGGGTTTCTCTGCCAGGAGTCGTGGGGGTCGCCGGTGATATGACTTGGTGCTAGACCTTATTGCGCTGGGCCCAGGAGAATCTTTGGACGTGTTGAATGACCACAGTCCCAGATCCCGAGCTGAAGTTTGTTTGCTAGGAGCAGCCGGCAGCACTGATGTCCCGGCACTGTGAAGCTGCTGTGCGCCTCTTTATCTTTCTGCTCCGCTGAGGCAGGGTTATGGCGGCGTTTGGGGCAGTGCCTGAAAGGATTGGGTTTTCTCAGCCCCGATCTCGGGTTGGGGTACAGACAATGTGGTCTGTGGCAGATTCTGTTGGGCGCCTCCTGCCTCCTCTGAAGAGGGAATAGAGATTTTGAGCTGGGTGCGCAGCTGCTCTCCGTGAGGCGGGAGCTCAGTTGTGATGGCAGTGGGTATCCGTGGTCAGCGAGAACTTCCAAGGAAAGACTGGGTGACCTGTGATCAGTCTAGCAACTTTCCTTCCCCGTGGGGTTTTCTTGCGACTGGGACTCTCAGTCTCTGGCACCCTTGTGCCCACCAATCAGCCTGGGAAAGTGATTAAGACACGCAGGTGTGCGGCTTCAGCCTGGAGACCCAAAGCCTGTGTTACCTGGGATCTCTTCTGGGTTCTGGCTGGGCGGCCAGAGAGTGGACCCGACTGTTTCCCATGCTGTGGGAATGTCCCCTCTCCTGGGAAACATGATCTCTGTAGTTTTAGGGCCCAGAGTTCAGTCTCCTGTATGCTGCACAAAGAGTGTTGTCCAGCTTCTCAGACACAGTGTTCTCCCGGTGCCGCCATCTTGGCGCCCCCTCTATAATAATTTTTAAGAAAAAAACCTTATGTAATATTTAAATAAAACTGGTCTTTAGTTATCATTGAAATAGTAAAATGTAAATTCTGCTTGGAAAAATTGTGCAAAAGATAAAGGCATTACAGCTTTCCCTGACAACACAATAAATAATATATAACCACAAAGAGATGATGTAGAAATTGGCAGATTATGCAATCAACATAATTCAAAATGATTGTGAACTCGTGAAATAAAGAATTGTCATGGGAAATCTAACTTATATGCTTAGTTTAAGGTTTATTTGTCATAGTGTACAGACTAAACCAGAGTAGTCTCCCATTCACTGCATTTGTTCTAGTCTCAAAAATTATCTCTTTTTACAGTGAAGTTAATTTCATGAATAACACTTCTGTAGACTATAATCAGAGTTATTAGAGAAATAAGCAAATGTATTTCATGTAATAGCAGTTACTATATTTCAAAAATATTTCTAGGATTGCTTTTTAAAGTCATATAGCCTGAAAAAAAATGATTGCCACTTTCAGACAATATTAAAATTACAAATCATTTTCAGTAACATTCCAGATAGATTTAATTTTCTTAAACTTACATAAGATGTATAACTAGAAAACTAAAAAGTAATTGTGCCTGGGCATCATTTCTGTTCTTTTAAAAATACGCCAACAAAAAACAACCCAGTTAGATAAGGAAGTTTTTATTCAGTGCACTATTCCAGGCTATGGGTTGAGACAGGACATTAAATAACATCTATAGCAAGAGCAGAGAGAAATAAATGCATGCAAGCTGCTGCTTTATTGTTGTTGTTGTTGTCTTATCAGATTATCAGTTCAGGTCCTACCCTAAGGAATAGGAACTCCCACAGTGGGCTGAGTATTTCTACATTAATTAGTAATCCAGACAATTCCCCCACTCATGCCCACAGACAAACCTGATCCAGTCATTTTCTCATTATACTCTCTTCCTAAATAATTCAAAATTGTGTTAACTTCTCAGTTAAACATTTCACTTTAAATCCATTACTTTTCAATTCTTGAACCTAGAGTCTCAGAATAATAGCATAACATAAAATGGATCAAAATTTTACTCAGGGTCTTTTCTGAGACTGATACTTCAACCAAGGACCATGCATGAAGATAATCTCAAACCAACGGACAAATGTAGCCCATGGCAGCTCAGTCTCCAAGTGGATTCCTTAGTAATGGGAAAAGGGGCTGTCTCTGACATGAACTCAGTGGCTGGCTCTTTGATCACTTCTCCCTGAGGGGGAGAGCAGCCTTGCCAGGCCACAGAGGAGGACAATGCAGTCAATCCTGATGAGACCTGATAGACTAGAGTCAGAGGGAAGGGGAGAAGGACCTCCCCTATCAGTGGACTTCGTGAGTACCATGGGAGAACATGAGAGACAGAGGGTGGGATTGGAAGGGAACAAGGGAGGGGGCTACAGCTGGGATACACCATGAATAAACTTTAATTAATAAAAATAAATTTTAAAAAGAAAAAAAACTCACCTCATTTTCATGAGGAATCCAGAAATACACTCAGAAAAGAGAGAGAGAGAGAGCATCTGATCAAACTGGAAGAATGCACATAGAAGAATCCAAGTAAAGCCATGCTTATAACCCTGCACAAATCTCAAATCCAAGTGGATCAAACACTTCAACATAAAACCAGATATGATACAGGAGAAGGCAAAGAATAGCCTTAAACTCATTGCACAGGTAAATAAGTTCTGAACAGAACACTTATAGCACAGGCACTAAGATCAACAATTAGCAAATGGATGTCAGGAAACAAGAACCCTCTATGCAGGAATGTAGAGAATTCTTCAGACAAAGCCACAGTAGATGGAATGGGGAAAGATTTTTACCAACTACATATCCAATAAAGGACTTTTGCTATGACAGACCTGACCATGTTTGAGGGAGGATTGTGGAAGGAG
This sequence comes from Psammomys obesus, assembly GCF_907164565.1. NCBI lineage: Eukaryota > Metazoa > Chordata > Mammalia > Rodentia > Muridae > Psammomys > Psammomys obesus. The sequence goes on from NW_026585797.1 coordinate 11,568,053, forward strand.
TTTGGAACATTGGGCTAGAAAAGCTAGTGAGTGTTGAGCCCTCAGTTCAGTCTTATGTAGAATCTTGGAAGAGAAGAATGTTGAAAATGGAGACCTGGCTTGTGAAGTTTCAAAGAGAAGATTAAAGACCCTCTCAGGGCCATTGCAATTATGATTTAAGATTTTGTGGTTCTGGTTAGCTGAGGCTGAACTGAGCTGAGCTGTGATTAACAAGGTATCAGAACTACTACAGTAGAACACTTACATTACTGGGACAATTGATGCTGGTTAGCTGGAGCTAAGAAAAAAGCGGTGAATAAGTAGAGACTAGCATTGAGGTGAACTATTATGTGAGGTGTTTGCGGCGACTGGCAGAGTTGCACCTCATGCTGGCAGCTGGACTTGGTGCTGCTTCAGAGTCACCTTGGTGGTACCAGTTTTGAAGGCATGAAGGGTCTTGGACAACAGCTGAAGCTTGGCACTGTGGAAGGCCAGGAAAGGGCATTGGAGAAAGTGCAGCTTCAGTGACAGTTGAAGTTAAGTGGTCATGGAGAGAATTTGAGGATTGGCACCATGAAGAGAGCCTGTGAAAGGATATTTGTGAAAATGCAGCCAAGTTGCAGCAGAAAAAAAAGGGCTTTGGAGACACCAGTACCATGCAATGACTACTAAGTACAGCAGTAACACTGTAGTGGATGCAGTCAGAGTCCAGAGGATAAGCTGTGTGTGCTAAAGAGGGCAGAGACGGAGAAGTGACCCAAGCTGTTCGGAGGAATCCAGAAGATTATGAGTGGATTTCAGACATGGACAGTTGGAGTTTGATTTTCCTTTGATTTGATTGCAACTGAGCCCTGATTCTATGTCTCTTGAATTAATATATATATATATATATATATATATATATATATATATATATTTTTTTTTTTTTTTTTTTTTTTTTTTTTTTTTTTTTTTGTTTTTTTACTGGATGACCACAGTTAAGAGACATTGAATTGAAAAACCCTTGGATTTTTAAAAGAGATTGGATATTTTAACGGGACTGAAATTTCAATGTGTTTGAATTTGTAATAACTGTGGGACTTTTATTTATAACTCAGGTATGAAAAGAAAGTAAGGATTGTGTTTGTGTGTGAAGTTAACAAGAAATCATTTGTGATGACTGATTTTCTCTGTCATATTGGCACAAGCTAGAGTTAATACATAGAAATGAGCCTCAGTTGAGGAAATGCATCCATGAGATCTAGCTGTAGGGCATTTTCTGAATTAGTGATCAAAGGGGAAGGGCCCAGCCCATAGTGAGTGTTGCCAACCATGGGCTAGTATTCCTGGGTTGTATAAGAAGGTAGGCTGAGCAAGCTAGGGAAAGCATCTTCAACAAACATTATTGGTCTAACTGGATATCTACATGTACAAAAATGTAAATAGATCCATATTTATCACTCTGCACAAAACCCAGAAACAGAAAGATGCACATGGTATATACTCACTCATATAGACATATAATATAGGATAAACCTACTAAAATCTGTACACCTAAAGAAACTAATCAAGAGGGAGGACTCTTGCTAAAATGCTCAATTATTATCCAGAAAGGCAAAGAGGCTGGACTTCAGAAGAAGGAGAAAAGAGGGAACAAGTCAGGAGCCTGACACAGAGGACCTCTGAAAGGCTCTGCCCTGCAGACTATCAATGTAGATGCTGAGACTTTTGGGCAACCTTTGGGCAGAGTGCAGGGAATCTTAGGAAAGAAGTGGGAAACAGTAAGATCTAGAGAGGACAGAAACTCCACAAGGAGAGCAATAGAACCAAAAAATCTGAGCACAGGGGTCTTTTCTGAGACTGATATTCCAACCATGGACTATGCATGGAGATAACCTAAGACCCATGCACAGATGTAGCCCATGGCAGCTCAGTATCCAAGTGGGTTCCATTGTAATAGGAACAGGGACTGTCTCTGACATGAACTGATTGGCCTGTTCTTTAATTACCTCCCCATGAGGGGGAAGCAGCATTACCAGGCCATAGATGAAGATAATGCAGCCACTCCTGATGAGACCTAATTGACTAAGATCAGAAGGAAGGAAAAGAAGTTCTCCCCTATCAGTGGACTTGGGGAGGGGTATGCATGCAGAGGGTGGAGGAAGGGAGGGATTGGGATGGGAGGAGGGAGGGAACCAAAAGGGGGGATACAAAGTGCATAAAGTGTATTTAATAAAGAAAAAGAAAACAAACAAACAAACACAAACAAACAAGCAAAAAAGATCATCCTGAGTGAGGTATCCCAGGAGTAGCAAAACACACGGTATATACTCACTTATATAGACCTATATATAGAATAAACATACTAACATCTGTACACCTAAGGAAGATAAACAAGAAAGAGGACCTGGAGTAAGATGATCAATCCTCACTTAGAAAGATAAATGGGATGGACATGGGAAGTAGGAGAAACAAGTAACAGGACCTTTTGCCTACTGCAGAGAGCCTCTGAAAGACTCTACCTAGCAGTGTATCAAAGCAGATGCTGAGTCTCATAACCAAACCTTGGGCAGAGTGCAAAGAATCATACAACAAAAGAGGGAGTGAATATGACCTGGAGAGGACAGGAGCTCCACAAGGACAAAATATATCAGGGCACAGAAGTCCTCTACAAGACTGTTTCTCCAGCCTAGCACCATGTATGGATATATCCTAGAACCCCTGCTCAGATGTAGCCCATGGTAGCTCAGTATCCAAGTGGGTACACTGGTAAGGGGAACAGGGACTGTCTCTGGTATGAACTCAGTGGCTGGCTCTTTGATACCCCTCCCTCCCCAGAGGGAGGAACAATCTTCCTAGGCCACAAAGGAGGAAATGACAACCAGGCCTAAAGATACCTGATAAGATAGGTTCAGATGGAAGGGGAGGAGGACCTCCCTTATCAGTGGACTTGGATAGGGACAGGGAGGGAAGGTAGGATTGGGAGGGAATAAGGAAGGGGGGCTACAGTTGGGATACAAAGTAAATAACCTGTGATTAATATAAAAAATAAAAAATAATTAAAACAGAAAAAAAACCTAGAGTCCAAGTGGATCAAAGACCTCAACATAAAACCAGACACACTAAACCTGTTAGAAGCAAAAGTGGGGAAGAGCTTGGAACTCATTGGCACAGAAGACAACTTCTTGAGCAGAACACCAATAGCACAGGCTCTAAGATCAACAATCAATGAATGAGTCCTCATGAAACCGAAAAGCTTCTTTAAAGCAAAGGACACTGTCATCAAAACAAAATGAAAGCCAACAGCTTGGGAAAGGATCTTCAAAAACCCTATATCTAACAGATGGATAATATCCAGAATATATAAAGAACTCAAGAAGTTAAAAAGCAACAAAACAATTAATCCAATTTAAATTTTGGGGTACATAGTTAAACAGAAAATTCTAAATAGAGGAATATTGAATGGCAGAGAAACACTTAAAGAAATGTTCAACATCCTTAGTCATCAGGGAAATTCAAATCAAATAAACCCTGAGATTTCACCTTACACCCATCAGAATGGCCGAGATCAAAACTCAAGTGACAATACATGCTGGAGAAGATGAGGAGAAAGGGGAACCCTCCTCCATTGCTGGCAGGAATGTAAACCTGTACAACCACTTTGCAAATCAATCTGGAGCTTTCTCTGACAATTAGGAATAGTTTTACCTCAAGATCCATCTACACCACTCCTAGGAATATATCCAAAAGTTGCTCAAGTACACAATAAAGACATTTCCTCAACCATGTTTGTAACAGCTTTATTCGTATTAGCCCAAACCTGGAAATAACCCAGATGCTCCTCAACTGAGGAATGGATACATAAATTGCAGTACATTTACACAATGGAATGCTACTCAGCAATTAAAAACAAGGAAACCATGAAATCTGACAAATGGTGGAATCTAGAAAAGATCATCCTGAGTGAGGTATCCCAGAAGCAGAAAGACACACATGGTATATACTCACTTAAAAGTGGATATTACACATATAATATAGGATAAACATATTAAAATATGTACACCCAAAGAAGCTAAGCAAGAAGCAGGACCCTTTATAAGATGCTTAATACTCACTTAGAAAGGCAAAGGGGATGGGCATCAGAAGAGGTATAAAACAGGGAACAGGATAGGATCCTACCACAGAGGGCCTCTGAAAGACTCTGCCCAATAGGGTATCAAAGAAGATGCTGAGACTAATAGCCAAATTTTGGGCAGAGTGCAGGGAATCTTATGAAAGAATAAGGAGATAGAAAGACCAGGAGGGGAGAGGAGCTCCATAAGGAGAGCAGTAGAACCAAGATATCTGGGCCCAGGGGTCTTTTCTGAGGCCAATACTCCAACCAAACACCATGCATGGAGAAAACCTAGAACCTCTGCTCAGATGTAGCCCAGAGTATCTCAGTCTCCAAATAGGTTCCCTAGTAATGGGAACAGGCACTGTATCTGACATGAACTTAGTGGCTGGCTCTTTGATCACTTCCTCCTGAGAGGGGAACAGCCTTACCAGGCCACAGAAGAAATGCAGCCAATCCTGATGAGACCTGATAAGTTAGGGTCAGATGGAAGGGGAGGAGGATCTCCCCTATCAGTGAACTTGGGAGTGGCATGGGAGAAGATGAGGAAGGGAGGGTGCGTTTGGGAGGGGGATAAGGAGGGGTCTACAGCTGGTGTACAAAGTGAATAAAGAGTAATTAATATAAAAAATAAAATAAGAGGAAAAAGGAAGGAAGGAAGGGAGGAAGGAAGGAAGGAAGGGAGGAAGGAAGGGAGGAAGGAAGGAAGGAAGGAAGGAAGGAAGGAAGGAAGGAAGGAAGGAAGGAAGGAAGGAAGGAAGGAAAGAAGGAAAGAAGGAAAGAAGAAAGGGAAAAAGGAAGGAAAAAATAGAAAAGAAAAGAAAATCCAGCACTAAAATTACTCATAATAACTTCATGCTCTACGTACAGGGCAGTGCCTTGCTCAGCCATCAGAAGACAAGGTCTATTCCTCCACAGATCTTACTGGAGGAAGGTTCATTCAGCCTACAGGTCCAGCTTATAATCTTTTTTTGAATGTAAATCAAAATAAGAGCTCAAATCTATACTAACAAAGTATCTACAGTCAAGAACAGAGATAAATATGTGAATTCATTTTTCAAGCTAGATTTTTTTTTCACCTATACAATTCAAAGTCCAGCTCAAGAAATGATGCCAATTATCATGGACTGGACTTACTCCATCAGTAATCATGGCATTTCTCCACAGACATGCTGTTAGCTTAACCTTAATTCAATAATTCTTCATTAAGATTTCCTAGGTAAATCTATTTTTTGTTAAGTTGACCATTTCAATTCATTGCCCCATTATTATTTGCTTATCTAGTAAAACTTGTTAGATACACTGGAGTCCATAGATTAGAGTTTGCTTTTAACAGATTGGCAATACCTTAGCATGCCTTCTTACAGTTTGAGTAAAATCATGTACAAGCGAGGTACACTTTGCATAGTGCAAATGTATAAACGGATAAACTTCTTTTTCAAAGTAATAGACCACTTACCAAGGACCATCACAATGATTATGGCTATGTTAACAGTCACATTAGGGAAATGAATACATAAGTTTCTCTTTACAAAAGGAAGAATTCTCTTGCTTCCATATTTCTAAGTCATTCTGAATATGAAATAGAAAGGAGATTATTAGTTTCACTAGAGGTTACTGTGTCAGCTTAATTACAAGTAGACTGATATTTGATGGATCAAACAGACAACATTTTCTACTTTATTTTTCTGATAAAAAAATAAAGTTGGAAAGAGTAGAGACACTGGCAATAGAGTCTGTGCTGCCTGTATGGTTGATAGTGGTATCTATACTTCAAACAGTTATTTGGGAATTCGGTTAAATATTATGTCAGCCCCAACATTAAACTGAAGGGTAGATAAATCTTTGATTTTCATAATTCAGTACATATAACATTAGACATTATCTTGATGATCAGTGAGAATTTGCTTAATGAAGCAAAATATGTTAGAATATCTATATAGTGGACATAGAAGGACCATGTATATATATATTAACTTTCAGAGATTTAATTATGGCCTCTAATTGTATGGTGAACCTGTGGTAATATGAACAATTAAATATATAATGCTTTGAAATCAATTATGGGTAATTCAGTCTTGAACCCAAATAGTTACTAACAAAGATTTGTGGTATGTTTTATTTGTAATCTAATCTTATAATTATACTTTGAGGTCAGCAGTAGAATAAACCACATGAATTCTACTAAATGAAAAATTAGGCACTAAATCACATAAAACTGAAAACTCACAGAACGTTTTAAACGTTTGAGTTGCCCCAAACAGCATTGCTAAGTCAGTCTTCAATTTAGTCTGCATCTTTTCAATGACATGTACGATAATGACAATTATTTAGACAATTTAACTCGTTAAGAAAGAAAGCTTTTGGTTATAGTAATGTCACTTATGTCCTTTCATTATTTGAACTTGTTTTATTTTTGATAAATCACCTGTATAACCTACTCCAATTACTTAAATCTTCTGTTTTTCTAGAAGCCAAATTATTATAGATACAGATTTAAATGATAAATACAGAAGTGAAAATCTGGTTATAGAATGAAGCATAATTGAATGTACAGATGAGTGTCTCTCAAATTACCACCTAATAAGTTCATTTCTCTAATTATGCAATAAATGCTTATTAAATGCCTATTGCATGTAAGATGCAGAACATAATTTATTCTGCCCAAACAGAAATAGCATCTATCAAAGAGCAGGCCAATCAGATTATGTAAGAGGCAGTCCCTCTTCCCATTACTATGTATGGAAACTGAACTGCCATGGGATATATCTGTGCAGGGGGGGTGGGGGGAGCAGCCTTACCAGGCCACAGAAGATGACAATGCAGCCACTTCTTATGAGAACTGATAGTCTAAGATCAGAAAGAAGGAGAGGAAGACCTCCCCTATCAGTGGACTTGGGGAGGGGCATGCATGCAGAAAGGGGAGGAAGGGTGGGATCGGGAGGGGAGGAGGGAGGGGCTTATGGGAGGGTACAAAATGAATAAAGTGTAATTAATAATAATAAAAAATATTAAAAAAGATATAGCATCTATCTCATTGGCTGAGTGATTAACCCTTATCTTTCCTGGGTACCCTGTGATCACCACATGGAAATTTGTGTCAGAAAACATTAAGTATGCAAAAATGTATTAATGTACATATATATACAGAAACAGAAAGGAGCCAAATGGAATAAACTCTACCATGGTGAATTAGCAATTAGAAAATGGGCCCAGGAGTCTTCTCTGAGACTGTTTCCCCAACCAAGGACTATAATGGATATAACCTATATCCCCTGCCCAGATATAGCTCCTCACAGCTCAGTGTCCAAGTGGGTTCCCTAGTTAAGGGAAAAAGGACTGTCTCTGACAGGAACTCAATGGCAGGCTCTTTGACCTCCTCCTGATCCCGAGGGAGGAGCAGCCTTGCTGGGCCACAGAGCAGGACATTGTAGCCAGTCCTGAAGAGACCTGATAGGCTGGGATCAGATGGAAGGGGAGGAGGACCTCCCCTATCAGTGGACTTGGAAAGGGGCCGGAAGGAGATGAGGAAGGGAGGGTGGGATTGGAAGGGAATGAGAGAGGGGTCTACTGCTGGGATACAAATTAAATAACATGTGATTAATATAAAAATAAATAAAAACCTGTAACTCAGTCATTGCTGTAATGTTGCAGTAACCACATGGGAGAACTTTGTATCTGTTACATACTTTCTTCTTTAAGTACTCATCTAGGAACTCCACTGCATGTTTTCATCTCTATTTTTTTTAATTAGTGGGAATATGTTAATAACCTCATTTTTGCTCTGAGAAATTGATGTGTAAAGAAAGTTTTCATGTAGTTGGGACACTTTAAACATGTTAATTTCATTATCTTTTATAGGACCACTATCATAAAAAACATCATTTAAAATTATGACCTGTGCCAGGCTTTTTTGGTATCCTTGTGGAGCTCCTGGCCCCCCCAACACACTTCTTCTACAAGACTCCCTGTAATCTGCCCAAAGCTTGTCCGTGAGTCTCAGCATTTGCTTCATCCTCTGCTGGGTGGCATCTTTTGCAGGACATCTATGTTAGGCTTCCGTCTTGGGCACAGGGGGGCCTACAGAGATTGACATACCACTAAAGGATCAAGCATGGCAAATATCTAAATGCCTTGCTCAGACGTAGCCCATAGGCAGTTCAGTCTCTATGTGGGTGGTCTAGCAAGGGGAGTAAAGGTTATTTCTGACATGAACTTTGCTGCCAGCTCTTTGATCACTTTGCCCTGGTGGGGCAGCCTTGCCAGGCCACAAGCAAGAGGATGCCAGGTCCTGAGGAGACTTGCTAGGCAAGGTTAGGATGGTAGGTGAGGAGGACTCCCTCTTTCTGTGGACTAGAGGAGGAGGATGGGGGAAGAGGAAGGAAGGAGATGAGTGTCAATTGGGATATAAAGTGAATACATTATAAAAAATTAAAAATAAATAAAAAATAAAGTCATGACCTAATGTCTTGCTATTTATTAGTCTTGCAAATATTTAACTCAGTCATTATCCTATTGAAATAGAAAAAGAACACAATTTATTGAAATAATTTCTTTTAAATTTGTATGTGGGTCTTATCATACACATGTACAAAAATTTGTTTTTGGTATCTATTTTCAATCACATCACTTAAATCTAAAGCTCATTACAAAATACCTCTAATAACCTTTATGGTTTTATGTGAGGGAAAGAATAAGATTATTTAAGTTACTTGATCAAAATCAGTGCCTTATCCAGGACTTATAATCAGACTTACTAATTACAAATTTAAACTTTCTATGATGGATGATATGGGCTTTTCTACTTATGAAAATTTTGCCATGGTAACCCATTTGTGTGATTCTATTCTTATACAACTCATACATGCCTCTCCCATGTCAACAGAAACAGAATCAGTTCTGGTGTTGCTAGTCACTGGTCTTACTAGACTGCATCAAAAAGTAATTCTGGGTTCAGAGGTCTTTTCTGAGACTAATACTTCAACCAAGGACCATGCATGGAGATAACCCAGAACCCCTGCTCAGATATAGCCCATGGCAGCTCAGTCTCCAAGTGGGTTCCCTAGTAAGGAAACAGGGACTGTATCTGACATGAACTCAGTGGCCGGCTCTTTGATCACCTCCCCCTGAGGCAGAAGCAGCCTTGCCAGTCCACAGAGGAAGGCAACGCAGCCAGTCCTGATGAGACTTGATAGGCTAGGGTCAGATGGACGTGAAGGAGGACCTCCCCTATCAGTGAACTTGGAGAGGGGCATGGGAGGAAAAGAGGGAAGGAAGGTGGGATTGGGAGGGAATGAGGGAAGGGGGCTACAGCTGGGATACAAAGTGAATAAACTGTAATATAAAAAATAAAAATTAAAAAGTAATTCATTTCATAAACTGTCTCATGTTACACTTGAAAAAGATGCTTCCAAATTAAGTTATTAAGCTTTGCTTCTTAGGTACTGATTTATATAATACAAGAGTGGGGTTAAGGTATCAATTCCATCTTGCAAAAGAGAAAACCCCAGTCATAAAAGACCAAGGGGTTATTTGTGCTTTTACATCTCAGTACAGATTTTATCTATGTACTGGATATACCTTTTTTATGATGACTGGAGGCTCTTTCAGACTTTGTGAAAAACTTCCCTAGATACAAAGGGTAGAGATAATTCTCAGTGAATGATTCCAGTTTTTTTTTCATTTAATCTCTCTCATAGTTAAGCAGTGATGAAAATGTCCATTCATAATTTCTATGCCTTGAATATAATTAAACTCATAGATTAAAGAGAGTAATATTTAAGTGTGCTCTTTACGTCTAAAATGCAAGGTGACAAGCACTTTCACAAGCAGCTTTCTTTGTACAGCCCCTTATATCTTCAATATGTCCACGGAAGTGTTTACATTTTAGGATAATGATATGTGAATGGACAGATAGTTAAATGAGTAAATATATAGATAGATCATTGGGTAGCTAATGAATGGATTTCTGAGGCGTGTTGCAATTATAAACCTAATTCCAAAAATCCCATTATCTCTGCCAGAACGAAAAGAAGTGTTCATTTCCTTACTCTTGTGTTCTCAGCCACCTGTGACTGCTGAGTCGCCGGCAGTACCCTCCATAACTACTGTGGGGCAGGAACCACAGTCAATTACTTTCCAAGTGATCACTGTGACACATGTGTGCTCCTGGTTGCTTTTATGGATGGCAGCTTGGCTGGTCTGCTAGGATAGAGCATCTTGCTTTAATCGTGCAATAAATGTTTGTTAAAGTTGTGAATAATACATAGCAAATCATAGGTGCCCTGAACATATTTTTTTCAGGATCCTTCCAGTAATTTTTATTCTGAATGTACTTTTGAGATCTGTATCTACCTATGAAAAAATAACTAATATAACAAGGCATTATGTACTAGATACTATAGGCAATGGGTTATTAAGTACAAAATTAAGACAAATGCTGGTTAGGCTTCTTAATTGTTGGAATAGCACATGAATTTCTGGGTGTGATACTATCATCACTCAGCTCCTACTGTATCCATTACAAGCACACAAGGCTTTGTCGGCAAAGCTGTTTCTCTTTTTACACACCAGCTCAGAAACAGTTTTTTCAAAAGAAATGTGCTAAATATTAATATATATTTATATTTATTAATATAAAGGTGTTTGTGTTCATTATTAACATGTTGTATACTTTTTGTTTAGATTACAACAAAAGTGTCTACTGAGTTGCATGTTACTAAGACAAGCCTTTATATAATCAAAATGGCCACGCAAAATCAATTACTGCACTAGCAATGAGAAGCTATCAGGAATTAGTACAGCTTCTCAGCTGTGAAGCCCTACAAAAGAAACTAATTTTAGAGCCTTGAATAACAGACTCATTTCTTCCACTGACGAGAAACTGAGTTCACTTTGTCCTGTATGTGATATCTATCCACCTCTGTCTGTTCTCAAGAAGCTAAGTGTAAGATATTTACCACTAGCTCTTTTCCTTTTTAATTCTCCTATCATAGCTTTCCTCTTATCTTTCCATAGAGCTTTATTCTATATCTCTGTCCTTGGGATCCACTTAGACTTTCTGAGTGTTGTTGTCCTTGTTCTGATCATGTGTATGCTATCATATTGGTGAGAAACTGTTGCTTTTCTAGTTGGGATGTAACTGTGGGAGAGTGCTTGCTTAGCATATATGAAGCACTAAATCCAATCCAGAGGACCAAAATAAACCAGCAAGCTTTGAAAATGCTTCTCTAGTTCTGTATTGGCATCCATTCTGGTAGTGTAGTCGGAGTTTTAAGAATTAAGTTTTATGAAAAAATATCTATTTTCAAGAAAATAATACATATAAAAAAGTTGGGTTTTAATATAGTATAGTTTTTTGGATGAAAATGATCTCTTTTCTTACATACAAAATAATGAAATTATACTTAAGGAATTATTAAATTAAAATAGAAGACTAGGAATAAGTGTTCAAGAGTCAAAGCAAATTATACCTAATTACAGTTTGCATGGTAATGTATAAGGTTGAATATACAAATCAATAACTCTCATAGGATGCAACTCTTAATATTAGATAAGGATGAAGATAATAAGGACTGGACAAAGAACGATGCAAAATACTTCATTGTTTACTAGCAACATTAAATTAATTGAAACATCAAAATCTAAGCTTCTGTAGGTTTTTTATAGCAAATGTATTTCCCTGTTATATTTGAGAAGAGTTTCATTCTAAAAAATAGATACAAAAGAGATTCTTATCACATGCTTAATGTTTGTACCTACATTTTTTGTTCCAATATTTCCAGGTAGCTAAGACCTTCTTCAAATTACAAATGGAAAATCTGTGCGATAAATTTTTTACCAGCCACACAGTAACTTTGACAGAAACAAGCTTAAAAGGCAGGACTATGAAATTAAAAATCTCACTACTCCCTGCTTGCTATACTTTATCTGTATTATGAGGCATTTTAAGATGCTCTGATCTTAGTGAAGACATTACCTAACATCTGTACTCACTGACTCATCTTTTCCAGAGAAAATGATTGCTCCTCCACTCACTGACTCATTCATCCTGAAAGAGAATTTGGGGTACTGGTTATGTTTTATGGAGTATGCTCTTTGCACATAACATGAAAGGTTCAAGTTTGTTTCCTCACAGAGTTATTAGTCAGAGCTGCTGGCCTAATTCTGAGTTGACTGATTCCATTTTCACATATTGAAATCTTTCTTCCTAGGAAGGGAAGGAACTAAACATGACAATTTTATCTGTACTTTGCAGGTTGCTTGTATAACAATTTTAGAGATCATTCTTCAAAGAAGATTAACTGACATGGGCATCTTGTCAATTTCCAAATATTAAACAACTGTCTGTGGGCTACCTCAGGACTAAATATGGAGAAATGCAGGTGCTTGCATTCTTAGGAAATTTTGCTTAAAATATCAGTAATGGAGACTTTACAATTAGTGGCGCCAGTAACTGTGGAGGTAGGGGAAAGCTTGAGGAGTCAAAGGCTTCTTTGATCAATTGAAACATGTTATGGTTTACTGCAATACCAATCGAAATGTGGGCAAGCATGTTGTTGCGGAAATATCTAGAATTTCCCTCAAAAGCTTAGGAGTTGAAGACAGTGTCCATCATTAAGTCCTGTTAGGATGCGGTCGACCATGTGGAAAATTGTACAATGTTGTAGATACGATTTTGCCATTGTGAAAGCAATTTGAAATATGTGTTTTAGACCTAGTCTCTTACACATCATCACTCTTTTTATCACCCTTACTTACTTGTCTCTGGACACTACAAATTGAGCAGCCTTTCCTCTATCATACCACATACCTTGATCTACTGCTGAATAAAAAAAAAAAAAGTGTGATTGTGGACCCAAAACTCTGAAACCATGAGCCAAGATCAATCTTTTCTCTCTAAAATTTAGAAATACTAACAGAAAGTTTAAAATTACATGTACAGTCTCACTCACTGACACTCAGTCTCTCCTTAGGTAACTGCTGGCCACATGGACCAGAAAATCAGGTAGTTGATTTCCACTCTCTTTCACATCCTCCAATTCCAATTCCCAACTTGGTAATTAGCAACTTGCTTTGTCCTTTTCTTCCTCTCTATCCCCATTCTAAAGGGGCTAAACAAATCTTCTCCAACACCATTCCTTTCTCAACCCATGACTTTATGTCACATGTCAAACCTAAGGCAGTCTTTTCCTATACAGTAAAGCTGCCGATGGAATCAGGTAAGCTATTTTCACTCTCATTCTGGTGCTCCAATTCCAATCCTCCAGATTTATTTATGCCCATCTTTGTAGCAGATGAACTTGCTGCAGAATCTCTGTTTTCCCATACCCCATTCTCAGGGAACTAAGTAAGTGTCCGCCTACTTCCTTCCTTCCTCTCTCCATCCATTTATGTCATCTCTTAACATCCCAAGATTTTGTAAATTCACAGGCCATACCAGTTCAGGCAGGGTATTTCACCCTTCTCCAAGAGTTAGTCTTCCTTTCTTCTGTGGACAGTTTTAGCCCACCTTTCCCCACAAGCCTGTCAGCATTCCTGCATATCAGCTCCCAATAAGTATAAAGAAATTGTGGTACATTTATTCAGTGAAATACTACTCAGCTAATAAAAAAAAAGAAATCATGACATTTTCATGCAAATGGATGAAACTAGAAAAGATTATCCTAAGTGTGGTAACCCAGATGCAGAACAACGCACATGGTACGTATTTACTTATAAGCAGCATAGAATATTAGACCTATAGAACAGGATAACTACACTATAATCCACAGACCCAAAGAAGCTAAGTAACAAGGAGGGCCCAAGGCAGCATGCCAGAATGTCACTCAGAAGGGGAAAGAGAATACACAGCAAAAGTGGATGAAGAGAGGAAACTTGGCAGTAGATGGAATGGAAGAGGGAAACAAGGGTGGAGACCAGATTTGGGAAGAACAGGAGTGGAAGGTGAGAGGACTGGGAACAAGAAGGAAAGCTGCAGGGGGACATCTCTGTCAAGCTGGAGGCCTGTGATAGTGTAGGCTCCTGGGAGGATAAGGGTATGAATCTAGCTGAGACTCTTAACAGTGGAGGGCATGAATACTGAAGTGACCATCTCCTAGCCAGACAGGACTAACGGAAGGAGGGAAACAGCAAACCAACCACAAATACTTTGATCCAAAAATTACCCTACCCACAGAAGTGCATGAAAATATAAAGAGGGAACAAATTTTGAGGGACTGTCCAGCCAATAACTGGGCCAACCAGAGACCCACCCTATGGTAAAAAGCCAGCCCCTGACACTATTAATGATGTTCTGCTCTGATTGTGGACAGGAGCCTAACTTGACTGTCATCTTGGAGGTTCCAGCTAGCAGTGGATTGAGACTGATGTTTAAGTGTCTTAAAGTATTGGGAAAACATTAGAAGATGGAAACAACTCTCATGCTCATGAATCAATAGGATTAAAATAGTTAAAATAGGAAATTTATCATCTTTATTTGGAAATTTAAAATATTCAAGATAGCTAAAACAATCCTTAATAATAACAGAATTGTGGGGGGTATCACCATCCCCAATTTTACATTATACCACAGAGATATGGTCATAAAACAGCATGGTATTAGCATAAAAACAGGCACTTTAATAAATAAAACTTACCCGAAGGCCCAGCTGTTAGTTCACACACTCTTGAATACCTAATTTTTTAAAAAGAAGTTAGAAGACACATTTAAAAACAGACAGTATCATCATCTAAAAGTTCTTGTCAAACAGGAAGGCTGCACATAGAAAAATGTATATAGACACATATATATAATATCATGCATGAAATTAAACTCCAGATGGACCAAAGACCTCAACATAAGACAGGTGTGCTGTATTTGGTAGAAGAGTCAAAGGGAGGGACTTTGGGAACAGAATACTGATACCACAAGCACTAAAAACAAAAATAAATAAATATGACATCATGAAACTAAAAGGCTTCACTGTGGCAAAGGACACTGCCATTCTGACAAAGTGTCAGGCGACAGAAATGTCCTCCTAGTACAGCACCTACAGAACTCATTGACTATGGAGAAGTTGAGCTGGCATCTACTTAGAGTCTTCACCTCTAGGGAGTACTATTCATGGTACCTTAAGGTTTTCTGAAGGCTACTAATGTAAACAAGTAAACACCAGCCCAGATACAAAACGTTTGCTATGTAGCTGTGACCTGCCCGCAGGATGCACGAGTGTGACAGTGGCACAAGCTTGTGGGAGCAACCAACCACCATCACTATGGATTCAAGGCACACTCCATGAGATGGGAGCCATTCCCAGCACTGCTTGTGCGGCCAAGAACATAGACTGGAGAGGCTAAAGGTGTAGGGGAAAACCAAATACTACAGGTTACAAATGGAAAGTAGCAGTGGAATGATCTCTAATGATATTATGCTAGGCTCATATATTAGTGTCTTTCTCAGCCACCGTATAGAAACTTGATACTGCAGTAGTTGAGAACAAACACAGAGACCCACGGCTAGATGATGTGCAGAAAAAAAACATAAGCTCCCTTGGAACATTCCTATTAAGGATGTCTGTCAATTTGCTCCTTGAAATCTCAGGAGTCAGAAAGATTGTAAGAGCCAGAGGGGGGAGGGAACACCAAGCAAATATGGCCTTCTAAACCCAGTGGGACAGGCGCACATTTGAACTACAGTAGAGACTGTGGCAACAGGTACAATGCCTGCACACGTCTAGGTCTAATAGGGTACTAGCGCTGAAAGAAAGTGAACTCAGTCCCAAATCCCTAACCCGGAAACTATCTCTCCTTCATAACCAGTCTCAGAATGAAAAGTCATTTTCTCCTTTGGATTTTCACTGGCATATAAATCACTTTTAAAGCTGGGCATCAAGTCATCAGGCCATCAAGTAGATGGTCAATACTAAATGAACTCATTGGATGTTTTGGAGGATTTCTTGACTCAAAATGCTTTGTCTAGACATTTATTTTTCTTTTCTTTTCTTTTTATTTTACCCTAATAAGATTTTTTACTTAGGTTATTATGGTTTCTGATATTGTGGATTTTCGTTTTTGAGATTTCAGTGTTTGCTAGTGTATGTGTCTCTATATATATGTCTTTTGCTTTCCTTTGGGTAATTGTTTGTTGGTTTTGTCCTACTAAATCTTTTTTTATTTTAATTTTGTTCTTTTTTTTTTAGATGTCTGTTAGTTTTCTAATGAATGGGTGCAAGTAAGTATGGATTTGAATGGGGGGGGGGATGATCTGGGAGCACTTAGGAAGAGGAAACCATAACCAGAACACGTTTTATCAAAAAAATCTACTTTAAAAAAATACAGCTAAAATATTTACATCATGAGTAAATTCAATGTAAAGTAGAGGCTATAAATAATAGCAGCCTGTTATCATTATATACAAGCTTCAATTGTAGCTCTGCTGGTAGGAGGTCTTGATCATAATGGAGGCTGGGGAATGTATTCGGACAGATATATGGAAGTCCTTGGACCTATTTTCACTTTCACTGTGAGCTTGAATTGCTATAAAATAACCATAAGAAAAAAAAAATGAGACAAAGTTGCAGATTAAGAACCAAAAAAAAAAAAAAGGTCATTTTTCCTCAGTATAGAGTTCTACCGGTTTTCAAACCATTCACAAAATTTCACTAAACAAGCGTCATAGACTTAGTTACAAAATACAAAACTATATATTTGAAAAGTAAAAATTTGTCAATACCGTGGGACATGAACATATATGAAAGTAATAAAACTGAAAGTAAAACTAAGTCTTACCATCTCCTCCATCTTTCATAAGATTTCCTGAACTCCACCCAAAGTTTGGCTATAAGTCTCATCATCTCCTCTGATACCCTGCAGGGTAGAACCTTTCAGAGGCCCTCTGTGGCAGGCTCCTGTCCTGTTGCCTGTTTTCTCCTTCTGATGTCTATCCTCTTTGCCTTTCTGAAAGGGGATTGAGCATCTTAGCCAGAGTCCTCCTTCTCGATTAGTTTCTTTAGATGTACATATTTTAGAATGTTTATCCTATATTATATATCTAATATGTACTTATGAGTGAGTAAATATGCTGTGTGTCTTTCTGTTTATGGGATACCTCACTCAGGATGATCTTTTCCAGTTTGCACCATTTGCCTGAAAATTTCATGATTTCCTTGTTTTTTATTGCTGAGTAATATTCCATTGTGTAAATGTACCACAATTTTTGTATCCGTTCCTCAACTGAGGAGCATCTGGGTTGTTTCCAGATCCTGGCTATTACAAATAAAGCTGCTACAAACATGATTGAGCTCCACAAGGAGAGCAATAGAACCAAAAAATCTGGACACAGAGGTCTTTTCTGAGACTGATACTCTAAGCAAGGACCACTCATGGAAATGGCCTGGAACTCCTGCATAGATGTAACCCATGGCAGTTCAGTATCTAAGTGGGTTCTATAGTAATAGGAACACGGAATGTCTCTGATATGAACTGATTGGCCTGCTCTTTGATCACCTCCCTCTGAGGGAGGGGAAGCTTTACCAGGCCATTGAGGAAGACAATGCAGCCACTCCTGATGAGACCTGATAGACTAAGATCAGAAGGAAGGGGAGGAGGACCGCCTCATCAGTGGACTTGGGAAGGGACATGAGTGGAGAAGGAGAAGAAAGGGTGAGATTGGGAGGGGAGGAGGAAGGGAGCACCAGGGGGGACACAAATTTAATAAACTGTAATTAATAAAAAAGTTATAAAATAAAGAAAGTAAAACCATAGTCCATGAAAGAAAATTTTACAAACTGAATTACATAGAAATTAAAAAACGTTTTCTCACACCAAAGTCCCATGAAAAGGATAAATAAGAGCATTTACAAAGTCTACATGTAGCAGAGTAATTATAGGCAGAACAGGAAAGGAACTTAGAAAAGTATGTTAAACACACACACAAAACAAACAAACAAACAAAACCTAAGTAATGAGGGACTGAAGAGACTGGGAGGTGCTTAAGGATACTTGTTGCTCTCTCAGAGGATCTGTGTTCCTAGTACCCAAATGAGTAGACTCAGACTTCAGGAGAATATCTTCCTTCTCCTGGCTTGCTTAGGCCCTCACATGCATGTGAGCATACACACAAAGAAACACACACACACACACACACACACACACACACACACACGTAAATAAAAACAAAATACATCTTAAAACTCCACTTTTAAAATAAATGAATGAATGAATATTTCACTGATGAAGATACCCAGATTAAAATGAGCTCATTATGTGTTCAAATTATCACCTAGTCTGTAAGTATTAATTAAGAGTAAGATTATGTGTTGCTACGTGACTATAAAAACAACAAAAAATATTTTCAGAATATGGCAATATCAACCACTCATTAACATGTGGACAAAGGAGATCACTCATTCAGTTCTTCTGAGAATGGAAGATGATATTGCCACTTTAAAATACTTCATGTATCTTAATTAAAAAAGGACATGCACATCTCTTGAGACAAAGAATTCCTATGTGCAATTATTCATTGTCAATGGAACATTACATGGAAACAAAGTCAACAAACACGTGTTTATAGAATATGAGAAACTGATAGATTCTTGGCAGATGCTAACTCTGGTACTCACATTAGAAAAATCCTCACCATTAAAGTTCACTAGCAATAGGGAAAGGTAGATACAACCATGTCTGAAAGTTTTGCTAACCATTAAAGCAAGTACTTTAGGACTACTTCACCATAAAACCTTTAAGAAAGAATCTTGCCATTACTCTGTGGGCAATAGGTTCTCATTGTACATACATACATAATTGGTTTTATTGAACAAGAGGAACACAGAAAATAAGAGTCCACATTACCACAGGCAGTGATGATGATAGACAGTGTTTCTGGGTATGAGTCTGTATCTCCAAATGTCTCCAAAATAGTGCCTAGTGAACCAAAGGCAGTGCCTCTTTTCTAGTCTTTACTACTGAGAAGCAGTCCTTGTGTTCATACAGCGAAATGGAGAAGATTTGTCTTTAAAAATAAGCAGGTGGTGTTTACACATTTTGAAATACATATGCATATGTGCACATAACAATTAATTAAAAAAGAGGTCAAGTGTTTGAAAGAGAGCAAGGAGAAGGTTTGAAGGGAAAGGAAGTGATGTAATTATCTCAAAAAATTAAAACTATTTTAAAATGATGGTAAGGGGATTAGAAGAAAATGAATTCTAAGATACCCAGAAGTAAACATTAACATGAAAGGAATAATTAAGTTAACAGCCACCATGTAGCAAATGCTTTCTCAATGTCTGACCTGCTTTAAAGGGCTTTATGATGTTCCTTAATTCATCTGGTCTGACAGCATTTCAATGTGGATAGGGCTACTTTTGTTTTTTTCTATTTTGTTTTGTTTTGTTTCTCTCATGGTTCAGGTGAGATAATGAGGTATGAGAAATATAGTAAACACTAGTTAAGGAAAGAATACTGCAAGACTATCCATGAAGTACAGTTCAGAACCTTCCCCACTGAAACTTGGACTGTTCATGCTCTCCATCATAATTTCCTGTACCCTCTTTCATGGTGGGTTTCTCAGATACACCCCCCATTCCCAGGCACTCCCATTCCTCTTCCAGGTAGATGCTAGCCCCTCACACAATTGCATACCTAGCTAAATGGATAAAGACTATAAAGATATAAACAAAAGTACAATAAGAATCCATATCATATATTTGCCTTTGTATAAGTTATAATTATTGCTATTACAGTCTACTCACATTGGTGAAGACAAATTACAATAAGCCTTATTTATTTGTTAATTATTTTCAACACTTTAATTAAAAATTAAATATAAAAACACAAATCTCATAAGATTACATGTCATTTAATCCTATTTAAATGGCCCTTTTGAGATAACTAATCCCAGAGGTAAAAACAGATTCATCATTTCCAGATATGGAATAGGAAATACAATTATAAGGACAGCATGTAGAGTTTATGGAGAAAGCTGCTGTATTTCATGTGGTGGTCACTAGATTGAAAATGTGTGATAAGTTAGTAAGGAACTATGCATATATGTGCACATAAAATTTTATACCTGCAGTGTAGTGTATATAAAAATAATGGGCTTGAGAAGAGCCAAAGCATTTTGTAAATGTTAGTATCCTTAATGTGATTTATAGTGAAGTTAAGAAAGACATTTTCTATCTGGTAAATCAAGGGAAACCTTGGTGACATCTCTACTAGCTTTTTTTAAAAAATGTTAGTAGTGTACAAAAGCAGTAGAAACAGCACTGATTATGTAATTTAATATATTAAGGGCCAAAAGATCATCTAGAAATAAATGCTGCATACTCTTATGAAATTTATGTTTCTTAAAATACATGCCTACACATATGACTTTTTCCTCACTTTTACTGCTTTACTCTTGCTTCTTAAAAACATTGTTCATTGGAAAAATTATATAAAATGCAGAAATATACTGGTATAATTCAAACCATTTGCAAAAAAAAAATCAAATATTTCTACAGCTGTAGTATCTGAATCACACACTTCCAAAACAATATCTTTTTTAGTGTGTGCCATCTAGAACCCTTAGAATTCAAATTGAAATGTTTGAAAATTAAGGTTTCATTTAAAGTTTTAAAATTCATATAGATTGTACCTGATGGATTGTCTTTCATTTTAAAATATCCTCATCACAATATGAGGAACTTGCTCATCAATGTTGGCCACACGATTCTTTGTCTTTCTCATTGATGTGTAATCAATGTGATGTTGATGATAATCAGCACCTGCTTTTCTAGTCAGTGTTAAGATTTATTGGATCTGGACTACGTCTTGTTCCTTATAAGTGTCCTCATTGTACATATCTCCCTAAGATGGAAACCCTGAAGAACAGTGGTCATTACAACGTTTATCTATTTCAGATTTTATCTCATATATTTTCTTTGCCACTGAATTTCTGGCTGTGAGAACATCCGAGGGATTTTTAGGAGAAACTACTTGTTAATTTATAAGCACATCATGGTCACGTAAGAGCTTTAGTACAGCTTTTTTTTAATCCACCCGGTTCTGTAATCCCATAGACTAGATCAAAATGCAACTATTTTTGTGTAAAAGAGGAAGACAACCTTCTGTTTATTTCCTGGTTTATTTCTTTTTTTAATTTTTTTTATCAGTTACATTTTATTAACTCTGTATTCTAGCTGTATCCCGCTCCCTCATTCCCTCCCAATCCTACCCTCCCTCCTTCATCTCTTCCCTGCCCCTTTCCAAGTCCACTGATTGGAGAGGATCTCCTTCCCTTTTTTCTTTTTTAATAATTGTATTTTTTCTTTATTTTTTATTCATTTTTTAAATTTTCTTTTTTAATTACACTTTATTCACTTTGAATCCCCCCTGTGGTTCTCTCCCTCCTCCTGTCCCAATCCCTCCCTTCCTCGACCCTCTGCATGCATGCCCCTCCCCAAGTCCACTGATAGAGGAGGACTTCTTTTCCTTCCTTCTGATCCTA
The DNA here is from genome assembly GCF_907164565.1 of Psammomys obesus. Lineage (NCBI taxonomy): Eukaryota > Metazoa > Chordata > Mammalia > Rodentia > Muridae > Psammomys > Psammomys obesus. The sequence goes on from NW_026585797.1 coordinate 11,589,598, forward strand.
GTCTATCAGGTCTCATTAGGAGTGGCTGCATTGTCTTCTTCTGTGGCCTGGTAATGCTGCTTCCCCATCAGGGGGAGGTAATTAAAGAGCAGGCCAATCAGTTCATGTCCCTTTCATCTGACCCTGTTTTATCACGTATCTTCAGGACTGGTTGCAAAGTCCTCCTCTGTGGCCAGCAGAACTGCTCCTCCCTTGGGAGGTGGGGAGATCAAAGAGCCAGTCATTGAGTTCATGTCAGAAATGTCCCACAAAGGGCAATTCTTAATACTTTTAAAATACATAGATCATTTTAGATCTACATACATTCAACAAGACAGAGAAGACTGTAGAACACCAAAAATTCAACATACAAAGTCTAATCTTAATTTCAAGATACCTATAAATTATCCACAAAAAGTCCTCGGAATGGAAATTTTTGTTGAATATAATACCTACATATTGACCTGATACCTACATAGAGCCCTCTAAATCAACATCATCTATGCACATATGACCCTACAGAGACAGACAGCAGGCACATGGCCTATACAGGTCCTGTGTGTATATATAGTCACATAAACCCACTCATTTGCACACTCAGGAATCTGATACAAACACTAAAAAGGAATCTATAATATATAAATGTGTGAGTTTCTGTGACTATAATCTGTTTCTTATGCCTTTTCTTGGGGTCTTTTTCTTCTGTTTTTTGTTTGTTTGTTTCTTTGTTTGTTTGATTTTTCTTATTCCAATGTGTTTGTTTTTATATTATTATATTGTATTTTATCCCTTAGAAGCCTGTTTGCTTTATCTTGAGAGACAGAAAGGGTGTGGATACAAAAGGGAGGGAGTGTGGAAAGGAACAGGGAGGAGTTGAGTTAGAGGAAAACTTAATTAGAATATATTATGTGAGGAAAAAAGTCTATTTTCAATAAAAGCAAGAATATGTGGGGGGGAAAGGACTCTTTTGCTTCATGTTGATTATTCTCTAGTTTAGTGCCAATGATAAATCTAAAATTCATAGTATGTAAACATTGCCATATTGACTTAGTGTGGCTATAAAAGACAACCCATTGACAATTTACATGACGTCTTGTAAAACTGTGTCACAGAAGAATAGGAAATAAAAATGGGATTCAAATTTCTTGGCCCAATAATGTGTCTGTTTGGAGTGAACACCTCATACTGTGTGCTGAAAACAGATTTCAAGACCAAGGGAAGAAAGTGTTAGTTTCATTCCCAATTCTCTGTAGAAATGTATATCCTGAATTCTCTTCTCTCCATATGATGCTTCTTGGGTTAACATCCTGTAGAAAATACTTGTTGCAAGAACGTTTTTCACTTTATATTTTGTATTTCTGTATAAGATAGGGAAATGTGGGACAATTAGGTAGGAATCAGAAGCTGTTATTTATATATTATTTAAAACAATTTCTTATTTATTTGATTAGCATTTATTTAATAAGTTTTGTTGGTTAATCTCAGTTTATCCCCAAGTTTTAGCATATGACTACTCCCTCAAGGAAAAAAAAAAGTAAAACATAGGTTAAAACACAAGACAATACAACACGTGATAAGATTATCTTAAGAAATTTTCATACTTAAGAAATTATGTTTCTAAGTGGTGACAAATATGGGAATATTTGTCACAGTTCTGTTCAAAGCTCAAATCTTCTTATCCTAAGGAATGGTCACAAATGGTAATAGTAGCTATCTGGTTACAACAAGAAAAAAAAAAAAAAGGTGTACACTATAACTGATGTGACCTAAAATACAGCCAATCCTCCTTTCCTGGTGCTTGTTCCTAGGTTCGAAGCTGAATGCATAGGGACTTGACTGTAAACACTTACACTTTTAAAATAGATTATTTTCCTCCTTAACCAGTGTAGTCCCTGAGCAGGCACCACAGTAAGAGCCTCAGTACAACTGGATCTGTCAGGAACGCAGTAATTCCTTTCTTGCCCAGCTGCATTCTGAGGTGCTGCAGCAAGAGCTGTCAAGGTGGAGGTACCTAACCTCCAGCCTCCCCAAGAGGTGCTGCAGCAATGGACCCTCAACCAAATCTACTTGCAGCTAGAAATTTCCCATTTTGGCCCTGGGACCTGATCCAGGAAAAGGGAGTGGAAAAGGAGAGAGAACCACCAATCCCTGAAGTTTTCCCCTACCAACAAAACAAAACAAAACGAAAAAAAGAAAAGAAAAGAAAACAAAGCAAAACAACAACAAAACAACAGCAATCCATGAGCACAAAACCCCACCAACCTCAGAACAGGAAAACCTGCCAATCCCTGAGATTCCTGAGCTTGAAATCCTACCAATCTTCACCCTGGAAATCTCTGCCATAGAAACCTCTGCTAGCTAAGAAATCTTATATAAGCTCTGCATACTGTTCACTTCCCTTCTGCTTCTCCCAGGAGTAGAGTCAGCCACTCCTGGGTTTTTCCTTCCAAGTAAATCTCTCATCTGAGGTTTGTTGTGTGGTGTGACTTTGTGGAGCTGTGACTTTTGCCAGAGCAGAGCAGTGTTAGAACTGTTGCACTTTTGTTGGGGAAACCCTTCCCCAGGAGAGCAGAGCTGCAGCACTTCTGTAGGCAAAGCCTTTCCCTTCAGAGCTTCAAAATTAAAAATGAAATGTAGGACTCTATAGGAATTTAAATCCAGCAGCAACAAGGATACTCTGACAAGGGGTCACATCCAAAGGATCTGTGTGATCCAGCTGGAGCATAAACACACCCTTAGTATACCTCTTAATCCCAAACAATGACCTCTGACTGAGGGGAAGACAAACTGATGAATCAGAGAAAGATTTGAGAAAATAAATCAGAGATAGGATATACCCAACTCTCAGGAGAATAGAAAGAAAAAAGAGGTTACTTAAAAGCAGTGCAGGTTTCTATCCTGTTTATCTTTCTGAATAAGGATTGAGTATTTTACCCAGGGTCCTCCTCCTTGATTGGCTTCTTTGGGTGTAGAGATTTAAGTATGTTTATCCAATGTTATATGTCTAATATCCACTTATAAGTGAGTAAATACCTTGTGTGTCTTTCTGCTTCTGGGATACCTCACTCAGGATGATCTTTTCTGTTTCCCACCATTTGCCTGCAAATTTCATGGTTCCCTTGTTTTTAACTGCTGAGTAGTATTAATTGTGTAAATGTACCAATTTTGGCATCCACTCCTCAACTGAGGGATATCTGGGTTATTTCCAGATTCTGTTTAGTAAGAATAAAGCTGCTATGAACATGGTAGAGCAAATGTCCTTGTTGTATACTTAAGTGTCCTTTGGATATATGCCTAGGAGTGGTATAGCTGGATCTTGAGGAAACACTATTCCTAATTTTCTGAGAAAGCGCCAGATTGATTTCCAAAGTGGTTGTACAAGTTTACATTCCCACCAGCAGGGGAGGAGGGTTACCCTTTCTCCACATCCTCTCCAGCTTGTGTTGTCACTTGAGTTTTTGATCTTAGCCATTCTGATGTGTGCAAAGTGAAAACTCAAGGTCAATTTGATTTGCATTTTCCTGATGACTAAGGATGTTGAACATTTCTTTGTTTCTCTGCATTCGATATTCCTCTATTGAGAATTCTCTGTTTCACTCTGTACCCCACTGAGTTACTTGATATGTTGCTGTTAAATTTCTTTAGTTTTTCATATATTCTGGATATTAGTCCTCTGTCAGATATAAGGTTGGTAAAGATTCTTTTCTAATCTGTAGGCTATTGTTTTGTTCTGATGACAGTGTTCTTTGCTTTACAGAAGCTTTTCAGTTTCATGAGGTCCCATTTATTATTCTTACAGCCTGTGCTGATGGAGTTCTCTTCAGGAAGTTGTCTCCTGGGCTAATGAGTTCAAGGCTCTTCCCCACTTTCTCTTCTAACATGTTTAGTGTGTTTGGTTTTATGTGAGGGCTTTGATCCACTTGGACTTTAGTTTTGTCCAGTTAGACCAGCATCATTTGTTGAAAATGCTATCTTTTTTCCATTGTATGTTTTTTTGCATCTTTGTCAAAAAACAAGTGTCTATAAGTGTGTGGGTTTATTTCTGGGTCTTCTGTTCGATTCCATTGATCCTCCAGTCTATTTCTATTCGAATACCATGCAGTTTTTATCACTATTGCTCTATTGTACAGCTTGAGGTCAGGGATGGAGATAACTCCTGAAGATCTTTTCTTTTTTTAATATTTTATTATTATTATTAATTACACTTTATTCATTTTGTACCCCCCATAAGCCCCTCTCCACCTGACCCCACTCTTCCTCCCCTTTCTGCATGCATGCCCCTCCCCAAGTCCACTGATGGGGGGGTGTCTTCCTCTTCTTCTTCTCATCTTAGACTATCAGTTCTCATCAGAAGTGGCTGCATTGTCATCTTCTGTGGCCTGGTAAGGCTGCTCCCCCCTCAGGGGGAGGTGATCAAAGAGCAGGCCAATCAGAATATGTCAGAGGCAGTCCCTCTTCCCATTACTATGTAACCCACTTGGAAACTGAACTGCCATGGGCTACATCTGTGCAGGGGTTCTAGGTTATAGAGGATTATTTTAGCTGTTCTGAGTTTCTTGTTATTCCATATGAATTTGAGAATTTTTCTTTAAAGGTGTGTAAGGAATTGCGTTGGTAACTTGATGGGAATTGCATTGAATCTGTAGATTGTTTTTGGTAAAATGGTTATTTTTACTATGTTAACCCCAGTGATCCATTAGCATTGGAGATCTTCGATCTCCTGTGCATGTTTAAAGTTTTGGAGAGATCACTTGTGGCTGGATAAAACAGTGCTCTAATGATCAGGAAGTTTTTCCCAGTGGTCTAGACAGTTTCCAAATCTGTATCTGCTTCAGTCAACCAATATTCCTCCCCTTAGCTTTATTGAAATTATTTCTATTGCTGTGGAGAGAATATTCAAAAAGGCATTTAAAGTCCTAAATCAACACTAATATATACATATTTACTGAACTATTAATTGATGAAAAGTGACTGTATTTATTCATCAAAAGATGTAGTTGTATATGATCATGTGTTTCTATATTGCTCATGGGAAGGCAATTAGAAGCAGACACACTTCAACTATTTTTATACCTGACAACTTGAAAATTAAAATTGTATTTGATGTACAATAAAATTATGAGGAAAATAATCATCAAATATGCATTTCAGTTTTTTTTCTTCTTTTTGATTTATTAAATCAATTTCCAGCCTGATTCCAGCCCCCCTCCCCGTCTCACTCTCATGCTCCCTTCCCTTCATTGCTCTCTTTCCTTTTTCTCAGACAAATGGAGGTCCCCAAGTGGTACCAATCCACCCTGATACCAAGTCACAGCAGGACTAAACATATCTTCTCCCACAGAGGCTGGACAAGGGATCCCAGGTAGGTTAAGGGGATTCAGAGGCAGGCAATAGAGTCAGAGACAGCCTCTACACCCACTCTTAAGATACTCAACAAACTACTCATTCACTACATATGTTTTAGGGATCTAGGTCCAGCACATGCATGGTCTTTGGTTGGTAGTTCAGGCCCTGGTTGCCCCCATGTGTTCAGGTTGGTTTACTTTAGTAGGTCTTCTGGTAGTGTTCTTGACACCTTTGGCCCCCTCTAACTGTCCTCCTAATTTTCCACAAGGTAACGCGAGCTTCACCTACTGTTTGGCTGTGGATCTCTGCAACTGTTTCCATCAGCTGCTGGTGAAGCCTCTCAGAAGACAATTATACTTGGCTCCTGTTGCAAGGATAGCAGAGTACATTAATAGTGACAGGAATTAGCTCTCTCCCATGGGGAAGGTCTTAAGGTGGGACTGACATTGATTTGACATTTCCTCAATCTTTGCCCCATCTTATTCCATGACTATTCTTCAAGAACTGAAAATTTTTCTTAACAAAGAAATCATTGACATTTTTAAAATATACACATATTTACAGATATATCTTTTGTATATTGAGATATTAACAGTTTCTAAAATGGAAGAATTGTAGTCTAGCAACTACTTATAGTCTCATCAAATGAATTATATTACATTGTATTGCTGCATTTCTTTACATTATCTGATATTCACTCAGTGTCTATTAAGATTTATATCACAATAAAAATGAAAAAAGATTTTCTGCATGTTACTAGAAATGTGTGTTCTGGAGTTGGAAAGCTATATCTTAGGCCAGTTTCTCTCTCTCTTTCTCTCTCTCACACATTTGAAAAATTGTTTTGGAGTATCAGTCTCAGAAAAGAAGCCTGGGCCCAGTAATTTTTGGTTCTGTTGCTCTCCTAGTGGAGCTCCTGTCCCCTCCAAATCTTACTATCTTCCCTTTCTTTCATAAGATTCCCTGCAATCTGCCCAAAGTATGATTATGAGTCTCAGCATAGATTTTGATACCCTGCTGGGTTGAGTCTTTCAGAAGCCCTCTGTTGCAAGCTCCTGTCCTGTTCCCTGTTTTCTCCCTCTTCCAATGTCCATCTCATTTGCCTCTCTGAATGAAGATTGAACATCTTACCCAGGGTCCTCCTTCTTGCTTAGCTTCTTTAGGCATACAGATTTTAGTATGATTATCCTATATTATATGTCTAATATCTACTTATAAGTGAGTATATACTGTGTGTGTCTTTCTGCTTCTGGGATACCTCACTCAGGATGATCTGTTCTAGATCCCACCACTTGCCTGCAATTTTCATGATTTCCTTGTTTTTAATTGCTGAGTAGTATTCCATTGTGTAAATGTACCACAATTTCTGTATCCATTCCACAACTGAGGGATATCTGGGTTGTTTCCAGGTTCTAGCTATTACAAGTAAAGCTGCTATGAATATGGTTGAGCAAATGTCCTTGTTGTGTACTTGAGCATCTTTTGGATATATGCCTAGGCTGATATTCCAACCAAGGACTGTGCATGGAGATAACCTAGAACCTCTTCACAGAAGTAGCCCATGGCATCTCAGTTTCCAAGACGGTTCCCAGTAATAGGAACATGGACTGTTTCTGGCATGAACTCAGTGGCTGGCTCTTTGATCACCTCCACCTGAGTGGGGAGCTGCCTTACCAGTCCACAGAGGAAGACAATGAAGCCAGTTCTGATGAGACCTTATAGACTAGGGTCAGATGTAAGGAGAGGAGGACCTTCTTTATCACTGGACTGGGGGAGGGGCATAGGAGAAGAAGAAGAAGGTGATATTAGGAGGGGATGTGGGACAGTACAGCTGGAATACAAAGTGAATAAACTGTAATTAATTAAAATAAAATAAAATAAATGTTTTGTCCTGTGTGTACTTTATTTTTGTTTCATTTTAATTGAGAAACCATGCAGGTGGGGGCAGGAAGAATAATTGAAAGAAAAACTGGAGAGAAATAGAGGAAGAGAATAAATTTGATTTTTTTGTAAACATTAAAAATAAAAAAAACATCGAAAACTTAAAAAAATATTTCTCACTACCAACCTTTTCATTTTTATTAATTACATTTTATTCACTTGGTATCCCCTCTGCAGCTCTTTTCTTCCTCCCATTCCAATCCCACACTCACTCCACCTTCTCCACCCATGCCCCTGCCCAAGTCCACTGATAGGGGAGGTCTTCCTCTCTTTCTTTCTGATTCTAGTTTATTAGGTCTCATCAGGAATGGCCGCATTGTCTCCCTCTGTGGCCTGGTAAGGCTGCTCCCCTCTTAGGTGGAGGTGATCAAAGAGTAGGCCAATCAGTTCATGTCAGAGACAGTCCCTGTTCCCATTACTATAGTCCCTGTTCCACTTGGACACTGGACTGCCATGGGCTACATCTGTAAAACAGTTCTAGGTTATCTCCCTGAATGGTTCTTGGTTGGAGTATCAGTCTCAGACACTGTGCCCACACTTTTTGGTTCTCTTGCTCTCCTTGTGGAGCTCCTGTCTTCTCCAGGTCTTTCTATCTCCTCCTTCTTTCATATGATTCCCTGCACTCTGTCCAAAGTTTGGCTATAAGTCTCAGAATCTGCTTTGTTACCCTCCAGGGTAGAGCCTTTCAGAGGCCCTCTGTGGTAGACTCCTGTCCTGTTCCCTGTTTTCTCCCTCTTCTGATGTCCATCCTCTTTGCCTTTTTGAAAGGGGATTGAGCATCTGAGACACAGTTCTCCTTCTTGATTAGTTTCTTTAGGTGTAGAGATTTTAGTATGTTTATCCTATGCCTTTTTCATATGTGTAAAATGTGTTTGCAATCACAAGTTAGGGAATATTTGGAGACTAATTGTGATGGAACCGTTTGGGGAAGATGTGGCTGAAAAAAAAATCAAAGCTACAGGGCAGAGAAGCATTGTCCCTCTATGCCTCTAGTTGGATCTAGTGAAGATGTTTGGTGGTAGAGTGAAGATTACTATTTTTTTTTATTTCCCAATGATAGATGGTTATACAAAGATTTATTCTAAAAGAACTTGCTTAATTTTGAATATCTTTTGTCATAGGACCTTCAAAGACCCTGTTAAAAACTTATGTACTTTTATAAAGTAATAGACCAGAAAGGAGAGAAGATGGGTTCAAGATCTCACAGATCATTGCCCACAAGCAAAATACCATAACCTCCAGAGGCAAGCATGTCTTTCAGTCCTCTGATGATACCTTGCTTTGCTATTGCTTATGGTGGAAGATTTTTTTCTGAATTCAAAAGTTTTTATACTGTTTTGATTATAGGTTTCTGACCTATAAAATTTGAAATACAAAGTAAAATACTACATATAAAATCGTTGTTACTCTCACCCACTAGTACATGTCTATTTTTTTACCTGTGCTCAACCATCCTTAAATTATTTCTAAGCCAGAATTTCAGTATTTACATTGGTAAAAAGGATGGCTTACGTTGGCATCCATTATTTTATTTTTTTTTTAATTTTATTTTTTTCTTATCAGTTACATTTTATTAACTCTGTATCCAAGCCATGTCCCAATCCCTCATTCCCTCCCAGTCCCTCCCTCCCTCCCTCCTCTCCACCGTGCCCCTTTCCAGGTCCACTGATAGCTGGGATGGTTTCATCGCCACATACGTAGCTCCACACTCATCAAATTCTAACTTCAAATGTGTGCAGTTATATCTTAACAAAGCTGTTTTAAATAGGTGTAACCAGATGAAAAAGTAGAAGATAATAGGGGGGTGGGTAGTTAATACCATAGGATTTAACAATAAAAGTGTATAATGCTGAACACCTACAAGACTTTTAGGTATGGCACTTTTATTTTAGGTATGGTACCTTGGGCTGATTGTAACCAAGGAAGTGAAAGACCTGTTTTAAAAAACTTTAAGTCTTTGAAGAAAAAAATTGAAGATGTCAGAAGATGGAAAGCTCTCCTGTGCTCATGGATTGGTAGAATTAACATAGTGAAAATGGCCATCCTGCCAAAAAGCAATCTACAGATTCAACACACTTCCCATCAAAATACCAACTCAAAAAAAAAAAAATACCAACTCAATTCTTTACAGACCTTGAAAAAAGATTCTCAGTTTCATAAGGAGAAACAAAAAACCCAGAATCTCCAAAACAATCCTGTACAACAACAGATCATCTGGAGGTATATCTATCCCCAATCTCAAGCTGTACTACAGAGCAATAGTAATAAAAACTGCATAGTATTGGCATAGAAACAGAAAAGAGGATCAGTGGAACCGAATAGAAGACCCAGAAATAAACCCACACACCTATGAATACTTGATTTTTGACAAAGAAGCCAAAACCATTCAATGGAAAAAAGACAGCATCTTCAACAAATGGTTCTGGTCCAACTGGATGTCTACATGCAGAGGAATGAAAATAGATCCATATTTATTATCCTCCACAAAACTAAAGTCCAAGTGGATCAAAAACCTCAACATAAAACCAGATAAACTAAATTGGTTAGAAGAAAAAGTGAAGAAGAGCCTAGAACTCATTGCCAGAGGAGAAAACTTCCTGAACAAAACACCAACAACACAGGCTCTAAGAGCATCAATAAATGGGGACCTTATGAAACTGAAAAGCTTCTGTAAAGCAAAGTACACTGTCATCAAAACAAAACGACTGCCTACAGATTGGGAAAGGATCTTCACCAACTTTATATCTGACAGAGGGCTGATATCCAGTATATATAAAGAACACAAGAAGCTAAAAAGCAATAAATAAAGAAATACAATTAAAAATGGGGAATAGAGCTAAACAGAGAATTCTCTATAGAGGAATAGCGAATGGCAGAGAAACACTTAAAGAAATGCTCGACTTCATTAGCCATCAGGGAAATGCAAATCAAAATGACCCTGAGATTTTACCTTACACCCATCAGAATGCCATGATAAAATACTCAAGTGACAACACATGCTGGAGAGGTTGTGAAGAAAGGGGAACCCTCCTCCACTGCTGGTGGGAATGTAAACTGGTACAACCACTTTGGAAATCAATCTGGTGCTTTCTCAGACAACTAAGAATAGTGCTTCCTCACGACCCACCTATACCACTCCTAGGTATATATCCAAAAGTTGCTCAAGTACACAACTCCAAAAGTTGCTCAAGTACATTTGCTCAACCATATTCATAGCAGTTTTATTTGTAATATCCAGAACCTAGAAATAACCCAGATGTCCATCAATGGAGGAATGGTTATAGAAATTGTGGTACATTTACACAATGGAATATTACTCAGCAATCAAAAACAAGGAAATCATGAAATTTGCAGGCAAATGGTGGGATCTAGAAAAGATCATTCTGAGTGAGGCATCCCAGAAGAAGAAAGACACACATGGTATATACTTACTTATGTAGACCTATAAGATAGGATAAACATAATGAAATCTATACACCTAAAAATGATAAACAAGAAAGAAGACCCAGGGTAAGATAATGAATTCTCACTTAGAAAGACAAATGAGATGTGCATTGGACATAAGAAAAAAACAAGTAACAGGATGGAAGCATACCACAGAGGGCCTCTGGAAGACTCTTCCTAGCAGTGTATCAAAGCAGATACTAAGACTCATAACCAAACTTTTGGCAGAGTGCAGGGAATCATATGAAAAAAGGGGGAGTTAGTATGACATGGAGAGGATAGGAGCTCCACAAGGACCAAATATATCTGGGCACAGGGGTCTTTTCTGAGACTGATACTCCAGCCAATGACCATGTATGGATACAGCCTAGAACCCCTGCTCAAATATAGCCGTGGTAGCTTAGTAACCAAGTGGGTTAACCTAGTAAGGGGAACAGGAACTATTTCTGACATGAACTCAATGGCAGGCTCTTTGACCTCCCCACCCCCCAAGGGAGGAGTAGCCCTGCTAAGCTACAGAGGAGGACTTTGCAGCCAGTCCTGAAAATACCTGATAAAACAGGATCAGATGAAAGGGGAGGAGGTCTTCCCCAATCAGTGGACTTGGAAAGAGGCAGGGAGGAGAAGAAGGAGTGAGGGTGGGATTGGGAGGGAATGAGGGAGCAGGCTACAACTGGGATACAGAGTTAATAAAATGTTACTAATAATAAAAATTTTAAAAAAAGAACAAATAGTACTTTACTAGTGACTATTGAGAGCTCATTGGCGATTAATCTTGAACATATTGATGATGGAATAGATTCAAATTTGTTTGGTATAGGTTTAGTATTTTAAATCTTTGCTAATTTTTTTTTCTTCTCAAAGTCTTAGGAGGAAGGCAATCTTCATTATTCTGTCCAAATAAAGCTAGCCTAGTGTTCTATAAGACAAAATCTTAATTTATTTAAAATACATGTACTTTTAATATACAAGTGACCTATTTGAAGTATTACTTACATCAATTGAACTGAGAGTATTTTAATATTCTTAACTTTTTTCAAGAATTATTGTAAATAAATCAATTTGTAATATGACTTCATTTATTGAAAAATACTAGAAAAATAAAATGCAAGTTAATCTGTTGAAATTTGTAAAAAGCTACCTTGGAATTGGAGAAAGGGAACTAGTCGAGCAAGGGAGGAAAGAAATCTTGTAAAAGCTCTTGTGACAGCTTTGGGGGAATATCAAGTGTATGAAGCATGATAGAGGGGATGGTTTCATCGCCACCTATGTAACTCCACACTCATCAAATTCTAACTTCAAATGTGTGCAGTTATATCTTAACAAAGCTGTTTTAAATAGGTGTAACCAGATGAAAAAGTAGAAAATAACAGTAGTATATGACAATGTCTCTGCATTGACATATGAGGGAATCATTAATAAAAAGTGATGTAAAAGTTTAAATCCTAAAGGATTCAAATGTGATGGAGTAAACTAGAGATTGCTTGAGAGAGAAAAAGTAAAAGTAGATATTTGATTAACATGTGATTTCCTTTGAATTTTTAAGTGTCAATGTTCTTCCATAAATCTCCTGTTTTATCATGAATTAGTTACTGTCAAAGATGGAGATCATGCAAGGTTAAATAATAATACTACCTTTGGTCTCCAGAGTTGCCAGTGTTTAATTGAACACAGAGAATTAACTGTTCATGCTTTTCAGTGTGTGTACTGTTTAAATGGAAAAGAAGGAAATATCTTTGCTATCATAAAATGGGAGGCAGAACTACAAAAATTAATCATATGCCATTTTCATTATAATTGCTAAATGATTTTCAAATACCACACTATCTGTGCTCATTTGGACATTGTGGTTATAATATTTTAGATACATCATAGCAACATTATGACACTAAAATTTGCTTTAGGAAAAAACAAACAGTGTGACTGAGGATATGGCTCCGTGAGTAAGTATATATATGTATGTATGTATGTGTGTGTGTTTATTCTGCCTCTGAAATATATCTATTTACACACACACACACACACACACACACACACACACACACACGTCATCATCCAATTGTAAAGCCTACAAAGCACAATGATGTCAACATTACAGATAGCCCCCAAAATGCAATAGTGCCACTTATATCTTGGGAGTAACCATGGAGCTCTAATTGCACGTGAAGATGCTCCACAGCAAGGGATTCATGTCTGGAAATACAAACTCAAATACCCATGGCTGGAAAGGTAAAGGAGCCTAGAGGAGAACCTATTACCATATGCATAAAATCACTAACTCTGTTCTAAGCACTTCTTCTACATCTGCAGAGAAGCATATCACACACTCTTAATCAAAGAAGCATCTTTTAGTTTTTGTTATATGGAGACTACTACAGAAATTCACCAATAATGTTGAGAACAGTTGTCTGTGTGGTTCCCAGCTGCAATTGATGGGTTTTCAACACAATTCCTCCACGTACGGCTCAGGGAACACTGGATTCCTAAAATTGTGGTAAAACTGTCTCACTTAACCTGGGCTTTGCTGCATGCTGACTCTTCCAAAAATGCTTTTCAGAGGCAGACTCGGGAACCCTGGTTGCATCTCAGCAGAGAGCACTCTAGAGAATACAGGCTGCTAAACACAGCAATGTGGATTTTTGTCATCCAGTGCAATAGTCAAATAATTCCAGTAATGCCACCTTCCTGACTCTATTGGGGGAAATGGCAGCTTGTGGAGGCAGGCATTTTCTCTAGAAAATTCAAAGATGAAAACCAGCTAGAGTTTAACTAACACTTACCAAAATGTTTCATCAGTGAGTCAAACTTGAGGACAGCCTTTCTTTTCACAGTTCTAATTGTACAACAGTTTTACGTTCTCCGTAGTTAAAAAAATGATTTACATAACACATGCATGTATACTTAATGTAAATCTCCGTTTAGTTTGCCGACTTAAGTGCAATATATGGCATTTTCATGATTATATAAATTGCTACTCTGTTCCTAATCCTCTTTTGGAAGCTAACTTACATTCACATCAAGTGAACCCATCTCCAGTATTTCAGCTTTATACAGTTGGGTATGACACTTGCATATTTAGCTGTGTGCTTCTCTCTGTTAACTTTCCTTCTATAGCTACACTGTCATCATCCTAAGTGGAGACAGCATGATCTGAACTTACTGATTGAACTGACATTCTCATACATATGGTATATTTGGCTAATTAATTGCTAATTAGAGAAGGGTGTGGGTTGACTTAGCTTTTCTGCAAGATTATAGGAAAATTATGAATAAATCTGATTTTAAATAAAGCAGTCACGGTTACTTGAAAAATTTAAACTTTTTTTCTTTCTTATGGTTTTATATATACCAGGTTTATTTACAGATGCTTTAAGGTAATTTTATAATAATGGTTCTGACCACTCATATGACCAGTCTATTAATAGATATGATAAATAGATAGGGGGTTCTGACAACATTTAACTTTCAATATATTTCATTATCATTTATGTTCTAGAAGGAAATAATTGACATTGTCAGTTGGTGATAGGTACAAAGAAAATTAGGAAATGGATATGTCTGTGTAGAGGATCTGTGTTAATGAACTGTGTCTATCTGTCTGTCTGTTTGTGTTATGACCCACAAAGAAAAACATTTCCAGTCAGAAAAAAAAAATTCAGAAAAGGTAAAGACCTTTCTGAATCCCATTCTTACAACTGTACAATAAGGAACTGAACTGCACCATGGAGAGTGAAGACAGAAGTGCAGAGGACCATGACTGAAGAACTGTACATGATTTCCCAGGTGCCAGTCTTGAAACTCTTCTGTAGTGAAGCAAGACTGGGTGCTAGGACACAATGAATTGCGTACATATCTGAAGAGACAAGCTAAGCTAAAAGAGTTGGATAAGATTCATAAGAGAAAAAGGAAAGGATTAATGACTCTGTCTGACATTCATAAGATTCATTCATATCTTCCTACAAGAAGAGCCTCAAGTAAAAGGAAAAAAAAAAGGTGGTCCAAGTGAGAGTATGAGAAAAAAGTAAAGATGGCATTCATTATCAATGAATCTGCGCCAGCAAACACCGAAGGCTTTTGCCAATGTTGTACCATTAACTATTCACAATTATTCACTCTGGTAGGTATTATTAAAAATGAAATTTTCATATAACAAAAGTTAACTTTAGGGTAAGTAGATCCCATATTTTGTAGAAGTAAACATACTACGAACAGTGTAATGACTTCATATTACACATATTTAAAAATATTCTAAGATTTGACAATTCATTTTGCCATGAAAGCATACATACCAGGAATTTGGAGAAGCTCTGGTTTTATCAACACACTGAAGTAAATAAGAAAAAAAAATCAATAATTAGTAAAAGTGTTAAATTTGTTTAAGATCATAGAAACCAAAATATTAATAAATGCATTGTAGCCTAAGTAATATATACATTATTAACTTGGATGGTATATACCTTAGTTTCAGAAAAGACTGGAGAAATTGGCTACAGGGGACATTTAATAACATATATTCATTACAGAGAAAGTATAATTATTGACAAAACTGTTCAACATTCATAAATTCAGAGATGTATGTCCACAATTTTGAAAATTGTGGTATTAAACATTTTACAACACTCCTTGCTAGAACTGATATAAAAAAAAATGCTGGTTTCAATTACTAAATAAAGCAAATTCCAATAATATTTTGATATTCAGTTTAACAGAAGTAACAAAAAGTTTCAAAAGATTCCTATACAGTAATTTCTTTTTTATTATTTTTATTTTTATTAATTACAGTTTATTCACTTTGTATCTCCCCATCAGGCCCTCCCTTCTCCCCTCCCTGTCCCATCTTCCCTCCCCCTTCTTCACGAATGCCCCTCCCCAAGTCCACTGATAGGGGAAGTCCTCCTCTCTTTTCTTCTGATCTTAGTCTATCAGATCACATCAGGAATGGCTACATTGTCATCTTTTGTGGCCTGGTAAGGCTGCTTTCCCCTCAGGGGGAGGTGATCAAAGAGCAGGCCAATCAGATTCTGTCAGAGGCAGTCCCTCTTCCCATTACTATTTAACCCACTTAGACACTAAGATGCCATGGACTACATCTGTGCAGGGGTTATTGGTTATCTCCATACCTGGTACTTGGTTGGAGTATGAGTCTCTGGGAAGACCCCTGTGTTCAAATTTCTGGTTCTGTTGCTCTCCTTGTGGGGTTCCTGTTCTCTCCAGATCTTACTATTTCCCACTTCTTACATAAGATTCCCTGCACGTTGCCCAACAGTTAGCCATAAGTCTCAGCATCTGCTTTGATAGTCTGTAGGGTAGAACCTTTCAGAGGCCCTCTGTGGCAGGTTCCTAGGTTGTTTCCTGTTTTCTTGTTCTTCTGATGTCCATCCTCTTTGCCTTTTGGGATGGAGGTTGAGCATTTTAGTCAGGGTCCTCTGTCTTGATTAGTTTCTTTAAATGTACAAGTTCTAGTAGGTTAATTCTATGTTATATGTTTATATGAGTGAGTATATACCGTGTGTATCTTTTTACTTCTGGGACAGCTCACTCAGGATGATCTTTTTCAGGTTCCAACATTTAACGGAGAATTTCATGATTTCCTTATTTTTCATTGCAGAGTAATACTCCATTGTGTAGATGTACCACAACTTCTGCTTCCATTCGTCAGTTGAGGGTCATCTGGGCTGTTTCCAGGTTCTGGCTATTACAAATAAGGGTGATACAAACATGGTTGAGCAAATGTCCTTATTGTGTACTTGAGAATCTTTTGGATATATGCCTAGGAGTGGTATAGCTGGATCTTGAGGAAGCACTGTTCCGAGTTGTCTGAGAAAGCACCAGACTGATTTCCAGAGTTGTTGTACAAATTTACATTCCCACTAGCAGTGGAGGAGCGTTCCCCTTTCTCTACAACCTCTCCAGCATATGTTGTCACTTGAGTTTTTTATTTTGGCCATTCTGATGGGTGTAAGGTGAAATTTCAGGGTAGTTTTGATTTGCATTTTCCTAATGGCTAATCAAGTTGAGCATTTCTTTAAGTGTTTCTCTGCCATTCGATATTCCTCTACAGAGAGTTCTCTGTTTAGCTTTGTTCCCCATTTATTAATTGGATTACTTGGTTTGCTGCTTTTCAGCTTCTTTAGTTCTTTATATATACTGGATATTAGCCCTCTGTTAGATAAAGGATTGGTGAATACTCTTTCCCAATCTGTAGGCAGTCACTTTGTTTTGATGACGGTGTCCTTTGCTTTACAGAAGCTTTTCAGTTTCATGAGGTCTCATTTATTGATTGTTGCTCTTAGAGCCTATGCTTTTGTGTTCTGTTCATGAAGTTGTCTCCTGTGCCAAGAGTTCAAGGCTATACCCCGCTTTTTTTTTTTCTAACCGATTTAATGTGTCTGGTTTTATGTTTGGGTTTTTGATCCACTTGGACTTCAGTTTTTGCAGGGTGATAAGTATGGATCTATTTTAATTTTCTACATGTAGACATCCAGTTAGACCAGCACCATTTGTTGAAGATGCTATCTTTTCTCCATTGTATGTTTTTGGCATCTTTGTCAAAGATCAGGTGTCCATAGGTGTGTGGGTTTATTTCTGGGTCTTCTGTTTGGTTCCATTGATCCACCATTCTGTTTCTATGCCAGTATCATGCATTTTTTATTACTGTTGCTCTATAGTACAGCTTAAGATCAGGGATGGAGATAGCTCCAGAAGATCTTTTTTTGTAGAGGATTGTTTTAGCAATTCTGGGTTTCTTGTTATTCCATATGAAGTTGAGAATTTTTCTTTCCAGGTCTGTAAAGAATTGTGTTGGCAATTTGATGGGGATTAATTCTGTAGATTGCTTTTGGTAAAATGGCCATTTTTACTATGTTAATCCTGCCAAGCTATGAGCATGGGATATCTTTCCATCTTCTGATATCATCTTCTAATTCTTTGTTCAGAGACTTGAAATTTTTTTCATACAAATCTTTGACTTGTTTGTTTAAGGTTACACCTAAGCACTTAATGTCATTTGTGGCTATTTTGAAGGGTGTTGTGTCCCTAATTTCTTTCTCAGCCCTTTTGTCTGTGGTATACAGGAGTGCTACTGATTTTTTTGAGTTAATTTTGTATCTGGCCACTTTGCTGAAGGTGTTTATCAGCTATAGGAGTTCCCTGGTAGAGTTTTTGGGGTCACTCATGTATACTATCGTATCATCTGCAAATAGTGATAATTTGACTTCTTCCTTTCCAATTTGTATCCCCTTAATCTCCTTCAACTGTGTTATTGCTCTAGCAAGGGCTTCTAGAACTATGTTGAAGAGATATGGAGAGAGTGGGCAGCCTTGTCTTGTCCCTGATTTCAGTGGGATTGCTTTAAGTTTCTCTCAGTTCAGTTTGATGTTGGCTATAGGTTTGCTGTATATCACCTTTACTATGTTTAGATATGTGTCTTGTATTCCTGATATCTCCAATACTTTAAACATGAATGGATGTTAGATTTTGTCAAATGCTTTTTCAGCATCTAGGAAGATTATCATGTGGGGTTTTTTCTTTCAGTTTGTTAATATGGTGGATCACATTGTTGGATTTCCATATATGCCTGGGATGAAGCCTACTTCGTCATAGTGGATGATATCTTTGATGTGTTCTTGTTTGTGTTCGGTTTGCAAGTATTTTGTTGAGTATTTTTGCATTAATATACATGAGGGAGATTGCCGTGACATTCTCTTTCTTTGTTGGGTCTTTGTGAGGTGTAGGTACCAAGGTGACTGTGGCTTCATAGAATGAGTTTGGTAATGTTCCTTCCTTTTCTATTTCATGGAATAGTTTGAAGAGAATTGGTATTAGCTCTTCTTTGAAGGTCTGGTAGAATTCTGTGCTGAAACCATCTGGTCCTGGGTGTTTTTGGATGGGAGACTTTTGATGACTGCTTCTATTTCCTTGGGGGAAATAGGACTATTTAATTGATTTACCTGGTCATTTATTTTTGAAAAGTAAACATTACCAAGTTGAGAATTAACAGTCAATTTTCCTTGTTTCTGTAATCCTTATTATTTGTATCAACATGATCAAATTTATCATAATCATGTTCTATGTGAGACAAATGTAAGGATAAATTCACTGACTCCAGTCTTCCTGCATGAAAATGGCCCCATTGTCTCATAAGTACAATTAGTATATGAAGCCTTGTTGAAGTAAATGTGGCCTTGTTAAAAGAAGTAAGTTGTTGGAGTGGATTTTGAGGTTTAAAGTGTTCAAGCCAGGCCCTGTGTCTGTCTCTTTCCCTGTGTCTGCCTTGCGGGCTTGTAGAACTCTCAGCTACCTCTCCTGTACCATGTCTGTGTGCATGCTGCCATGCTTGCTGCCATGATGACAACGGATTGAACCTATTAACGATAAACCAGTCTCAATTAAATATGTTCTTTTATAAGAGTTGCCATGGTCATGGTGCTTCATCAAAGCAATTGGAAAGCAAATTACAACACTACAAGTGTTCATGGCCATCACCTTTCTTAGAACCATAGTGAGCCACAAAGCATAAAGGGACTTGGTAGAATTAAGCCACTGTGTTCTTTACCATCATTTTTATTCTACACACTGGAGAAGAGAAGTCCGCATTTTGTATCCTTTAATGTAAATGCTCAGTAGGCAGGATTTGAAATCATCTATGAGATAAACCTAGAGGTACGCCTACAGCTTGTTTCCAGAAAGGGTTAGCAGAGGGCAGACACGACTGCAGTACGTATGCACTCTCCTGGGGAATAACATCCGAGACGGAACCAAAAGGGGAAAAGGAATAATCCAGAAGACCCCCATCGCCCCCTTTTTCTGCTTTCTAACTGTGGAAATGCAATGTGTCTAGCAACCTTCTGGTCCTTCCCTCACACATGCACTACCGCCCCTAAGCTACAACAGACTGACTGTATGCTTTTACACTATGAACCGTATAAATCACTTTCCTCTGAAACATATTCTGCCACAGTTATAAGATAAGTAACTCACACAACTTCCATAGCTCTTAGGAAGAAGTCCACAGGATGATTAATGCAAATGATGTCTAGCGGGTGGAACAAGATGCTGATTGATAACAAAGGCTAACTCATAATGCAACAAGTTACTACAAAGCACATGAGGCTTTGCCAATTACTTGTTTTGTGATATGATTTAATTGTCTGATAATATTAGCCTTTAATTGTATGGCCAGTGTTAAGATGACTAATTATGATGACAACAATAAAAAGCCTAGAACAGTTGAAAATCTAATGCAAGATTTATGACACATCATTAAAGAGGAAATATAATAATTTCACATGATACTCGCATTGCCTTAGTTTTGATTTCATTGATGTGAAAAAAACAAGATGGCCACACAACAGCTCTTATAAAGGGCTTTTAACTTAGTTGGGGCTGCCTTAAATTTCATTACCATCACTGTGGGAGGCATGACAGAGTGTAGGCAGACAAGGTGCTGGAAGAGCCAAGAGTTCTACATCTTATTCCTCAGGGAGCAGAAGGAGTCCAAGTAAGCAGAGCATAGGAGACCTTAAAGCCCATTCTCATAGTGACACTCTTCCTCCACCAAGGTCGCACTCACTGCAACAGGACCACACCTCCTAATAGTGCCACTCCTTATGGACCAAGCATTTAAACACTTGAGTTACAGGGGCATGCCTATTCAAACACCACACACATATATAAAATAATTATCATAGATTATCCATTTTTTGAATCACTAAGCCTTTACCAGCAAAAACAAGCCTTGTTGTACTAATGCCTCACCACTGAGCAAAGTATACTTTGATAAATGACATTTCTAATAACGGTTTCCTGGGAATGAAATACAGTCAGATGCTGTGGGAAGAGGTAGCACACAGAAGTGTCTCTGCTTGGAACTTCCGGTATGTACAGCCATAACTGTGACATCTAAATAGTTGTTACAGTTGTTACACCTGCCTAAATTGGTAATATTTTTTCAACTGTTGCTGAATTCTGTATTGTCTAAGGTAAACGCTTTCTTGAACCATGTATACTAATTTGGACAAAAGAACATTATGTATTCTGTTTGAGGTTGGAGTATGGAATTAGGATGCATGAATTATAAAAACAACAGCTAATTGATATTCAGCAAATATCCTGAATCTAACAGGGATAGGAACACGAAAGGTGAATGAGATTAGCATAGTCTTGAACTCACACTTGTGAGTTCGTTGTAAAACTTGCAGTGCTCCCCATTGGGTTATACACTAACACTATCGAACAAACTGTGTTCTGAAACTGCTTTCGGGGGGGGGGGGGGGCTAGGGATGCAGTGACATTATTTCACAAACACTCAGCCCGACACCTGCTATGTGTGGTGTAATGAAAACAGCTTCAAATTTTACTTACCTCCATTAGATTCTTCCTTTCTATTATGAATCAAGAGAATGAAAATGTCAGCTGAGGAGTGGCATGCATGCAGAAAGGGGAGGGAGGGTGGGATTGGGAGGGGAGGAGGGAGGGGCTTATGGGGGGATAAAAAATGAATAAAGTGTAATTAATAAAAAATTTAAAAAATGAATTTCTTTTAATTAACAATGTTTGTTTCAGTTCAGAGAAATATTGAATAAAAAAATATCAAAATAACCTTAGGGTTGTAATAGCGTATTGGAACCTGAACTTAGAAGACATTCGATTTTTTTTTTCTATACAATGAATGGTTCTCTACAGTGTTTTAAAAATACTTTCAGACACTTATCAACTACAGTTGATGTAATCTTGCTTCCATAATCTATTATATGTTTATATATAATTATATATAATTTTTACTGAAAATAGAGTTTTCACAGAATATATTCTGATTATAGTTTCCTCTCTCCCTGTTCCTCTGATATCCCCATGCTTTCCTCTCATTCACATCCACACCTTTTCTGTTTCTCTTTAGAAAACACACAGGCATCTACATAATAATAAAATAAAGTAAGATAAAAACAAAACCAAACAAACTGAAATAGGAGAAAATAAACAGAAGAGAGCACCCAAAAAGCACAAGATACACATACAGACTCAGAAACACATGTACCTACACACAAGAGTCCCCTGAACATATGAAACTGGAACCAGGCTACATAGGCAAAGAAACTGTGAGGTTACAAAAGAAATGAAATTCCCGTTCAAAACCATGTGAAACAAAGGTTTGAAAGAACTTTCAAACATGGAGAGATCAAACAGTACTCTGCATGCTACCAAAGGAGAAAGATAAACACTAACCCAGCTAAGCCTTCAGTCTACAATGGTAACCTGCCTGCAAAATGAGTTACCTAATTCTGCTTGCATGGCCAAGAACCTGAGACCAAGAACTTTCAAAGATCCAACTCAGTTCATTTTGTGTTATTAATATATTGCTGGGCATGATGCCAGGACTTGAGTGGTCTGTAGTCCCAGTAAGACTCCAAAGGAGAAAACTAACTTTTTACTTCTTGTTTTTCTTTTTCTGTTAATTTATTTATCTAATCCCATTACAGCCTGATCAGAGCCCCCTCTTCTCCCAGTCCCACCCTTTCACTCTATCTCCCCCTCCCCTTCTTCTCAGAGAAGGGAAGGGTCCACAAGGTGACAACTCACCCTGTTTCATCAAGTCACTGCAGGACTAAGAATATCCCCTCTCACTGAGACCAGACAAGGCAGTACAGCTAGGAAAGAGGGATCCAAATGCAGGCAGCAGAGTCAGAGACAGCCCCTGCTCCAATTGGTAGGGCACTCACATGAAGAATAAGCTGCATATCTGGTACATATGTGTAGAGGCCTTAGGCCCAGTCCATGCATGCTCTTTGGTTGGTGGTTCAGTCTCTCTGAGCTGCCATAGACCCAGGTTAATTTACTCTGTAGGTCTTTTTTTGTTGTTGGTGGTGGTGTCCTAAACCCCTCCAGCTCCCTTAATCCTTCCACCCACTCTTCCACTTCCAAAAGACTCCCAGAGCTCCACATATTTTTGGCCGTTGGTCTCTGCATCTGTTTCTATAAGCTGCTGGATGAAGCCTCCAAGAAGACATCATGCTAGGCTCCTGTCTGCAAGCATAACAGAGGGTCATTAATAGTGTCAGGAGTTGGCTCTTTCCCATGGGTTGGGTCTCAAGTTGGGCCAATTATTGGTTGGCTATCCCCTCAATCTGCTCCATCTTTATCCCTGCATTTCTTGTAGGCAGGGCAAATTTGGGGTCAAATGTTTTATGGGTGGTGTTGCCACACTGTCTACACTGGAAGTCTCTCCTAGCTACAGGAGTTGGCCACTTCAGGCTCCGCTTCCCAGCTACTAGGAGTCTCAGCTAGTGTCTCTCCCATAGATTCCTAGGAGCCTCCCTTGTTCTTCATTAGGGATGGGGGCTCATGTACACTTCTTTCAAAACTCAGACCTCATCTGGTGAAGAACCATAAAGGTGTTGTGCATGCTGCTACGCTCTCTTTGTGTTCATTTATTTATCAGCCTTTCTGTGATTACAGGCTCTTATTTTCTTAGTGTCCTCCTTGTTTCATGACTCATGTAATCTTTCTTTTTCTTTGTGCACAGGTTCTCTGAGCCCTAAGGGGATGATTTTGATAGCTACAACCCATTTAGAACCAAACTGTTCAAAAGTATTCCACCTTCTCTCATTCTCTCTCCTCCTCCCTCTCTTTCTCTCTCTCTTCTTCTCCCTCCCCACATCTTTCCACATTGCCTAATTGTGGGTCTCTCTACTTGCTACCATCTATTATAGAAAGAAGCTTCTCTGATGACATCTGAGTAAATCTGATCTATGTGTGTACCACAACCTTAAACAGTCCATTTGATCTTCTAGCAAGTCACTGTATTACTTGGTCTCATATTCATGGCCATGTAAAATTGGGTAGTATATCTTGCAGGCAAGTCATCTACTTCATTGTAGATTGAAGTGTTTGTATCTGAGTTGGTGTTTACCTTTCTCATTTGGTGGTATGCAGCATAACTTGCAGTAACATTAACATTAGTCAGTAGGGAGTGAAGATCGTTAGGCAAGATGGTTGACACCATCTTGACTTTTTTTGGTTCAATGATTTGTTAGGTGTTGTCTTCAGCAATAGAGTTTTGACCTCAATTTATTAGGAGTAGGAAATAGTCTTTGCAAACTACTGAATTGGGGATTCCTATGGATCCCCTTTGGGCAAAAACTCAACTAGAAGTAACCCATTACTTGTATAGGAAGCTTCATTTGGTGATAAAAGATGAGTTGGGTCTCCTCCCATATTCTTCTGTCTCCCCTACTCCTTGGTGATCATTTAGATCTACTTATGTAGATCACCTTCAACATATATTTTAAGAAGCTTTTACTCTATTATGTTTTCTTATGACCCCTTACATGGCCTATAGTTTTAGCTGTCTCTCCCTTATTCCCTCCCTTGCTCCCTTCTTACCTCTACAACCCTCTTTAATCTCCCATCCCTGTTCCCACTCCTTGTCCATCCACAACTATTCTATTTCTCCTTCTTAAGGAGATTTATTCCTGATCCCATTCTCTCATACTCTATAAGTAATTTGTGTGTGTGTATATGTGTATATATATATATATATATATATATATATATATATATATATATGTATGTATATATATATTACAGCTTGCTTTTCAAAGACATAACAGCACACATATAAGTGAATTTAGTTAATCAGTGAATGTCACAATTATGACTATTATTAATGTCACATATCCTTTTACTGTGGCAATGAGTTCAGAACTATCTCTATCCATTCTTTTATCAGACTCAATGTAGCAGAACATTGACAGCATACATACTAAGATTAAAAATTAATAAGTGGGACTTCATAAAACAGAATGGCTTGGGACGAGAGGATATGGGGAACCACAGGGGGTATACAAAGTGAATAAAGTGTAATTAAAAAAGAATTTAAAAAAAAGGAAAATAAAAAAAAACCTGAAAGGCTCTATATGGCAAAGGACACCATAATTTGGAATAACTTGCATGCTACAGGATGAGGAATAATTTTACCACCTACACATTAAATAGGCAACAGGTAGGCACCAGCTTGACTTCTCCATGTTCAGTGAATTGTGTAAGTGCTGACCTCAATTTGTTAAGAACAAGAAATAACTTTCTCTTTCTACGTCTGGGTTATTTTACCCAGGATGATTTCTTTAGTTCCTTCCATTTATCTCTGAATTTCCCAATTTCGTTATTTAACAGCTGAGTAATATTCTATTGTTAAATGTACCTCATTGTTGTTATCTGTCAACCATTGATGGACATGTAATCTGTTTCCAATTTCTAGCTATTATGAATAGAGAAGCAATGAGCATGGTTGAGTAAATGCTTGTAAGAGCTCTTTGGTTATATGGACAAGTCTGGTATAGCTGGATCCTAGCCTCCTAAGGACCTACCACACTGATTTTCACAGTGACTATGTGAGTCACCAGCAACGAATGAGCATTTTCCTTATTCCACATCTCAGCAGCATGAGCTGTAATTTGATTTCTTGATTTTGACCATTCTGACATGTGTAAGATTGAATCTCCAAAGAGTTTTGATTTGCATTTTCTTGATGACTAAGAATGTTGAACATTTCTTTACATGCTGCTCAGGCATTTGTGTTTTTTTCTTTTGAGAATTGTCTGTTTGTATCTGTTTCACCTTTTAAACTTTAGTTCCTGATTTTCTTTTATTTTTATTTTTTTAGAGTTTTAAAAGAAAAGTATATTTCGAATGACTGTCACAAAGCCTTAATTTAAGGATATTAAAATTAATTTTACATTTTTTATTTTTGTCTGTATATATATGTTTAATTTTTTATTTTATTTTATTTTATTTTATTAATTACATTTTATTCACTTAGTATCCCCCTATAAGCCCCTCCCTCCTCCCCTCCAAGTCCCACCCTCCCTTCCCCCCTCTTCTTCATGCATGCCCCTCCCCAAGTCCACTGATAGGGGAGGTCCTCTTCTCCTTCCTTCTGATCTTAGTCTATAAGATCACATCAGGAATGGCTGCATTGTCATCTTCTGTGGTCTGGTAAGGCTGCTCTCCCCTCAGGGGGAGGTGATCAAAGAACAGGCCAATCAGACTATGTCAGAGGCAGTCCCTCTTCCAATTACTATGTAACCCACTTGGACATTAAATTGCCATGGGCTACATCTGTGCCGAGGTTCTAGGTTATCTCCATGCCTGGTACTTGGTTGGAGTATGAGTCTCTGGGAAGACGCCTGTGTTCAAATTTTCTGGTTCTGTTGCTCTCCTTGTGGGGTTCCTGTATATATATTTTAATTAATTTTTTATTTTTTAATATTAATTACAGTTTATTTACTTTGTATCCTAACTGTAACCCACTTCTTCATTCCCTCCCAATCTCACCCTCCCTCCCTTATCTCCTCCTGTCCTTTCTCTAAATCCACTGATAAGGGAGGCCCTCTTCCCCTTCCATCTGACCTTAGCTTATCAGGTCTCTTCAGGACTGGCTGCAATGTCCTCCTCTGTGGCCTGGCAAGGCTCCTTCCTCAGGGGTAGGGAGGTCAATGAGTCAGACACTGAGTTCATGTCAGAGACATTCACTGTTCCCCTTACTAGGGTACCCACTTAGATACTGAGCTACTATGACTCCAGCCATCAGGGTTTCCAGGTTATAGTCATGCATGGTCCTTGGTTGGAGTATCAGTCTCAGAAAAGATGCCTGTGCCAAATATATTTGGTTCTTGTGGAGCTCCTGTCCTCTCCAGATCTTATTAACTCCTTTCTTATATATGATTCCTTGTACTCTGCCGAAGTTTTAGTTATGAGTCTCAGCATCTACTTTAATACACTGCTAGGTAGAGTCTTTCAGAGGCCCTCTGTGGTAGGCTCCTGTCCTGTTACTTGTTTTCTACTACTTCCAATGTCCATCCCATTCATCTTTCTAAATGAAGCTTGATCATCTTAACCCGGGTCCTCTTGTTTAGCTTCTTTGGATGTACAGATTTTAGTAGGTTTATCCTATCTTATAGGTCTAGTACCCACTTATAAGTTAGTATATATAGTGTGTCTTTCTGCTTCTGGGATACCTCACTCAGGATGACCTTTTCTAGATCCTACTATTTGCCTGCAATTTTCATGATTTCCTTGTTTTTAATTGCTGAGTAGTATTTCATTGTGAAAATGTACCACAATTTCTTTATTAGTTCCTCAGTTGAGCAACATCTGGGTTGTTTCAGGGTTCTGGCTATGACGAATAAAGCTTCTATGAATATGGTTGACCAAATGCCCTTGTTGTGTATTTAAGCATCTTTTGGTTATATGACCAGGAGTGGTATAGCTGGATCTTGAGGAAGAGCTGTTCCTAATTGTCTGAGAAAGGGCCAGATGGATTTCCAAAGTGGTTGTAAAAGTTTACCTTCCCACCAGCAATGGAGGAGGGTTCCTCTTTCTCTACACCCTCTCCAGCATGTGTTGTCACTTGAGTTTTTTATTTTAGCCTTTCACCATTCTGATGGGTGCAAGGTGAATCTCAGGGTCATTTTGATTTGCATCTCCCTGACAGCTAAGGACTTGAGCATTTCTGTGTTTCTCTGCCATTCTATATTCTTCTACTGATAATTCTTTGTTTAGCTCCATAACCCATTTTTTAATTGCATTGCTTGATTTGTTGCTTTTTTTTTAACTTCTGTAGTTCTTTAGACAACTTCCTGATTTTCTTAATGTCAAGTTTGTTGAGTTATTTATATATATTTAGTGTTCTATTCAATGTTCTATTCAGTAGTAGGTAAAAGTATTCCCCATCCTGTAGAATACCACTTATTCCAAATCATTGTGTCCTTTTCCAAACATAACTTTTATTTTCTCAGGTCTTACTCATTTATTTTTATTTTTTATTTTTTATTTATTAACTTTAATATAAATTTAAACCTCAAGGTATGTTTTATTCAAACCGTAAATTGACTTGTACAGACTTGATAGAGTATTGAGTTATATGTTCAACTTATAGGTTGAAAACTATTTATTTTTGAAAGGAATCAGAAAAATGTGGGAAATCATAGACCACAGGATTTGTATGAACTACTTTTGCCTCATGAGCATTTTGTTATACTTATATGCAAACATGTGTTTTTAAACAGAATAGTCTTTAAACATATTTTGGATAAGGAACATAGAGTAGTTCACAGATCACATACATATCATGCCTACAGCCCGAGATTTGGTCACCAGCACATATAAACCAGACATGATAGTGTATTGCTGGGAAGAAGTGGCTCATTAAAATTCATTTCAAAGTCATCCCTGACCACATAACTAGTTTAAAACCAGTCTGGGGCTACAAATTACCTATTCTAAAAATTCAGATCCATTGTGCAATATTGTTATCTGAGTATATTTCATGGATTTCATGAGATAACAACAATATGCTACTTCATCATCCTTAGAAAAACTACATAATGATAATGATAATGATAATGATAATGATAATAATAATAATAATAAAATGAAAAAAAGCAAATTCAACCATTGTTAAAGATGAAGTAAAAAATAAACTAGACACTGCAGGTGAGAATATGGGTTAGCATAGTTATTATATGAAAGTGTAGAAAGTGTGGAGGAAAATTACAAAATGGAGACACAATAGGATTGAGTAAAATATTCAAAGACAATGAATATGAGTATACTTCATAGAAAAGGCCTTTCCATCCTTACTGCAGCACTGTTCACAATTTCTAGATATAATTCAGTTATACATTTTTAACTGAATTGATAAGAAAGCTACACATGTATGTGCACACAAAACGTGTGAGAGACGCCATTAGATATAACCCAACTTTCAAATTGATAATATTATATCATGTAAAACAACACGGCTAGAAATGATATCATTTTATTAAAGAAAATAAATCCAGCACAGAAAAATAAAAGAAATTCCAAGTGTCAACTTAATAAAAGTACATGATAAAACAATTAGCCCACCTTTATAAGTGGAAGGCGAGAGAAAAAAGTACAAACCTGGTTGTTTCAAAGATAAATATTTCATTATACATGCGTAGTAAGTTAATTGTTGTTCCTACCAAATTAGAAGACTTTGAAGATTTCTAATAAATAAATATAATCAATATTTAATAGCTTGGAAATGGTAATTACTACAATATGATCTAGTCCTTTTTTCCCCCTGTTGTTATGGAAAATGACCCAGATGAAAGGAATTTAAGTTAAAGGGGCTTTATTTCACTCACTATTCAAGCCGCAGTCCAACATTCCTGGGAAATCAAGATGACAGTAGCATGAAGCAGCTGATTCCATCACAGGCACATTCAAGGACAGAGGGCAAGGAATACTTGTTCTCAGCTATGTCTCCACTTTTTATATAGTGTAAGTCCCAAGACCAGTGAATGTGTCATTTACTTTCCTTGTGAATATCCCCCTAAATTAATCTAATCAATCTAATGTTTCAGAGGAGTATCCAGAGGCCAAGTAATCTTTCAAACGTGTGCCAGGTTGCTTCTCTATGTAGTGGCTTATCAATACATGTACATGTGGACATGCAATTAGACTAGCACCATTCATTGAAGATGCTATCTTTTTTTCTGTTGTATGCTTTTGTTATCTTTGTCAAATTCAGATGTTCATAACTGTGTGTGTTTATTTCAGGTTCTTCTATTCGATTCCATTGATTCACCAGTCTGTTTCTATGTCAGTTCCCTGCTGTTTTTATTACTGTTGCTCTATAGCACCACTTGAGATCAGGGATGGAGATACCTCAGAAGCCCTTTTATTGTACAGAATTGTTTTTAACTATTGTGGGCTTTTTTGTTTTTCCATATGAAGTTGAGAATTTTTCTTTCAAGGTCTATAAAGAGTTGTGTTGGCAGCTGATGGGAATTGCATTGAAACTGTAGATTGCTTTTGGTAAGATGGCCATTTTTACTATGCTAATCCTGCCATGCCATGAGCATGGGAAATTTTCCCATCTTCTGATATTTTCTTCAATTTCTTTTTCAGAGATTTGAAGTTTTTTTTCATACTAGTCTTTCACCTTCTTGGTTAGAGTTACACAAAGACGCTTTATGATTTTTTGTAGCTATTGTGAAGGGAGCTGTTTCCCTAATTTCTTTCTCAGCCTTTTTTTTCTTTTCTATGAGGAGGGTTACTGATTTTTTTTTTAAATTTAATTTTGTATCCAGTCACCTTGATGAAGGCATTTACCACCTGTAGGAGTTCCCTGGTAGAATTTTCAGGAACAGTCATGTATACTATCATATCATCTGCAAATAGTGACACTTTGGCTTCTTTTCTAGAATCCCCTTGATCTCCTTTAATTGTCTTATTGCTCCAGCAAAGACTTCAAGCACTATGTTGAAGAGATATGGAGAGAGTGGGCAGCCTTGACTTGTCCCTGACTTCAGTGGAATTGATTTAAATTTCTCTCCATTTAGTTTGATGTTGACTATAGACTTGCTGTATATTGCCTTTGCTATGTTTAGGTACATAGCTTGTATTGCTGATCTCTCCAAGACTTAAAACATAAACGGGTGTTGCATTTTATCAAATGATTTTTAAGCATCTAAGGAAATGATAATGTGCTTATTTTCTTTCAATTTTTTTTTTATCTTAAAGATTACATTGATGGATTTCTGAATATTGAACCACCCCTGCATACCTCCGATAAGGCCTACTTGGTCATAGTGGATAATATCTTTAATATGTTATTGGATTTGGATTGCAAGTATTTTATTGAGTATTTTTGCATAGTGTTCATAAGAAATTCTCTTTCTTTTTTGTGTCTTTGTGTGGTTTAGGTGTCAAGGTGATTGTGGCCTCATTGAATGAGTTTGATAATGTTCTTTCTGTTTTGGTTTTGTGAAGGGTATTGGAATTACCTCTTCTTTGAGGGTCTCATACAATTCTGCACTGAAACCATCGGGCCATGGGCTATTTTTGGCTATGAGACTTTTGATGACAGCTTCTACTTCCTTAGGGGATATAGAAATATTTAATTTATTTACCTGATCTTGATTCAGATTCGGTAAGTGGAATTGATCATGAAAATTGTTTATTTCATTTAGGTTTTTAAATTTTGTGGTGTTTAGTCATTTGAAGTAAGACCTAATGATTGTTTAGATTTTCTCAGTGCCTGTTGTTATGTCCCTCATTTCATTTCTGATTTTGTTGATTTGGACAGTGTCTCTCTCTGCCTTTTAGTTAGTTTGCTAAGGTTTTGTCTATCTTGTTGATTTTCTCAAAGAACCAGCTCTTGATTTCATTGATTCTTTGAATTGTTCTCTTTGTTTCTAGTTTACTGAATTTAGCCCTGAGTTTGATCATTTCTAGCCATCTACTCCTCTTGGGTATGGCTGCTTCTCCCCCACCTTCCAGGGCTTTCAAGTGAGCAGTGGAGTTTTATGTTTAATGAGATGTTTAAATTTTTTAAGAAGGCATTTTGTTATGAACTTTCCTCTTAGCACTGCTTTCATTGTGTCCCATAAGTTTTGATATGTTGTGCCTTCATTTTAGGAAGTCTATGATTTCTTTCTTTATTTTTTCCCTGACCTAGCTGTTATTGAGTAAAGAGTTGTTCATTTTCCATGCATATTTAGGCTCTTTGCTAGTTCTGTTGTTGTGGGGGTCAAGCTTTAGTCCATGGTAGTCTGATAAGATTTATGGGATTATTGCAATCTTCTTGTTTCTGTTGAGGCTTGGGTTGTGACCAATGGTATTTTCTATTTTGGAGAAGGTTCTGAGAAAAAGGTATTTTGTTTGTTTGTTTGTTTGTTTATTTGTTTGGGTGAAATGTTCTGTTGATGTCTGTTAGGTCCATTTGATTTTTTTTTACCTCTGTTAGAGCCATTGTTTCTTTGTTTAATTTCTGTCTCATTGAACTGTCCTTTGATAAGAGTGCAGTGTTGAAGTCTCCCACTATTAATGTGGGTGCCCTTGTATTTGGGGCATAGATGTTCAGAATCAAGATATCTTCTTGGTGGAATTTTCCGTTGATGAATATGAAGTAACCTTCCCCATCTCATTTGATTAATTTTGTTTGAAAGTCTATTATATTAGATATTAAAATGGCTACTCCTGCTTGCTTGGTGGGATTGAGGTGTGTTTCTTGTATGCAGCAAGAGTGGTGGGTCTTGTTTATGCATCCATTCTGTTAATCTGTGTCTTTTTATTGGAGAGTTATGTCCATTGATGTTGAGGAAGGTTAATGACCGTTGACTGTTAGATCCTTTTATTTTGATGTTGGTTGTGGTAGTGTGTTTGTGTGCTTGGCCACTTTAATTTTACTGTAGTGAGGTTATTTATTTCCTGTGTTTTCCTGAGTGTAGTTAGCCTTCTTCTGTAAGGCTGGATTTGTGGATAGGTATTGTTTAAATTTGTTTTTGTCGTTGAATCTTGTTTTCTCCATCTATGATGATTGAGAGTTTTGTTGCGTATAGCAGCTTAGGGTGACATCAGTATTCTCTTAGGGTCTGCATGATATCTATGCAGGCCCTTCTGGCTTTCATAGTCTCTGTTGAGAAGTCAGGTGTGATTCTGATGGGTTTGCCATTATATGTTACTTGGTCTTTTTCCCTTACAGTTTTTAATATTTTTTCTTTGTTATGTATACTTACTGTTTTGATTATTGTGTGGCAGGAGGATTTCTTTCCTGGTCTAATCTATTAGGGTTGTAGGTCTCTTCCATGCTTGTAGGCCTTTTCTTTAAATTGGAGAACCTTTCTTCTATTTTAAATATTTGTTGAAAATATTTTCTGGATATATTCCTAGGGGTGGTATAGCTGGATCTTGAGGAAGCACTATTCCTAATTGTCTGAGATAGCACCAGATTGATTTCTAAAGTGGTTGTATATACCACTCCTAGGCATATATCCAAAAGATGCTCAAGTACACAAGGACATTTGTTCAACCATGTTTGTAACAGCTTTATTCATAATAGCCAAACTGGAAACAACCCAGATGTCCCTCAACAGATGTATTGATACAGAAATTGTGGTACATTTACACAAGGGAATACTACTCAGCAATTAAAAACAAGGAAATTATGAAATTTTCAGGCAAATTGGTCAGACCTAGAAAAGATTATCCTAAGTGAGGTATCCCAGAAGTAGAAAGACACACACTCTATATAATCACTTATAAGTGGATACTAGACCTATAAGATAGGATAAACATACTAAAATCTGTACATCTAAAGAAGATAAACAAGAAGGAGGACCCAGGGTAATATCAATCCCTACTTAGAAAGAAAAAGTGGGATGGATATTGGAAGTAGGAGAAAATGAGAAGAAGGATAGGAGACTGCCATAGAAGGCCTCTGAAAGACTCTACATAGCAGTGTATTAAAGCAGATGTTGAGACTCATGGCCAAACTTTGGGCAGAGTGCAGGGAATCATATGAAAGAAGAGAGAGTTAGTAAGATCTGAAAAGGATAGGAGCTCCACAAGGACCAAATATATCTGGGCACAGGGGCTTTTCTGAGACTGATTCTCCAATCAGGGACCATGACAGGATATAACCTAGAACCCCTGCTCGGACGTAGACCATGGCAGCTCAGTATCCATGTGGGTACCCTAGTAAGGGGACGAGGGACTGTTTCTGGCATGAACTCTGTGGCTAGCTCTTTGACCTTCTCACCCCCCATGGGAAGAGCAGCCTCCCTCGGCCACAGAGGAGGACATGCAGCCAGTTCTGGTGAGACCTGATAAGCAAGGTCAGATGTAAGGGGAAGAGGACCTCCCCTATCAGTGGAGTAAGAAAGGGTCAGGGAGGAGATGAGGGAAGGAGGGTGGGATTGAGAGGGAATGAGTGAGAGGGCTACAGCTGGGAAACAAAGTAAACAAACTGTAATATAAAAAAAAATAAATATAAGAAATATTTTTAAAAAGGTATGAAAAAAGAAAGAAAGGATTTTTCCTGGCCTTGGAGATTGGAATTTTCTTTTGCTCTTCTTTTCTCTATTTCTACTATTCTTAGGTTTTGTCTTTTCATGTTGCCCTTGATTTCTTGGATGGTTTGTGTCAGGAATTTTTTTAGATTTAATATTTTCTTTGACAAATCCATCAGCTTCTTCCATTGTATCTTCGATACCCGAGATTCTTTCTTCCATCTCTTCTAATTTATTTTATATACTTACTTCTGTAATTTTTGTTTTCTTCCCTAAGTTCTCTCTTTCATTGATTTCCTTCGTTTGTGTTTTTTTTTTAATGTTTCCATTTCCATCTTCAGATTTAAACTGTTTTGTTAATTTCCTTCACAGTTTTTTTTATTTTTTTGCTTTTCCTTCAATTTCATCACTTGTTTGTTTGAACTTTTCTCTATTTCTTTCATTTCTTTTAGTGATTTAATTATTTCTTCTCTAAAGGCCACAAACTGTCTGTATCTTCCTATATTTCTTTATGGATTTATTCAGTTCCTCCATTATGATCTTCATAAGCATACATTTAAGGGCATTTTTTTTTTGAATTTCACTTATGTTAGGGTATCCAGGGCTGCTTGCTCTTGAATAACTGGGTTCTGGAGGTACCATATTGGTTTGGCTTTTGGTGATTGTGTTTTTTTTTTTTTTTTGTTGGCCTTTACCCATCTGGCTGTCTCAGGCTTTGGCTGTTAGTTTCTGGTGGCTGGTGTAACCTTTGGGGTTGGTGGTGGGGTGAGAGAAATCCCCTTTGCAGGAAAATTGTTGTCCCTGAAGGAACTCTCCTCAGCTTTTTAGGTATGGTCCCAATTCTCAGGGAATTGCCACTGCTCTCCTCAGGTGTATGGTTCTGTGAGTGAACTGTGCTCCTTAGGAGCCCTAGGGCACTCCTCTCAACAGAATAATTCCTAGAGACAGATGCCCTGCCACTTGCTTTCATGCTCTAATTTAATGAGCTGCTCCTGCTTTTACACTTTGCTGGGCACAGCCATCTTGAAGAACCACAGAGCCCCGAGGTTTGGTCAGTTTCACTATGGAGATAGGTTGAGCTTTGGAGCAGTGTTTAGGCCTGATCCTGGGGCCCAGGTGTCTGTTGGTCTGAGTTTGGAGCTCTGTGTCCCAGTACCCAAGGGGTATTCAGTGGCTGGAGAGTACAGCAGACAGGTTGTAGCTGAAAGCTAGAGCCCCTGAACCTGTAGAGACCCAGGAACTTTTCTGGGGGTTACCTGGGTGTCCTTAGGTCAGACCTGATGTTTCCCTCACTATGGGGTTTCACCTGACAGGGAGACCCAGTCTGTGATGTTTTGGGATCTACATTCCAGTCTAGGATGGTGAGCAGAGCACACAGGTGTGCGGCTATGAGCTAGGTACTAGCTCCTGCATGAACTTGGGAACAATTCTGGGGGAGGGGGCTTTGGCCAGGTGACCTGAGGTCAGACCTAATTGCTTCCTTCACTGTGGGATTTTTTTCTTAACTGGGAAATTCATTTTCTGGTGTTAGGGGTCCCACAGTTCTGTCCAGGATGATGAGTAGTGGGAGCAAGTGTGTGGATCTGGATCCACAGTTTGGTCTGTTCATCCCTGTGCAGTCACTGATGCCCTGCTGATTATACATAGTATATTCTCATTGCTGCCATCCCATATTGGAATGCCCTGTTCCTCAAGGGGAAGTAATGGCTTCTATACCCTTTCATAATTTTTTATGACTTATCAACCATACCCAACTCCAGCAGTTAGAAAACATATTCTGTGATTATTTTTACTTTATTTATTTATTTATTTTACTTTATATATATATATATATCATATATATCTTACTCTATTTATTTTTACTGTATTTATTTATTTAGGTGTTTATATACATACATATGCATATATTGCAGCAATTCTATCATAGTGTATGGATGTTCACATTATTGAGTGCGTACTCTTAGTTATTTTTATTATTGTCATGACTTTATATATAAAAGATAGCTTTCACGGAATTATAAAAGAAACTTCTGATTTATTCTCCTTTATGCACTGTTGATTAGAAGGGATGACTATAATTATACTCATTGCTTACAGGGCACTTATCATCTTTATGCATTAATATACTCAATGGACTCCTTTCCTATCTGGTAGATTATTATTCCCCTCCTGTCATTTGGGACGTGCAGGGAACCATGGAGTTTGCTTGGCCACGTGTCAGAAATGTGTTTGAAAGGCATGTGTTATAGAATTTTCAGGTTAGTCTAAGGCTTCTGTGGTACAATGTGCCTTCCAGTTCTCGAGAGACTGATGTGCTCCCTGAAGCTGCGAAACTTCACGGCCACTCCATGTTTCCCTGTATGTTTTTCAGAAGTCAAGGATGCATGGAAGCATGACAGGACAATTGGTATTAGTCATTAATCTTATGTACCCTGTATACCTTGCAAACATCACTGTATCCTAGCAAATATAACTGTATAGATCCTGACAATTGCCATTATATTCTGTTTCTGATAAAAGTATAAAAAGTCTGATTGCTCTCAATGAAATTTCTACAGCTTCAGTCTTTCTGTAGACTCTCCAAAAGGCCTGACTTACTTCTTCACTGCCGTATTAGGTGACCTTAGCAGGTATGTAAGTACAGGCTTCTAAAGTAAGGATGAGGTCAGATTTGGATTTGGATTTGTAAGTTCATTAAAACACCCTTTTCCCACCTCGTCCTTTATTATCTCATCTCTTTATGGAACTTCTAGCCTGAAGGTAATTCCCAATGCCTCTTAATGTCCGGATATTCTTACAGGGAAAGACCTATAATGCTTTGGTTCAGTCTATGTTTTAATCCCACAGAAGTAAACTATCAAGCAAACAGCAAAAGCTTCCACCTATTTGCCTGCAAATTTCATGATGTCTTTGTTTTTAATAGGTGAGTAGTATTTCATTGCGTAAGTGTACCACCATTTCTTTATCCATTCTTTTGTTGAGGGGCATCTGGGTTGTTTCCAGTTTTTCGGTATTCCAGATAAAGATGTTATGAGCATAGTCGAACAAATGTCCTTGTATGATAGAGCATCTTTTAGGTATATGCACAGCAGTGGTATAGCTGTGTCTTGAGGTTGAGCTATTCCCAATTTTCTAATAGAGTACCAGATTGATTTCCAAAGTGGCTGAACAAGTTTGCACTCCCACCAGCAATGGAGGAGTGTTCCCCTTTCTCCATATCCCCTCCTGCATATTCTGTAACTTGAGTTTTTGATCTTAGCCATTCCAACAGGTATAAAATGGAATCTCAGAGTCATTTCTGATTTCCCGGATGGCTAAGGACATCAAGCATTTCTTTAAGTGCTTTACGACGATTCAGGATTCCTCTTTTGAGAGATTTGTTTTACTCTGTACCCCATGTGAGAGGCTCCACTCAGCAACAGCTCTAAACAGATCATGAGCCTCATAGCCAAATATTAGGCAAGGTGTAGGGAGCTTTATGGAAATGTAGAGGGAAGGAGAAAAGGACCTGGAGGTGATAGGAGCTTCACAAGAAGACCAATAGAGCCAACTAACCAGGGCCAAGACTAGCCTGCTGAGACAGAAGCATCAACCAGGGACCTTGCATGGACTGGACCTAAGCCTTCTACAAAGTTGTAGCTGAAGGGCAGTTCAGGTCTCATGTGGGTTCCCTAATAAGGTGAGACAGAATGATCTCTGGAATGGACTCTCTTGCCAGCTTTTCAATTACTTACCCCTGGAGGGACTGGCTTGTCAGGCCATGGTGGAAAAGAACACACTAGCTCTGAATTGCAAAGTTGGGGTGGATGGGAAGGGGATCTCTCCATTTCAGAGGAATAGGGAAGGGGATGGGGAAACAGAGGGAGGGTGGGACTGGCAGGTGAGGAGATATGGTGATAAGACCAGCATATAAAGCTAATTAATTAATTAATTAATGAACATAAAAATATTATATTTAAAAACAAGAGCAAAAACTTCCTTTTTCCATATCATTTTTTTTATGGGCTGACACTAGAAAATATGGGCCAGAATTAGGGTTGGTCTTTCGACCTCAATTAATCCAATCAATGAAATCCTTCACAGACATGCCCAATGGCTTGGGTTTAGTTAATTCTGGATGTAATCAATTTGACATCCAAGATTAGTCAACAGAGAGGAGTATGCCCATTTGCAAGTTTTCCTAAGTGTGTTCAGTAGTTCACAAGCTGAATGTACAACTACTTACACAATAATTACCACAGGAGTGAATTAATTATATCTTTCTCTCTTTCTCCTTTACTTTGTTTAGTAGCAACACACTCTGCAGATTCTAGCCCATGAATAAGTATTTTTCCTATAATTAGAACTAGTTGTTTAGGATTCAGGGATAGCTGCACACTGACCACTTGAACACCAGTCTCAGATTGATGGAAGTTCATTGAATGCTGAACAAAAACTGACTGTTCAGGGACACAATCTGTTCCTGAGAGCCAGACTGTGACTCTGGTCTGTTTCTAAGGCAGGGTTTTTATATGAAAAACTGTAACTAAGTAGCAACCAGGTAACCAGGTGCAAGAAACAAGGGGTTGGGGAGTATTACATTATTTTAACCAGCTAAACATAATCAATTTTATTCCAAGTACATTGTATCTAGGTAGTTAAACAAAGCATTTTATGCTGATTGGCTAGGATATAGGCTTGGGGACTTTCCAGTTCCCCACTGTTCTGGGAGAAAGGAATATAGTCAGATGTTGCCATAGTAATCTAATAGAACATGCAGCTATTTCTAATTTAAGCAGAACATGCATTTACCATTTATTGTTTTATTCTATACAGCAAGTATTGAAATATTGAATTGTATTCTGATCTCAGGCAGGTAGGGCCTGAGAATCTGAACTCTATTTCACCTTATAATTAAAATGGAGTCTTGGAGGCAAAATGGCTTCTGATATGCTAAAGGGGACAGTAGGAGTTAACAGGGGAGGTACAGTTACAGAAAGAACTGAGGTAGGTCTCCACAGGGGGGCTGAAGAGTTTAATCTGGTTAAGCAAGTTACAACATAATGTCTGTTTTCAAAAAATAATTGGGGGGGGGAGTTGATGCTAGTATTACTTTTACACCTTACAGAGCTTTTTATTCAAAATTTGTTTTCCTTTTAAAGTGTATTTTTTAAATAAAAGTTTGCTACAATTTGTACATATTTGAGGTGCATTATGCTCTTGATTTGTTTGATGTAATTTCAATTGCAATGAATTCTCAGAGGTTTTTTTTTTTTAAGTTCTTTAACTTAGTTGTAGTATTTTTTCATAACAAATTAAAAGATATATTTTATATAAATAAAAGGTCAGTATGAATGATCTCTACAGGTTTCTGTGAAAAGTTTTGTTGTCTTTTGGTTTGTGTTTCATAAATTTTCTTTTAGTCAAGAAATTAAAGTTAAGTTGTCCACTTCCAGTGATTCATTTTTTTTAATTTTTATTAATTACACATTATTCGCTTTGTATCTCCCCATAAACCCCTCTTCCTCTCCTCCCAATCCCACCTTCCCTCCCCCTTCTCCACACATGCCCCTCCTCAAGTCCACTGATAGGGGAGGTCCTCCTCACCTTCTTTCTGACCCTAGTTTATCAGGTCTCATCAGGAGTGGCTGCATTGTCTTCCTCTGTGGCCTGGTAAGGCTGCTCCCCCCTCAGGGGGAGGTGATCAAAGAGCAGGCTAATAAGTTCATGTCATAGACAGTCCCTGTTCCCATTACTATGGAACTCACTTGGACACTGAACTGCCATGGGCTACATCTGTGCAGGGGTCTAGTTTTTAATGAAACCACGTTTAGTTTCTTTTTCTGTATATCTCATATTGAGATATACTCAACTGTGCTGAGAGTGCTCACAGAAACTATGAATAGAGTGCTGTTCAAGACACTATTGCTAACTTAAATGTTTTAGATGTTGAATTTAGTGAGAAAAAAAGTATAAAGGAAAACATAGATTCATTATTTGTGTAGAAGTTTATTGTTTTCTCTTGAGTTTTGTATAAGAGACTAGCTTCCTTACGTAAGCTGGAAAATAGGTGCGATGGTCATGTGCATCCTAAGCAAACCTTTTATTTTCCTGGGTTTCTTTTTCTCTAAAGCTAAAGTCTAATAAGTGAACGCTAAGCTGTCACATCTCACAAGGCTTTCAACCTAACCAGCTTAATACAGATGAACAGTAAATTTGAGAGTTAGGGGTGGTCAATGCTTTTAATAAAATTATCTTAAATGAGATTACTTATTAATAAAGCTACTTGAAATTAATTAATAAAGCTACTCAGAAATTAATTTTGATAAGTAGGAAATAACTTTAATAGTAAGTATACCTCCCTAATTTAAGTATGCTTAGATTAATTGATTGATATTTTATCTAAATGAAAAGAAAGACAGACTATCAACTGTGCTGCCTAACTTTTATAGAGCATTTATTGTGGACATAAGCATAGAAACATAAACAGACTTGCATCATGAATTTTGTCTCCATTTGGCACCAGGGGAGTGCAGTATCTTTGCATATTATCACTTTTTCACTTTAAGGGCTAAAGGGTAATAACGAAACAGGTGAAACCTGAAGATAGAGTTTTTTTCTAATACTCATTTTCTAATAATCAAATACATTTTATTAAAGGCCAAACACAAAATTATCTAATAATAGTCAAGGACATGTTTTGTTGTTGGTACCTATCATCTTGAAAAGAAATGTACACATGTTTTCCTCCACCATCAGAATTCATTAGGAAGTATGCTCGGATAATGTATGGTGCAGACTCTTTTTTTTTTTAGCTCATTCTGCACCAAATCATAAGTAATTTAAGAGGCTGAGAACATAAAACAATATTACTGACTGAGGACAAGTTGCATTTTTCATAAAATTCAATAATTAAAGTGGACTAAAAAATTTTAAGAGATACAGTTTTTTGCTTAAAAAAGTGAAGATATATATACACACACACACACACACACACACACACACACATTAATACTTTGGGTATATACCAAGGAGTGGTATAACCCAAAAAATATTCCACCATACCACAAGGACACTTGCTCAACTATGTTCATAGCACATATTCATAATAGCTAGAAATTAAAAACAAACTAGCTATCCCTCATCTGAATAATGGATAAAGAAAATGTGATTCATTTACATAATAGAGTATTACTCAGCTATTAAAAACAATGATGTTATGAAAATTTCAGGAAAATGGGTAGAACTAGAAAAGCTCATCCTGAGTGAGCTAACTCAGACCCAGAAAGACAAACATGATATGTCCTTACTCATACATGGAGTTTAGCCATAATGTAAAAGGATAATCATGCTAAAATCCACAGACCGAGGAAAATTAGGTAACAAGGAGAAATCAAGGAAGGAAAATAAGGTAGACATTAGGGTGGACATGGAAAGGAGAACTTATATAGAAGAAGTGGCAATAAGAACAGAAGGGACCAACCAGGTGGAGGGAGAATGGAAGAAGAGGTTACTAGGAAAGATAATGGAAATGGGGGCAAGGAGATGTCTCTGGTATGTGCTAGAAGGCGAGGACAATGGAAAATCTTAACAATCTATCAGGGTGACCCTATCTAAGACTCCTGGCAGCAAAGGATAGGAGCCTGACCTGACCATATCCTGTAACAAGGCAAGACTTCCAATAGAGGGATTGGGATACCAACTCAACCATGAAAATTTAGTCAACAATTTGTCCTGCCTACAAGTTGTACAGGGTTAAAGATTGAGCATAAATTCAGGGAACAGACGACCATGGGTTCAGCTTTAGACTGATGCTGTGAGAGGGAGCCCACCCCTGACATACTGACGATGTTCTGTTATACTTATAGACAGGAACCTAGGATTACAATCATCTGAGAGGCTCTACCCAGCAACTGATGGAAAAGATGCAGAGACCCATAGGCAAATATTAGGTTGAGCTTGGGAATCTTGCAGAAGAGAGAAGGAAAGACTGTAGGAGCCAGAGGGATCAAGAACACCACATACAGAATCAACTAACCTGGGCCCATAGTGGCTCACAGAGATTGACCACTAACCAGAGAGTTTGCATGGGACTGACCTAGACCCTCTGAACATATGTAACAGTTGTGTAAGTTTGTCTTCATGTGAGACTCCTAACAGAAGGAGAAGAGGCTGTCTGTTGCCTGCCTTTGGGACCCTTTACCCTAACTGGTCTGCCTTGGCTTGCCTCAATAGGAGATGTGCCTAATCATATTGCAACTTAATATGCCAAGGCTGGTTGATATACATGAAAGACCTCCCCTTTTCTGAAGAGAAAGTGGATAGAGTTGAGGGGAGATGGAGGAGGAAGGATTGGGAAGAGAGAAGGGAGGAGAAACTGCTGTCAAGATGGAAAGTAATAAATAAAATTTAAATTTTAAATAAAATTTTAAATAAATAAAATAAAAATTTTAAATAAAATTTAAAAATTATCTTTTGCAATGCCTGTACACTTTACCTATTGATTGAGTTTTGTTTTTGTAGAAAATAACTGCTATTCAAGTGATCAGAGAAGCATTGTTACTGAGGAGACATACACTAGAATCCTAAGAGTAGAGGATGAAAACTTTACAGGATGTCATCTTAGCTTCAAAGAATTTAGGTCAAGACATGTATCAACCAGAAACACAATAACCCTGAGAACACTGCTTCAACTAAGAGGTCAAGTTTACCTTCTGTTAATAAGACTACTAAAAATATGAACATTGATTTGCTGCAACAAAAATGATATTATTTTGTTCATTTTAGTAATAAAAGTATTAATAAGTTTATAACAACAATAACAAAAAGCCATGAGAAAAACAAGGCAAGTTGAAATTAGGGGAATTCTTCAGAATATTTTTGCAGCAATAATTGATAACATAGTCACCCAGGAATTAAGGCAACTAAGGAACACTAAGAAATTATTATATATCAACAGACAGTAAGCAAGAGTAATGGCATGAGAAAGAAATAAAACAGAAGGTCCTATGCTGGATCCTTAAAAATAAAAAAGGAAGTTAGTGCAATAAATGGTCAAATCTATGTATTATCTATACAATCTGTGATATCATATCAGCATAAACTGCCTTGTGGTGATGGGTTGCTATGGATTGTGGATGTTAATATTAGCAGAGCTGAAGAGATTACAGAAATCTTTTGCTATTTATTTAAAAGTTCAATTTATTACTTTTTGAAAATTTCTTGTATCATATTCATTTCTTCTCTGCTAACTCTTCGAGATCCACATCCCTTTCTCTACCCACCTAATGTTGTGTCTTTTTAGCATTTTAAACCTATCAAGTCCAATGTGTGTTTTTCACATACTACTGGGCAAGACATCATCCAATAGACTATGGACCACCTGCCAGGAACAACACTGTTAGAGAAAACTGACTTTCTCTTTCCAGCAGATATCAACT
This sequence comes from Psammomys obesus, assembly GCF_907164565.1. Lineage (NCBI taxonomy): Eukaryota > Metazoa > Chordata > Mammalia > Rodentia > Muridae > Psammomys > Psammomys obesus. The sequence goes on from NW_026585797.1 coordinate 11,632,544, forward strand.
AACAATAGCTCCTTAGTTATGGGTGTGACTTTATGCCCATATCTACCCTTCATGCTGGGATTATGTCTGGTGTAGAACTGTATAACTCTAATTCATGCTGTCAAAACTGTGGTGAATGCATACCTACAAGTTCCTTTTTGTGGCTCAAAGGGTTCATTTACAAGTGAGACAAGTGATTATTCTCCTCTAGTAGCATGCATAGTACATTCCGGAACTATAAAAATGTCCCTATGGACAAAGCAACCAGGTCAATACTATCTTGATATGTGCACGCATTGTGATTCATGTGTATGTGTCTTCAGCAATAGGGTTTTCCTGTCAAGTTCTGGAGTGTAATCAAGATAAATGGCAATAGCTAATAGGTTTGGGGCCTTTTGGCTATTGAACAATAGCTTTAAAAGAAGTACCTAACTCCAGGCACTGAGATTTGTACTTGTTTCCCTGTGCTATCTTGTAAGGGCATTGTTGCCTCCTTCTAGGTTGACTCATTTAAACTCTTTAATATATGAACATGAACATAGTTTACAAGCTTCCACAGTAGTAGTTTCCTATATGACTGTCTCACAAGGACCTTTAGGTTCATTTTCCTTCCCCATACAATGTCCTCTACCCTAACTTCCCATCTCCACATTTAGACCTATATTATTTTTTCCACACCCAAAATACCATGTTAATATATGAACATGAATATAGTTTATAAGCTTCCACAGTAGTAGTTTCCTATATGACTGTCTCACAAGGACCTTTAGGTTCATTTTCCCTCCCCATACAATCTCCTCTACCCTAACTTCCCATCTCCACATTTAGACCTACATTATTCTTTCCACACCCATCATACTATGTATGTTCTTCCTTTTTGCTATTCAAGATTCCCTTATAGCCTCTTAATAGTTCCATGACCTGTATAGGTATTCCTAATGAAACACACAGAACTTTTCTTTATGTCTAGTATATCAAAGTTAAGAATCAAGAAGAAGTTTTAAAATTCAGTGAAAATATTTAAGAGGTCTCGTTATTGTATGTGAGAAAGCAAAGAAGCCTATATGAAAGGCGGAGGTGTGAGAAAGCTTTAAATTCAGGTATGTGTCTGATGTTCTTCACAGGAAATGCAAAGGAGTTTTCCGAAAAATCACATACAACTCCATGCATGCATGCGCAAGACATAATGAGTAGAGAAATAATTGCCAGACAAAAAGCATGGGCTGTTGAGGCAGGCTCATCTCCTTTGAAACCTGTGCCTTAGGACTGGGAAATGGCTAAGTGAGTAACGGCACTTGAAGAACAATCCCGAGAGCCTGAAATTACGTCCTCATCATCTATGTAAGACCCATGTGTGTAGGTACTTGAAGCGGGGAATAATGAAAGGCAGAGCTTGGGAGTTCAGAGACTTTCTCACAGGAATCAACTGGAGAGCAATAGACCTGCATAACTGAAGTGTTCTCTGGCACTACATGGGTTAAGAACCTCACACGCAGCACACACACATGCACACGCACACTAACACTTGCATGTCGAAGCTAAGATCTGCCGGAGTGGTTCAGCAGTTATTAGTGCTTACTTCTCTTGTAGACAACCTGAGCTCAGTTCCCAGCACTCAGGCGTGTAACTCCAGCTCTAGAATATCTATACTCCTGCTTGGCACTCATGTGCACATTTCCTCACCAACTCCCCACATACACAGAATTAAAGAATAAAATTAATCTTTAAAACATATTTTTTTTCTGTTTAAAAAGCACCCAAGTTTTCCACTGGGTCACTATGTGACCAGTTTTTCCATCCTGCACCACTACCTAATTGTAACCTTTCCTTTATGCTAAATACAGATAAAAGCTTATTTTGCATATTTGCTGGATTTGTTGAATTAAAGTAGTTAAATAAGGCTATTAACCACACCTACATAGCCATCTTTTCCTGTTTAACAGCATAAACCTCAAAAAAAATTAAAGGATAAAAACTACATTCTACTTACAATACTATATAACAGTCATAGTATTAGCTCTAAATTCTATGACTATATATTTTAATGTGGTTGTAGGTCTAGGTTATATTACATGTTCTCACATTTCTCTGTAGGTTTTTATCATGCTTCTATGGTATATACTTAAAGTGAGAGTTATCCTTATCATTGAAGATATGATTATGAATTTTGTCAAAATTAGAATTAAAATAAAAATGAATGTATTATGTTTAACATATATGTTCTTGGATTATTTCTTTTATAAGAAGTATACATTAATATTAACAGCATTCTTTTTTATTTTTTTAATTTTATTTTTTTCTTACATCAGTTACATTTTTTTAATTTTATTTTTCTTTTTAGTTACATTTTGATAACTCTGTGTCCCAGCTGTATCCCACTCCCTCATTCCCTTCCCAACCCCACACTCCCTCCCTGGTCTCCTCCCTGCCCCTTTCTAAGTCCACTGATAGGGGAGGACCTCCTCCCCTTTCATCTGACCCTGTTTTATCAGGTATCTTCAGGGCTGGCTGCAAAGTCCTCCTCTGTGGCCTAACAGACTGCTCCTCCCCTGGGGGTGGGTGTCAAACAGCCTGCCCTTGAGATCCTGTTAGAAATAGTCCGTGTTCCCCTTACTTTGGAAAACTACTTGGTTACTGATCTACCACAGGCCACATCCGAGCAGAAGTTCTAGGTTATATCCATAGATGGTCCTTGGTTGAGTGTCAGTCTCAGAAAAGACCCTGTGCCCAGATATATTTGGTCCTTGTAGAGCTCCTATCCTTTCCATATCATACTAACTTCCCTTCTTTCATATGATTCCCTGCACTCTGCCGAGGGTTTGGTTATGAGTCTTAGTGTCTGCTTTGAAACACTGCTAGGTAGAGTCTTTCAGATGCCTTTTGTGGTAGACTCCTGTCATAAGTTCAATGCACATCCCATTTGTCTTTCTAAATGAGGATTAATCACCTTTGCCTGTGTCCACTTTCTTGATTATCTTCTTTAGGTGTGTAGATTTCATTATGTTTATCATATCTTGTAGGTCTATATAAGCGAGTATATACCAAGTTTGTCTTTCTCCTTCTGGGATACTTCACTCAGAATGATCTTTTCTAGATCCCACCATTTGCCTGCAAATTTCATGATTTCCTCCTTTTTGATTGCTGAGTAGTATTCCATTGTGTAAAAATACCACAATTTCTGTATCCATTCCTCCGTTGATGGACATCTGGGTTGTTTCCAAGTTCTGGTTATTACAAATAAAGCTGCTAAGAACATGGTTGAACAAATGTCCTTGTTGTACTTGAGCAAATTTTGGGTATATACCTAGGAGTGGTATAGCTGGGTCTTGAGATAGCACTACTCCTAGTTGTCTGAGAAACCGCCAGATTGACTTCCAGAGTGGTTGAACCAGTTTACATTCCCACCAGCAATGGAGGAGGGTTCCCTTTTCTCCACAACCTCTCCAGCATGTGCTATCACTTGAGTTTTTCATCTTGGCCATTCTGATGGGTGTAAGGTGAAATCTCAGGGTCATTTTGATTTGCATTTCCCTAATGGCTAATGAGGTTGAGCATTTCTTTAAGTGTTTCTCTGCCATTCGATGTTCCTCTTTCGAGAATTCTCTGTTTAGCTCTGTTCCCCGTTTTTTAAGTGGATTACTTGGTTTGTTGCTTTTCTGCTTCTTTAGTTCTTTATATATACTGGATATTAGCCCTCTGTCAGATAAAGGGTTGGTGAAGATTCTTTCCCAATCTGTAGGCTATTTGTTTTGATGACAGTGTCTTTTGCTTTACAGAAGCTTTTCAGTTTCATGAGATCCCATTTATTGATTGTTGCTCTTAGAGCCTGTGCTGTTGGTGTTCTGTTCAGGAAGTTGTCTCCTGTGCCAATGAGTTCTAGGCTGTTTCCCACTTTTTTTTCCAACTGATTTAGAGTATCTGGTTTTATGTTGAGGTCCTTGATCCACTTGGACTTTAGTTTTGTGCAGGGTGATAAATATGGATCTATTTTCATTTTTCTGCATGTAGACATCCAGTTGGTCCAGCACCATTTGTTGCAGATGCTGTCTTTTTTCCATTGAATGGATTTGGCTTCTTTGTCAAATATTGAGTATTCATAGGTGTGTGGGTTTATTTCTGGGTCTTCTATGCGATTCCATTGATCCTCCTTTCTGTTTCTATGCCAATACCATGCAGTTTTTATTACTGTTGCCCTGTAGTACAGCTTGAGATCAGGAATGGAGATACCTCCAGATGATCTGTTGTTGTACAGGATCGTTTTGGAGATTCTGGGTGTTTTGTTTCTCCATATGAAGCTGAGAATCTTTTTTTCAAGGTCTGTAAAGAATTGAGTTGGTATTTTGATGGGAATTGCATTGAATCTGTAGATTGCTTTGGCAGGATGGCCATTTTCACAATGTTAATCCTACCAATCCATGAGCACGGGAGATCTTTCCATCTTCTGAGATCTTCTTCAATTTCTTTCTTCAAAGACTTGAAGTTTTTCTCAAACAGGTCTTTCACTTGCTTGGTTAGAGTCACACCAAGGTACTTTTTGTTATTAGTGGCTATTGTGAAGGGTGTTGTTTCCCTACTTTCTTTCTCAGCCTTTTTGTCTTTGGTATACAAGAGGGCTTCTGATTTTTTTGAGTTGATTTTGTATCCTGCCACTTTGCTGAAGGTGTTTATCAGCTGAAGAAGTTCTCTGGTTGAATCTTTGGGGTCTCTCATGTATACTATCATATCATCTGCAAATAGTGACACTTTGACCTCTTCCTTTCTGATTTGTATCCCCTTGATCTCCTTTAGTTGTCTTATTGCTCTAGCTAGAACTTCAAGTACTATGTTGAAGAGACATGGAGACAGTGGGCAGCCTTGTCTTGTCCCTGATTTCAGTGGGATTGATTTAAGTTTCTCTCCATTGAGTTTGATGTTGGCTATAGGCTTGCTGTATATTGCCTTTACTATCTTTATGTATGTGCCTTGTATCCCTGATCTCTCCAAGACTTTAAACATAAATGGGTGTTAGACTTTGTCAAATGCTTTTTCGGCATCTAAGGAGATGATCATGTGGTTTTTCTCCTTCATTTTGTTTATGTGGTGGATTACATTGATGGATTTCCATATGTTGAACCACCCTTGCATTCCTGGGATGAAGCCTACTTGGTCATGGTGGATGATATCTTTGATGTGTTCTTGGATTCGGTTTGCAAGTATTTTATTGAGTATTTTTGCATCAATGTTCATAAGAGAGATAGGTCTGAAGTTCTCTTTTTTGGTTGGATCTTTGTGTGGTTTAGGTATCAAAGTGACTATGGCTTCATAGAATGAGTTTGGTAGTGTTCCTTCTGTTTCTATTTTATGGAATAGTTTGAGGAGAATTGGTGTTAGTACTTCTTTGAAGGTCTTGTAGAATTCTGCGCTGAAGCCATCTGGTCCAGGGCTTTTTTTGGAGGGGAGACTGTTAATGACTGCTTCAATTTCCTTGGGAGATATAGGACTATTCAGTCTTTCTACCTGATCTTGACTTAATTTTGGTAGATGGAATCTGTCAAGAAAATTGTCCATTTCATTTAGATTTTCAAATTTTGTGCCATATAGGCTTTTGTAGTATGACCTTATAATTGTTTGGATTTCCTCAGTGTCTGTAGTTATGTCCCCATTTTCCTTTCTGATTTTGCTGATTTGTATGGTTTCTCTCTGCTTTTTAGTTAGTTTGGCTAAGGGTTTCTCTATCTTGTTGATTTTCTCAAAGAACCAGCTTTTTGTTTCATTGATTCTTTGGATAATTTTATTTGTTTCTACTTGATTGATTTCTGCCCTTAGGTTGATTATTTCCAGCCGTCTGCTCCTCTTGGGTGTATCTGCTTCTTTTTTTTCTAGGGTTTTCAGTTGGGCCATTAAGTTGTTTGTATGTGATGTTACGGATTTCTTCTTGTAGGCACTTAGTGCTATAAATTTTCCTCTGAGCACTGCTTTCAATGTGTCCCATAAATTTGGGTATGTTGTGCCTTCATTTTCATTGAATTCTAGAAAGTCTTTAATTTCTTTCTTTATTTCTTCCTTGACCCAGCTGTCATTGAGTAGTAAGTTGTTCAGTTTCCATGTGCGTGTCGGCTTTTTGTTGTTTCTGTTGTTGTTGATGTCCAGCTTTAGTCCATGGTGGTCAGATAGTATACAAGGGATTATTTCAATCCTTTTGTATCTGTTGATTAACAGCATTTTAAAATGATTTAGTAGCTCAGATTTTACTGTCTTCCTCCATTTACTATATTTTTCAGTGAGGTCGCCATTTTTTGTGAAGAGGCCTACCACAACCTTTTTTATTATCAAGAGATTAGAGGAATGTGAATTTTCTATCAAGCCTTTGCACCTCCTTGTGGCTACCCTTGTGATTCTTTGGTTATACAGATTTCTACTTGTGGGAATTCCCATAGGCCACCTCCATGCTCTATACCTGAGTCTATTGTCTATAGTTTTCCTCCCTTGTGCATTTCTTACTCATTTTCTGATGACTTTAGCATTCTTCCTTTATAGTTTGCTCTCAAGGTCATGCTTCTTTCTGCTTTTACAGCATGATGCCATCCTTGATCCAGCAAGAATGTTTTAAGATTTATGGGGATAGGGACAACAGGTATTTAACTACGTAAAAGTAAGAAGATACCATCAATTATCCACTTTATGTAGAGTCAAATTAAAAAAAAATTTAAAATGGAAACAAGTCATTGTTTTCCTCTTTGAAGAAGGAAAGTTAGATTCAACTTCCAAGTTTAAATATGTGATACTAGTTTTGAGAATTTTAAAAACCAGCAAGCCAGGGTCATAGCACTTTATAAATTAGTAAGGATATATATATATATAATAAATTTGCCACTCAAGAACTTTAACTCTCAGTTGTTTAATTTGGGGATTAAAAAAAAACATATTTATTAAATTGTGACAGTTAACTATTAAGGCTACCTATTACTGCTGTTTCTTTGCCAAACTGAAACTCTATCCCTAATAAGGTACACCTTCACTTTCTCACTACCCCAGACACCAGCAACCACCATTTTGTCTGAAGTCTCCAAGGCTCTTACTACTTCAGTTGTCTAGATCTATGCAATATCTTATTTTCTGTGTATAACTAGCTTATTTCCCTTATTCTAACTATCCATTTAGCTGAACCAAGCTCCATTGCAAGGGTTTATCAGTCTTTGGAGATATCTGCTCTTCATCTGCAAATTATATAATCTAGTACCAGAACTGTTTGATTATATAGTAATTGCCCTTATTACGTTTTGGTAAATAACCATACAGAATAACTTTAGTAGATTGCCTCTTTTACCTACAGTGATCAAACATTCCAAATCCTCCAGCACATTACACCTCCCACCCCTTCCTACTGGGGGAGTTTGTTCTGTTATGTTATATGAACCACCTCTGGATGTTTGGTATCCTTCATTTTACATTGTTTTGCATTTTCATAATAATTAAAGAGGTAGAGGATTTTTACACGTCCTTATTGGAAATTTGTAAATATACATTGGAGAAACATTTAAAGAATTTGTTCATTTAATTTTTAAAATCTCTGCAATTAAGTTTAAAATACAAATTAGAAACATAAACAAGTATAAGACAAGGAGGAAAGAGAGAAGAGAGATGAGTCTGGCTTCAGTCTCACATGTGAAGCTTTCCCTAATGTTGTTCATGTTGCCGTAGAGAGCAGAAGCTAAGCCAGCTGCAGTTAGCTGGAGTCAGCAGTTTATGTGAAGAGGCCTACCACAAACTTTTATATTTTCTAGAATTAGAGGAATGCAAAATTTCTATCAAGCTGCAGTTAGCTGGGGAGTGTTATATCATAGCTGAAATAATGGCAGCAAAGACTCCACAGGTTAGGTAGAAATGACAACATCTGGAGGCAACAGACCCGTAATCAGAACAGATGGCTCTTCCCCAAGAGATATAAAAGTAAACCACTCTCCTTAAATAAGCCATCTGTCTGAATAATCATTTTCAGCAATTAATAAAGAAGGCATTTGAAGGGCTGAGAATTATAATAGTTCTAAAACAAGGAAGATAAAAGAACTACTATTTAACTAATTATAAATGATTAAAAAAAACACTGTTTCTAGACATCTATGTTGAATAAAGAATAGTTTCTGTTTTTATTTCCCATCTGAAACACTTTTCGGAGATAGCTGAGTTGGCAAAAGGCAAATCAATAGATCAGTGCAGAATGCAGTGAGAAATTTGACTTACCTGTCAGCTATGTGCATTGTCATTGATCACCAAGATCAAATCAGGTTAAACAACATATGTTATATCTGCTGGAATAAACCTGAGCCTCACAGTGTTTAAATGGAAGCTGATTCTGGCTGCTCGGCAGTTTTATCACACTTTTGTGTTGTCTTATTACTCTAATATTGGTGAAGCTTCTCCCTGTGGCTCACTATCCCTCTTCCTCCATTCTTAATGCTCAAGCCATATGGAAAAAATTATGGTGAACCTAGTCACATAGTTAAGCAATAAGAAGCCAATGTGTATGCTGCTGTCAGACCCAAATGATCTTCTCCACTTTAGAATATTAGTGAAACATTTCTCATTCCTCAAGTTTGGCCTCAAGCTTCTTCTCTGAGAAGGATTATTTAATCGTTCAGAAAATCTTGTGGCACCATTCCAGCTTCTCACTGACTTTAAAATACACCGGAAGTGCAGTGTTTTCATACTGTACTGATTAATTGTAACAGGTTGACTCCTACATTACCGTGATGACACAAGGGAACACAAAGGTCCTCACTCAGCTTTGAGAACGTTTACTTGGAAATAAATCTTTAAAATAAATGTTTACAGGGGTTGGAGAGATGGCTCAGAGGTTAAAAGCACTGGCAGCTCTTCCAGAGGTCCTGAGTTCAATTTCCAGCGACCACATGATGGCTCACAACCATCTCTACTGAGATCTGGTGCCCTCTTCTGGAATGTAGATGTACATGCAGAAAGAACACTGTCTACATAATTAATAAAAATTTTTAAAAGAGTTTACAAATGGGTCAAAATAATCAGAAATTGGGCTGAAAAATATGAGTTTGTGTTGTAAAAATAAAGTATCATTAAGTTGTAAATATATCTCCTTGTTAAGAAATTTATATAGTGTGGTGGTTGTTTTTAATTATAAACTAAACACAGTCTAAACTCCCCTGGGAAGAGAGTCTCGGTGATGCATTGTCTGGTTTATGATGTTCTGTGGTCATATCTGCAGGGGATTCTTTTGGTTACATTAACTGAGGTAGAAAGAATCATGCAGCATGTATGGCATTTTCACTGTGTAGGAGTTCCTGAATTATGAAAGAGTGGAGAAAGTGTGCTGAGGGCAAGCATGCATCCATTAACTCACGCTCTGTCATTAACTCTGGCTGTGACTGGCCAATTCCTTCAAGTTCCTGTAATGCTGGCATGTACTGTAGAACTGTGATCTGTATAAATTCTTCATCCAAGTCTATTTTGTTCAAATACTTCATCAGAGAAACAAGAGAGAGAAGTAATAAACTTGTGTGCAGTCCTGGGCTTAATAGCCAGCATCAAAAGCAGAACTTCTGACTATTTTGTTTAATCTTTAATTCTTCATTGCTTCAGTAAAGAGGTACAGATAAAATTAAATGTTTTGAAGTTTTAAAAAACTATCAAAACACATTTTAATTAAAACATTTTTAATTAATTTTTTAGATATATGCCTAGATTTGCAAATCCAATTTTGTAGGCTTAGGGTTGAGTGAAGTTTTTGGTTACTTGTAAAGCAACTATGAACCTGACAGTTTAGGGGATGGGAAATTTTCTGTCTTTATATCTATGCTAATGATTAGTGGAAAAAAATAGCTTATTTATACTTAAAGGGCTGATCTAACTCCTTCTTTTCTTGTAACTACTTTCAATCATGTAAACAAGATAAATCTAATATTCATTTCCTCTGGCCTGTCTGCTGTATAGCTGCAGGCTTTCAATGTCTTTTCCATTCTCCCTACCAAATTTCCTCAGGCCAGACACAGAGTGGAATGATGTCCTGTCAGCAAGACAGGTACCTCCCAGTGAGGGTAATAATGTACATAAACAGTAAAACTCTCTCCTCTCCTTCTAATACACAAGGTTTGACGAAAGGCAACTGGCTGCTAGTTCCCTAGTGTGCTTTGTAAGAAAATCATGGCAATTCCACAGTTGTCTATGCCAAAACACTGAGTGCTTTCTTCTTCTTTTTTTTTTATTGTATATTATCCAAAATTTTTTCGTAAGTCGTTTATTATTTCTTTTCATCTCATTTTGTTCCCAGTAATTTTCAGAATAGTGAGCCTTTGTTCTGGCAGGCAAAGGATGCCACGTAACTAAGGAAATGTTTAGAATGTTTTTACCTCTGCATGTTTTACATAAGTAGGAAAGTACTTTCTATCTCACTTTGCCTCCTCTCCCCAGGGGCTGCAGTCAGCTTCAGTTGATGGATTGCTTCCTGTTTGCATCACTAACTGCATGTCTTTTAGTCTGGGTCCTTGTGTGTTAGCTGTGCTGTCTCAGTGTCCTGTGCTCTTAATTTCAATGCTTATCTCCCTGTTTCCTTGTCTAACAGCTCTTTTTTCTTCACGCTTATTTATCACCATTGTTTCTCCATCATATCATTTGCAATTTCCATGATGACATATTTTACTTCAGAACATAGCTCATTTAGTCTTTTCTCCTGCTGGTATGCTAATAGCACATCAAGCTAATCATTAATTTCCACCCTGTGGTTTCAATAATTCCTTCCATGCTAACTCTTGCATGGGAAAATTGTTTTAGGCTTGGAACCTTAACTCAGTCTAAAGGAAAAATAAGCCATAAGACACTGAACTACTGGCAGAGGCCTCTCTAGTCAATATAAATAGTATTACTTACCAGGCATGTTTACAAAGGCAGAGAAGAATGAAAAGAATACAGAAAATACTTTGTATATATTTAATCAGTGTCACTTGGAAAGTATGAGAAAATATTTTGCAAAATTACTTTACATGAGCTTTCAAATAAATGTAATTCAGGATAAGATAAACAAAAATAAATGGCAGTGATTTCTGTACTTTGAAATTATTGGAAGAATTTACTATCTGAAAAATAACTCACTAAAGAGGTGAAAATGGAGTGTATTGGTTTGACTGAGAATGGGTCAGTGTATTTGAATGCCTGATTCCACAGGTATGGCTTTTCAGAGAAAGCATGTCAGAAGAGTGAGCTTTGAGGCTTCCAAAGTCATTCCAAGAGTACTCTGTACCTCTTGCTTGAAGTTCAAGATGTGAGCTATCAGCTGCTCTTGTTCCATGCTTTTGCTATGCCATCATAGACTCTCACCTTCTGAAACCATAAGCACAATTGAACTCTTTCTTTTATAAGTTGCCTTTCTTATAATATTTCAACACACCAATTGACAAGTAACTATTACAAAGAGTAATTCATGTAACACTCTAGGTTAGAAGACTGAGCCTGTGCTGGTATAATACAAGTATCTCCCAGGGTGTGCTGTAGAGTCTTCTTTGGTGTAAGAAATAGTATTAGAGGATGAGGTTATTTACCTGTTCTGAACACCCCTCAGTTGCCAGGTCTGGCCTAAAAAGAAGGCGTTCCCACAGTATTTGCCTGGAGCCCATCAGAATGAGAAAGCAGGTTTACCTTCAATGCATATGGCAGCTAAGATTATGCCCACCTTCCCACCGGTTCATAGCCAAGCCAATGCCAGTAGCTTCACTGGTCCCTTTAAGTGAAGGATGATCCACAACAGCATCACAGCAGCACTTCAGTGTGCGGAAGCAGAATGCAGAAAGACTGTGATGGATCACAGAGAGCCAGAAAAGATCGTGTCTTCCATCCAATGCTCAGAACTTAACATTACTCTTTTGATTGAACAATTAACACAAAGGTTATGATATTTCTGTTATGTACTATAATGTGCTAATATTTCTAAAATACCCTACTAACTGTTGTATGTGAAGACCAATTGGCAATTACTTGAAACAGACAAGGGTGGATTTTTAGAAATCTTAGAAATCAAGTTTTGTGGGTTTTTTTTTTTTTTAGTATATTCTAATAACTCTAGAGATTGGAAAGCATAGGAAAGAGTAGTAAACAAACAAACAATCAACAACAATGTGCTTGAATAAAGAAGTCAGGTCTTATAGGTTTGAAATATACTACCATGAGCCATAAGGAATACTGAGATGGACTTCCCTCAGTGTTGTTTTCCAATAAATTTATATATATATATATATATATATATATATATATATATATATATATAT
>NW_026585797.1:11644798-11735902 GCF_907164565.1 Psammomys obesus
TATATATATATATATATATATATATATATATATATATATATATATATATATATATATATATATAATTACAATTTATTCACTTTGGATCCGAGCTGTAGCCCCATCTTCCCTCCCTCCCTCCCTCCCTCATCTCCTCCCATGCCCCTTCCCCAGTCCACTCATACTTGAAGACATCCTCCCTTTCCATCTGACCCAAGCCTATCAGGTGTCACCAAGACTGTCTTTCATAGTCTTCCTCCGTGGCCTGGTCAGGCTGCTTCCCTGTCAGGGGGAGGTGATCAAAGAGACAGCCACTGAGTTCATGTCAGAGACAGTGCTTGTTCCCCTTAATAGGGAACCCACTTGGAGACTGAGCTGCCAAGGGCTACTTCTGTGCAGGAGGACCAGGTTATCTCCATGAATGGTCCTTTGTTGGAGTACCAGTCTCAGAAAAGACCCCTAGGTCCATATATTTTAGCTTTGTTGTTCTCCTTTTTGAGCTCCAGACCAAGTACTCAAAAAAAAAAACAACAAAACATAAAACCATTGTCACCACAGTTGGTTTCATGTCATAGATGGTTGCTTTTACTGATTACTTTGTAGCCTTTGGCTATGTTACATGGAGAAATCAGGCTGGAGATGAATCGAAAGCTCCTTATATGTTGGCTGACTTTTGTATCTGAATTTTGTATAGCAGAAGGTACCTGCTAGGGGAGTATTTTAGCTGACAGTTTTGCTAAATTATGGTCCATGAAGCCATTCAATACACCAGGCAAGCTATGACTCTGGTATATGAGTGGCACAGATGTTAAGTGGTGGAACTAAATGCTTTTAAGTTGTATTTATGTATTAACTCTAGATAATCTATTTCTGGTACAGTCAAACAGACAAGAGACCTGGTTCTGGGGCAGTGTCAGGTTCATTTGGGAGAAACTAGTTCATATTTTGTTAAACAGATATGATAAACCTGTTTAATCGCTTTTTAAATATTGGTGTTAGCACTAATAGCTCACTGATGCTGTCAACCTCAGTCAAGAAGAGAAACTTCTATTTTGCAAGTGGAAAGTTACTGTAGAGTATCATAATCAGTCAACCTATTTAAATAACTACTGATGTCAAGTATTGTCCCAGTGCTCAACTACAAGTGGAAGAACACATGCAGACATCCAAATGAGTCTCTCCAGAGTAAACCGCAGTGTTGTATAACTATTTTCTTCTAATTTAAGCATTCTGTCCCCAAAGAAGAAGGGGGACAGGTAAGACTGCAGAAGCTCACAAAGCTACAAGACTCACAAACTGTGTAAGCAGCAATCAGTTGCTGAGGGAGGTGACTCCATGGTAGACACGTGTGGAAGCTGCCCAGGGAAGTCCATGATTACTGCAATTACGAGTCCTCACTCACCCTGGGGTAGGCATTCTGCTGATGCACCTACCCAAGAGTCATTTTGGCTCCTTAAATCCTAAAAAAAAAAAAAAAAAAACATTGACTCACCAAGTTAGGCTTAAGTGAGTTATTCACTTTATCTTTCCAGAAAAAGTCATACAACATGATGTTATGAAAAAAGTGTTAATTTGAACTTGACTTAGCCCTCATACATCCATACAGTGCTTTGCAGCCTGGTCATGTGTATATTTATACTTTTATGTATTAGTGAAAAAATAAGTTAAATCAACAAAAATAAACGCGAATAATGATGCCGAGGGAGCACTCTAAAGTTCTCAACTAAAATCTCAAAATTAAGTCAACAATATGTGACAACTAAATTGATTCTATACCTTAAAAAATCACATAAAAATATTTTGCATTTCAAGTACATAAATTTCATTTCGTGGCTTTGTTTGTGAACCTAGCCTTTAATTCCTAAGCTATAATATATATTTATTGAATATATACATACTACATATATATATATATATATATATATATATATATATATGAATTCTTTTTTTAAATGTGTTTGTTCTTTCTCTTCTATTTTACACAAAACTAGTTTATCCTAAGTAGCAGGAACCACAACTACAGTATTGCCACCACAAGACTTGCCTGTGGGCAAATGTTGGGACATTTTCTTGATTGTTAATTGATGTAAAAGCACCTAGCCCAGTGTGGTGGAACTATGCCAAAGTATTGCAAATTACCTGAAACACATTCTGTGAGCAAGTCAGCAAGCAGCATTCCTCTAGTTTTCTGGCTCAGTTTCTGTTTGAAATCTTGCCCTAATTTCTTTGGGTGTTTGGATATTTTTCCCATTAAATAATTAATTTATTTATTCAATTTACGTCCTATGGCAGCTCAGCTCACTCCTCTTCTCCCAGTCCTACTCTCACAAGCCATTAACCCCTTTATTCCCCTTTCCCCTTCTCCTCAGGCAGATGGGTCAGGCTGTTTGCATCCCTTTTGCATAGGTGGGCTGCTTTGTCTGGCCTCAGTGGGAGAAAATGCATTTAGTCCTGCTGCAAATTGGTGTTTGTATTTTAAGGTTATGTGAAAGCCAATTAACCCTTTCATTCCCAAAATGTTTTCAGTCCTGTGTTTGTCACAACAGGAAGCAAACTAGAAAAAAAAATAAAACAACAGCAACAACAACAACAAAAAGACGTTGATACAAGAAGTGGTGTGTTTCTTTTACTGAGCTGAACAAACTGTTTTATTGGAATATTGTGTAAGCATTTGGAACACTGCACAACGTGAATAACTATTGCATGCTCAGTAATTAATGGGATAATCTGTGGTACCTGGAATACAAGAATTCAGACAAAGGAACATGAGCTTTGTGCAGTTTTAGGTAGAAGTTTGAAAATCTCTCAAAGTGTCTATTGAGGCTATTTGTGAAACATATTTAAATTAAGAATCCGTGGATTGAAATATTCTGTGTTTCTCTGAAAGAATTTCTGCTTACCCGCTGGGGCTGGAAACTTAGCTGTGATTAGTAAGAAGGCAACATCATTGTGGTGATGTAGTGGCAGCCAAATCCCCAGGGGCAGCTCATGGAAGCTGTGACCCGGGTCATCACAGGCTCCACAGCAAGGTAGTAGGAGAACAGGGCCAACACTGTGAAGGAGGATCCTACTTCCTTCTAGGAAATGTAGTCATTGTCATCATTCCAGCAATGGAAACTACAGTGGGGCAACTAATAATACAACATAACTGGATATTAATATTACATTGTAATAAAAAGAAATTATTTTTTCTTTTGAATCCAGCATTATTAAATAACTTCTTTGACTCAGTTTCCTCTGGATATTGTGCTTATGAATACAATTTCATTCTACTAGTGTGAACTAGTGTAAGCTTTAGAGGTACAAATCCAGAGATTATATTTCTTCTTGCCTTTAGTCTCTTAGTCTTTGTTTCATCTTTCCAAGCCAAGTTCAGTCATGTATAAAATGTGAATTTAAAGGATTTCTACAAATGTGAAATTACAAAGTACATATAGCAGAATCGGGAAAAGAAGGAACTGATTAGTTTCAAAAAACATCTTTCACTGTGTATAAGAATGTTATTAGGATTTTTAGGCAATAGAATATGTGTATATGGAATGGATATTCATCCCAGCAAAAACCTGTAAAATTCAACTGTTAGCAGAATATCTGCTGGTCTTAGCATGACGTAGCCTATAAAAGGGAAGCTTTATTAACTGCATGTTGAAGATTGAAAATATTTCATGCTAATTTTCTGAAGGCCAGCTTGGAGCCAGCTTGACATTGAGATTTCACTGAGAGAAAAATAAATGTCACCTTTTTATATAACTATTGTTTGAAAATAAAGTGTCTCCAAATGGTCCCATGTGGAAAGTCTGGTCCCTGGCTAGCAATACCCTTGAGGGATGACTGAATCAGGGAACTAACCTCTTTAATGTATTTATTCACTGATGTGTTCACAAATGAAGTTTTATTACACGCCGGGGTCTACTTGGGTAAAGTAGGTTACAGGGGTCGTAAGTTTGAGAGTTACTTTCTGGTTTTAGTTCCTCTCTTTCTTTCTGCTTATGTAATCCAGTATACTCCTTTATCTTGATGCATTCAACATAAGAGCACAGCAATAGTAGAACATAATCCTAAACCAGAATCTTACAATTTATGACATAAAATAAACCCATCTAACTTCAAATTAACTGTCCCCACGTATTTGGTTACAGAAATGGGAAACTAAAAACACAGAACTTTGCAAAGTGAATCTGGTACCAAATACATTATATTAACTCATAGAATATAGCATAATATCCATCCCATTTGTCTTTCTCAGTGAGAATTGATCATCTTACCCCAGGTCCTCTTTCTTGTTTATCTTCTTTAGGTGTACAGATTTCAGTATGTTTATCCTATATTATAGGTCTAGTACCCACTTATTAGTGAATATGTACCATGTGTGTCTTTCTCTTTCTGGGATACCTCACTCAGGATGATGTGAAAAAATAAAGGATATGGCATAGTAAAATATTGGTAATGATTTTTCTTCATAGTCACATGAAAAGAAAAAAGAAACATACATAGTATATATTTTATAATACACAAACACACACACTCTAATATATATGCATAAGTTAAGATACATAGCAAGAGAGAGAAAGAGAGAGAGAGGAAACAGTCTAAGTTGGAAATTTAAAACTCTCTCACTCTGTTGTGTAAAATAAGAGCAAAAATGCCAAACTTTATTCTGGTATAAATAATATCTAGTGATTTATTTCATATATATCAGGACTCAAAGCCCAAGAGCCAAGGAGTCTTTTATTTCTGTGACATTTTCTCCAATTACAGATCTATAGATCAAAGCCTGTTAACATTTTAACTCCAAGAGACTACTGGGTATCAGAGACATCATAATGACATAAGCAGTGTATATCTAGCCATAGAGAAAGTATACCACAAATAGACATGGTAAGAACACAGTTCCAAATCTCCAAATAAATGTACAGGAAAGCA
Organism: Psammomys obesus; assembly: GCF_907164565.1. Lineage (NCBI taxonomy): Eukaryota > Metazoa > Chordata > Mammalia > Rodentia > Muridae > Psammomys > Psammomys obesus. Next base: position 11,649,701 of record NW_026585797.1, read on the forward strand.
TAAATCACTGACTTTTAAAAAGCCACATACACTATGCAATGGGGAAAGCGAGAGAAAGAGACAGAGAGAGTGTGTGATAGAGATATTTTCTTGGAAACCTAGGGCATGTGAGAAGATTTGATAGAAGGATCCTTGATTTCAATTGAGAATGGCATGGCATATCTACAAATAAATCACAATTAAAACTGGATATCTCATTCTTTCTCTCTTTTCTCTCTCCAATTGACATCTCACAGGATATATGAGATTAGTATATTCTATTCAAGAGCAACCATACTCATCCTTTTCAAGTTAACTTTAACAAAGAAAAGATACCTTAACAGATTGTGTGCCATGAAACAAATATAAATATAACTAAAGTAATTTAAACCATAGAGAATTTTTTCATTTGCAATGTAACCAAAGTAGGAATTAATAGCATCAAGATTTAAGAAATATTTGAGATATTTAAAAACTAATGTACTTATATGTTACCCAGACTAAAAAAGGAGGTTCCAATAATTAAAATATATTGTAGTATATGAAAATCAACTTACCATTTATCAAAATAGGTATGACAAAGCTAAACAACTGTTGAAAAGTAAATTTATAACTACAATAAATAGACACAGACTTGGGAAAGAGGAAAAGCCTCAATTCAAAAATCAAACTGTTGTTTGCAAAACATCAACATATGCAAGAGGAATGAAGCAATTATTCAATTATTATTAGTATCAAGCATATATTTGGTTCATATAATTGCTACAAATAAACAGATTATTACAGAAATGAGTATGCCTGTACTGTTTCATATCAGAATGCTAGAATTCTCTGTGATATTTAAAAAATAAATAGTTAACACTAATGCAATGCAATGCATTTCTGAAAATATAAGATGAAACAATGGTCTACAATTCAGGAATTTAATATCCTCTTCTATGAAAACCGGACAAAAGTTACAAAGAAAATCCTATATATAAATCCCCCTTATGAATACTGGTGAATCATTCTTTAGTATATTTGCAATTAGGATTCAGAAATCTGCATATAATGTCATGTACCTTGTCTAAGGAATTAACTAAAGAGATGTAAGTTTAATTCAATATTGGAAAATTAACCAATGTAATCAACCATGCTAACATGTTAAAATTGTTGTATCAAGCAACAGAAAAAAAAAAAAACAAACTAGTATGACAATATAAACAATGTCCTTCAATGACTTGTGAGGTTTATGTCACTGTAACAGAACACCTAAGGAAATCAAATTAAGAAAAGATTTGTACCCTTTCATGCTTCCGTTGGGTAGTCACTTGTATATTTTGTTACTGAGCTGATGGTAAAGTGACAGATGTGTGTGGTTTGAATCATGTGATGTAACAAGCAGCTTTATACATTGAAGTCAGTTTGCAGAAAAAGAATGTGAAGAGGAAAGGTAAGGTCCTCCAAGGGCACACCTTCAGAGCCCCGTGAAATAAGGAAGATGTTTCAATATAAATTAGAACTGAGTAATATTTTTTTCAGTTAAAAGAGGAGAAATGAAGAGTAATACGTAAGGTACAGTAATAAATAAGATGGTTCCATTCGAGGGAAGTCCCAAACCCAACGTGGAAATCATTAAATCCTTGACCTCCATTCCCATCCAAGGAGCAGCTAACGGGCTGGGACGTCCACTGTAGCACTGTCCTATACAACACTGTCTACTTTCACACACTGTACCCTTGGGGGCTGCCTGTGTGAGCTGAGACTCTTCTCCTGTGACCAGCCTTTCAGGCCTGTCTTGAGTGTTTTCCTGGAATATACCATGGACCCTTTGCCTTCAGGAAGCCAGTAAAATAACACCACAGGGAGAGTTTGAGATTTTGCTACCAAAAGAGCAAAAGCCAGGCTCACCTGGATCATGTCTAGAATTGCCTCTGCGCGTCTGGAGGGTGAAAATGGGGAAACAAGCCCTGAATGTGTCTATATGAGCAGAGCACACTATTTTCTTTGTTTATTTTGTTTTGGTTTGTTTTGTTTGAGGCACGGTTTCTCTGTGTAGCCCTGGCTGTCCTGGAAGATACTGTGACCAGGCTGGCCTCAGTCTCAGAGATCTGCCTACCACTGCCTCCCAAGCGCTGGGATCACAAGTGTGCCTCATACATTTATGCTGTTGGACCTAGGGACCACTGCACAGACCCCTCATGGCAAATGTCCTATTACTTTACTATAAAATACTTTTCTGGGTTTGAATGGCATTAATATCTTTACAATAATACAATCCTTAGCCACAAACTTTAGAGTGCTATTTTTTTTTTCTGAGAAAATTGCAATGTGATCAAGATTACTGATACTTTTTCTTCTAGTTCTCACTCTAAATCTGGTGGAAAGCATCCAGACATGCATAAGGCACAGCCCTAAAGCTGACTTTGTTTGTACTCCACTAGATTAATTTGTGTACAATACTGAAGTTAGCCATACACGACATCTCAAAACTTTATATATATATAAAACTTCTTATATATAATTATGTATATTATATTATTTATTAGGTTTATTATATGTCATATTTATTATATATTATATATAATATTTTATATATTAGATATGTGTATATTAAAAAACATATGTATATAAAACAACACACATGTTTGTCACTTCATCATGAGCTCAGAAACAAAATAGACAAATAATATTATATATACTATATTACATATAAAATATATAAAATGTGTATAATGAAATGGAAGTTAAGGAATATGTGTTCTGACTCTTAGTTTCTATAGGAAACGTCATAAAAATATAATTTGACCTATGCATCTCTATCATAATTCCTGTCTTCTGAGTTCACACTAGAATCCCCAACTAATCTCTGCTTATAACATTTTAGATGGTATGGGTTTGTGTGTATGTGTGTTTGTGTGTGTGTGTGTGTGTGTGTGTGTGTGTTTGTGTGTGTGTGTGTGTGTGTGTGTGTACTTCTTAAATCATTTCTAAAATATTTCACTAAAAAATACTGAAGGCTTTTAAGAAAAGTCAACTTTAACAGGAAAAATTATTTTTGAATCACTTGCTCCAGAATTTTCATTAAATTATTTGGTTATGTTTGCTCTGTGCCTGTCTTAACGTAGCATATTACGGCCAGGAGCGTGTAGCCCAGCAAAGTGGCTCCAATAACATAATCTAGATACCAGCTTTGGTGTTTTTTTGTTTGTTTGTTTTGTTTTGTTTTGTGGACAATTCAGATCCAAAGTTTAATAGCTGAAAAAAGCATTCAGAAAAAATAACCAGTAAACATATGTCATGAAAGAACATTTTTCTCTGGAAGAAAAGCACAGAAAAGCTTCCTGTCCAGTCTTATTAAAGTAGTGTTGGACAATTCTACCCTACCATCAGTGTAAGAAAACTAAATAAATGGGGACATGTACTATGTTAATGGTTTGTATAGTTAACATAATAAGGATACCTGTTATCACCAAATTGCTAGACTTAAACATAGCCCCTACTCCAATCTAGTAGTTTTTGTAATTGTAGACTAGAGTTTTAGAAAATACACATGGAAAACCTAAAATTATCTTGGAGTGGATGAACAAAGTATAGGGGTGCTCCTTTAATTAGAGTCCTATTCATAACACTGTAATGACTATGACATTGGTAGAGAGAATGCAAGGATCAGTGTTATAAATTACGACTTCCAAACACATAACTAACTACACACAAGGTTTAATCTTCTTAATAGTCATTGATTACAAACTGAAGCTTGACTTGCTGCATAACTTTTCAAAAATTATTTGTAAATGGATCATGGACTTATAAAAGCTCAAAGAAGAAACACTTTGAGATTAACATGTTTTAAAGTTATCATAGAATTTAAGCCCCCAAATAGGAAACAAAAACAGATAATTTTTACTATACCAAAATTTACTCTGAAATAATAAGTTTAAAAAATAGTTTAGATATATTAAAATAATTGCAAACTTCACTCTCTATCAAAAGCTTATATCTAGAATATTTAAACAATGGCTAATATTTATTAAAAGAAAGTAGTTCATTATATAATGTATAAATTATATGGAAATATATTTTGTAAAATAGATAAGTGGCAAATAATAACATAAAATTAAATCATGAATGTTAGCTTTTGGGGATTTAAATTTTAAGGAAAACAAGACATCACTATAAATAACTTCAAATGGCTATTGAAAATGTACTGAAATCTTCTATACTGATGAGGATATGAAAACAAGATTACTTGAGGTAACAGTGATTATGAATGAAAATAGTACAGATATATTGGACATTCAGAAACTGATGAAAAACATGCAATTGCTTGTATCACAACAATTGTAATCCTGGACATTTTTTTCTCAGGAAAGTAAATACAGTCACACAATAATCTACTCATAATGTTTAAGTTTTGTGGCAAATATCCTCAAGTTGGGAACAATAAAACTATCAATTAACAGATAAAAGTTTATCCTGTTTTTTTAAATCCTATTTTAATCCTTTGAGAAATTAATACAATGTATTTTGATCACATTTGCCCTCCCCTACTGTCTCATCTTCCTACCCAAATTAAGATATCTTTTTTTTTTTCTTGCTTTCTGCCATCAATTCCAGTTTGCGTTATCTAACCATATCTTGGCATGGAGCCTGCCTTGGACTGAAGTTCACCTGTCAGAAATAACATCATTAAAGAAAACTGATTCTCTCTCTCCTAATACCTATCATCAGTCCTCAGCTAATGCCATGATTTCCTGTCTACCTTCTCCAGTCCCTGCTAGGTTCATGCTGAATTTTTGTTAAGCTGGAGTTTGTTCGGATCTTAGTATGCCATCACAATCACTAAGTTCATATGTGAAATTGTCCTTTTGTATCTGGAAAACACTGTTTCCTTGAGTCCATCACCTCTAGCTCTTAGAATTTTTCTACTCCCTCTTCTAAGAAGACTTTTAAGCTTTTAGGAGAAGGGTGTGAGATACATCTCTCATTTACTCCTGTTCGTAGCACAGTCTCATACTCTCTGCACAGTGATCAGCGTTGGGTATGCATTCATTTCATGGAGGAGGCATCAGGTCTAATCAGAAATTGGTTGGTTACTCTTATGAGTTCCATGCCAATATTATACCAGTGGCTCTTCCAGACCAGGCCAGACCAGAACAATTACTGCTATAGTTTGTAGGGTTCATAGCTAGAAGAGATTGAAAGTGACTTTTCTCCTTTAGCAGAATGCAACATTAAGGCTAACGAGCATAGTGAAGCTTTCCAATGAATACCAAATTCCTCTCTCCAAGATCTGTGATTTGAATATATGGTGTCTTTAGCAATGGCTTCTTGTTGCCATGTTTTGCCAGTTAGCCAAGGCAGTTTTGGCAGTAAATTTGTAACTGTTTTAAATTCAAAGCTTATAAAAGAAAATATTTATGAAAAACTGACACAATCACAAAGGTAGATGGCTCTTTAGAGAATCATGCTAGGAAATAAGAAAAGAAGACAGGAGAAGTGGGTTGTGTTTGGTAGAATTAACTAACACTTGATAGGCTGAGGAAATCATAATCTCAAGGTCAGCTGGGGCTAATGAGTGCCGCAGTGTTTTATCAAAGACACAGTAGCTTACAATTACCCCATGACAAAAGGATAAATTCTACTAAGGTTTGAAAATTAAATTAAAAAAAAATCATGGAAAGAGAAATTTTGTGAGATTTAGGCAGAAAAACATTTAGAGCTAGTTCTAACGGAGAGAGAGAAATGCATCAACATCATAGCTAAAAACACTCGGAAGCTTGTCAGATTTCCCAGTCATAATGGAACTAACTCTCCACAAATAAAACTACTTAGCAGGACTGACATTTAGACAGCTGGTTCTTTTTCCCTTTTTATCTAGAAAAGATTGGATGTTTAATTCTATTTTAAGTCCTTAATGACCTTTCTACCATTTCCGATTTGTCTTACTATTCACATGTGCTTTTCACAGATGTGTTTTCAAACAATTTAGACCAATTATTTCTCAAGATGGAAAAATTGTAAATGTTTAATTAAATTACAGGAAAAGTTATATTTTTAATATTATATTTTTGCTTAGAGAAGTTTGTTTTTTCACTCCAAAAATTTTTCCTTTCAATATATTTGTAAATTTACATTTAAATTTATTTTTTGAGAATTCCATATTTATTCATATTTATTTCCCATTTTCTCTACAACGTCTCACAGACACTTCTGACATCTTTCTATTCCAACTTCAAATTCTACTTGCACGTCTCCTGAAGTCTAGTTAGTGCCATCCATGTGTAGGAGTATAGGGGCGATCTGTTGATACATAAACAATCTACCTGCTTTTGTGCCTACATGGGTATGTGTGTGTGTGTGTGTGTGTGTGTGTATGATATTTTTGTGGAACTTATAGCTTTTGGTTAAACTAATGCTAATTTTTAGAAATTTCATAAAATTACATTTTGATCATACTCATCTCCACGCATTCCCTTAGTTCTCCAAGATCAGCATCTACCTTCCTTCTTCCCTGGCTTCATATACTACTTATTATTATTTTTAAATAACCTATTAACTCCAGCTTGGGCTGTACATATTCTTCTAATTGTGTCATTTTCTAATATATCATTGACCTATCTGGAGCCACACTCTTGCAGCAACTGACTCTCTCTCCATGAAGTGTTATCGATTGCTCTTAGCATTTTAGTTAGCGGTAGGAGATTGTTCTGTACTAGAATGTTGACTTCGTTGATATGATATGGATTTTGAGGAGGCAACCACAACAATTCTGAATTAAATAGTGCTGCAGTCTTGTCATGCTCAGATATTGGTGGTTAATATGTTGCAGTTTTTCCTCCTGGCCCCAAGCTCCCAAGACTCATGAGACTGAAAATATATTACAAATGCCTAGGTCATATAGTTAGGATTTTCTCTGAGCTGATAATAGCTTAAAATAACCCATTTATACTAATAAACATTCTCTCATGTGGCTGGTTACCTGTGCTCAGGTACCATGCACCTATTTTCCTCACATCTTTCCAGCTGATCACCCCATGTCTGCTTCTACCCAGGCTCCATTCTGCCTGTCAGATGTCCCACCTCTTATTTCCTGTATAAGCTATAAGCCATCAGATTTTTTATTGACTGGTGTTGCATCCATATAATACACATATTGTTTCAACACTCAGAATGTAGTGTTTCAGTCCTGTGTTCTTAGAGCTCTGGTTCTCATGACATTCATATTCATTCTTCCATAGTGGTTCCTGGACCTTGGGGAAAGGTATGATATAGATATAGGACTTCCCTGACATTCTCTGCATTTTGACAACTTGTAAGTTTCTGTATTAACCACTCTTCACTGCATGAAGAAACTTCTATGATAATGTCTATGAGCACATAAACAGTGGGTTCTAGTTCAGAGTTACAGAACCAGACATGTTTCCTCCTGTGTGTAGGAGACCTTAAATCTATTCAGAAAGTGATGGTTACCTGTGTAACATTTGTGTTACTGTTGAACCCATGGGCACATCTAGTCATGTAGGTCATTATTCCATTATTCCATATTTCAAACTTGGATAGAATGTCGAACACTCCTCCCCATTCTCCTCCCCCCAAAATTTGCCCTCACAGCATCTTCAGGTGCTATTAAAACTCCTTCTATTAAATTCATTACTTCTATTATATTAATTACTGACTACAAAAAGCTAAAGATTTTTCTAATATTAATCTTATACATTTCTTAATAAAGTCTATTTCTCAATATAAAATGTTTTATTTATCATGATTGATTTTGTATTGATTAATTGTAAAGCATGCACATATGTTTTGTTATGTTTTCTGTAGTATTTTGCATTTTGTGTTTTGCTTCATCAAACTATTGTGTTTAATGCTTTAGATTTATCCATATGTGATGTGTATGTTTCTTTCTAGTGTTCTGATTTTACTGCTTTGTAATGTTTCAAATTTCTACTTAATTATAATTTAATACTTAATCCTATATCCCTTTCGGTTGATGGTTCATTGATTGTTTGTTTGTGTTTTTTTATATTTTTTATTATTAGTTAGATTTTATGAACTCTGTATCCCAGCTGTATCCCGCTCCCTCATTCCCTCCCAATCCCACCCTTCTTCCCTTATCTCCTCCCTGCCCCTTTCCAAGTCTACTGATTGGGGAGGACCTCCTCCCATTCAACTGACCCTTTTTTTATCAGGTATCTTCAGGACTGGCTGCACATTCTTCCTCTGTGGCCTAACAGGACTGCTCCTCCCTTGGAGGGTGTGCAGGTCAAAGAGCCTGCCATTGAGTTCCAGTCAGAAATAGTCCCTGTTCCCCTTACTCTGGGAAAACAATTGGTTACTGAGCTACCACAGGCTACATCCAAACAGGTTCTAGGTTATATCCAGACATGGTCCTTGGTGGAGTATTAGTCTCAGAAAAGACCCCTGTGCCCAGATATATTTGGTCTTTGTGGAGCTCCTATCCTTTCCACGTCATGCTGACTCCCCCTTCTTTCATATGATTCCCTGCACTCTGCCGAAGGTTTGGTTATGAGTCTTAATATCTGCTTTGAAACACTGCTAGGTAGAGTCTTTCAAAGGCCCTCTGTGGTAGGCTCCTATCCTGTTACTTGTTTTCTCCTACATTCAATGTCCACCCCATTTGTCTTTCCAAGTGAGGATTGATCATCTTACCCCCAGTCCTCTTTCTTGTCAATTTTTTTATTACAATTTATTCACTTTGTATCCCAGATGGAGCCTCCTCCCTCATCCTCTCCCAGTTTCAATGTTCCTGTCTGTTAGGAATATCATCTACAGTCATCCCATATCTTCCCAGGAACCTACTCTGTCACATGTCTCCAGCTTGGCTCAGAAATGCCTCCCAGATAGGTTTCCCTTTTCCCACCCTGTCTTCTCATACCCCACTTCAGCTCTCCCCACATCTAATAAATTTCTTCTAAAAAATGTCTTCACTCCCCTTCCCAAACACATTCCTATTCAGTTCCTTCTCTTTACCCATTTCTAAAGGCTATTCTATTTCCCCTTCTGAGTGAAATTCAAGCATCCTTTCTTGGACCCTCCTGGTTACATGGATTATTTTTAGGTGTGTTGATTGAAGTATAATTATCTTTCACTATGTGGCTAATATCCACTTTAAGTGAGTAGATACTATGTGTATCTCTCTGGGTCTGGATTACCTCACTCGGAATGATCTTTTACAGTTTCATACATTTGCCTGCAAACTTCATGATTTCGATCTTTTTAGTAGCTGAGTAGTATTCCATTGTGTAAATATACCACATTTTCTTTATCCATTCTTTGACTGAGGGACATCTGGGTTGTTTCCAGTTTCTAGCTATGATGAATAAAGCAGCTATGAATATATTTGAACCAGTGATCTTGTGCTGCAGTTGAGCATTTTCTAGTATATGCCCAGGAATGATAAAGCTGGGTCTTGGGGTAGAACTATTCCCAATTTTTTGAGAAAATGTTAGATTAATTTCCAAAGTGGTTGGACAAGTTGCACTCCTGCTAGCAACAGAGGAGTATTCCTCTTGTTCCATTCTCTCCAGCATGTATTGTCACTGGAGTCTTTGATCTTAGCCATTCTGATGGGTGTAAGGTGAAATCTCTGGGTCACTTTGATTTGCATTTCACTGATGTCTAAAGACATTAAGTATTTCTTAAGTGCTTCTCAGCCATTCTCTTTGGAGAATTCTCTGCTTACCTTTGTACCTAATCTTTTAAGTGCCTTGTTTGATTTGTTGGTGCTTAATTTCTTGAATCCTTTATATATTTTGGATATTAGCCCTCTGTCAGATGTAGGCTTGGTGAAAATATTTTCCCAATTTGTAAGTTGATGTTTTGTTCTATTAACATTGTCCTTTGCCTTACAAAAGCTGTTCAGCTTCATGACATCCCATTTATTAATTGTTGATCTTCATGAATAAACTATAGGTCTTCTGTTCAATAAGTTGTCGTCTGTGCCAATGATTTCCACACTTTCTTTTGGTAGAGTTGGTGTTTCTGGTTTTATGTTGAAATCTTTGATTCACTTGAACTTGAGTTTTGTACAATGTGACAAATATGTATCTGTTTGTATTTTTCTACAAGGAGACATACAGTTAGACTAGTATCATTTATTGAAGATGCTTTCTTTTTCCATTATATAGTTTTGGCTTATTTAACAGAAATCAAGTGCCCATATGTGTGTGGTTTTATTTCTGGGTCTTTGATTCAGTTCCATTGATCAACAAGTCTGTTTCCATATCACTACCATGCAGTTTTTATGACTATTGTTCTGTAATATTGATTGAAATCAGGAACAGTGCTGCCTCTAGATGTTCTTTGTTGTACACATTTTTTTTTTAGTTATTCTGAACTTTGTATTTTACCATATGAAATTGAGAATTTTTCTTTCAAGGTCTGTAAAGAATTGTGTTGATATTTTGGTGGAAATTGTATTGAATCTGTAGATTGCTCTTGGTATAAGATGGCTATTTTTACTATATTAATCCTGATCCATGAACATGGGACATCTTTTTATCTTCTGATATCTTCTTAAACTTCTTTCTTTAGAGACTTGAAGTTCTTCTTATATACGTCTTTCACTTGTTTGGTTACAGCTATACAATTATATTTTATATTATTTGTGTCCATTGTGAAGGGTAGTCTTTCAATAATTTCTTTCTCAGGCAGTTTATTGTTTGTATTTAGGATGTCTATTTTGTTGGTTGTCTCAAAGAACCAGCTCTTGGTTTCCTTGATTTTTTGAGTTGTTCTCTTTGTTTCTATTTTATTGATTTTCCTCCTGAGTTTGATTTTTTTCCAGCTGTATACTCCTGTTTAGTGTCTTTCCTTCTTTTTGTTCTAGAGTTTTTTATATGTGCTATTAAGTTACAAGTATGATATCTCACCAATTTTTTAATGAAGATACTTAGTGCTATGAATTTTCCTCTTAGTTCTGCTTTCATTGTGTCCCATATGTTTTTGTATGTTGTGTCTTTATTTTCATTAAATTTTAGGAAGTCTTTATGTTCTTTTTTTAATTCTTCCTTGACCCAGTGTCATTGATTAGAAAGCTATTTAGTTTCCATGAGTTTGTAGGCTTCCTCTTGTTGTTGAGGTCCAGGTTTAATGCCTGATGATCTGATAAAATCCAAGGGGTTATTTCAATTTTCTTGTAGAATGGCTACTCCAGCTTGCTTCTTGCATCAATTCATATGGAAAACATTTTCTAGCCCTTTAATCTGAAGTAATATCTGTCCATGTTGTTGAGGTGTGTTTCATCTATGCAGCAGAATGATGGCTCCTGATTATGCATCCATTCTGTTACCATATGTCTTTATTGTGGGGAATTGATTCCTTTGATTCTGAGAGATTAATGACCAATAATAGTTAGTTCTTTTTATTTTGATATTGGTGGTGGTACTGTGTGTGTCCTTTTCTTCTTTTGGTTTAGCTGCATTCTTGGGTGTAGTGAATGGATTGGAGTTTATTTTACTATTATTATTGTTATTTTCTAGTATTTTCTGTATGGCTGGATTTCTGCATGGATATGGTTTAAATTTGGTTTTGTCATGGAATATCTTGTTTTCTTCATCTATAATTGAAAGTTTTGGTGTGTATATTAGTCTGGGATAACATCTGTAGTCTTTTAAGATCTGACAAATGCCTGCCCAGACCATTCTGGCTTTTAGAGTCTCTGTCAAAAATTCAGGTGTAATTCAGTTGTGTCTGCCTTTATATGTTGCTTGGCCCTTTATGCTATAGTGTTTAATAGTTCTTTATATTTCTTAGCTATTTCTTAGTTCTGCATATTTAGTGTTTTGATTATTATGTGGTAGGAGGATTTTCTTTTCTGATCTAATCTATTTGGTGCTCTGTAAGCATCTTGTATACTTATTGGCATCTCCTTTTTAGGTAGGGGAAATTTTCTTCTATGATTTTGTTGAAAATATGTACTGATCCTTGGAGCCAGGATCTTCTCTTTCTTCTATTCCTATTATTCTTACATTCCCTCTTTTCTTGGTGTCCTTGGATGTTTTGTGTCAAGATTTTCTTAGATTTAACATTTTCTTTGACAGATGTGTCAATTACTTTGTCTCTTCTATGCCTGAGATTCTCTCCTCTACATCTTAGATTCTGTTGGCTATGTTTACCTCTCTAGTTCCCATTCTCATTCTTAAGTTTTCTGTCTCCAGGATTACCTCAGGGTTTTTTTTTTTATCTCTTTATTTTATCTATTTTTATTTTTATATTTTGGACTGTTTTATTCATTTCCTTCACCTGTTTGGTTGTATTTTTCTGTATTGTTTTTAAGGAAATTATTCACTTCATCTTTAAAAGCTTCTATCATCTTCATAAGAAGATTAAAGGTCATTTTCTTGTGTTTCAGCAGTGTTAGACTATCCAGGGCTTGTTTTAGATGGATAGTTGGGTTCTGGTGAGAGAGCCTGACTAAATAAGACTTACAAAACCAATTTTGTGATAGACTTCATTTTCTTGCTGGGATAGAAGAGGCCTGAGTTTTCCATTCTTCAGGAAAAGAAACTTCAATTGTAGAAAAACAAAACAAAACAAAACAAACAAACAAACAAACCAAAAAAAAAAAAAAAAAAAAAAAAAAACAGAAAAGGGCTCATCTAGGGCAATTGGCCTAGGGAGATAAGGTTGCTTAGCTATAGGTCTGAGAAGTCACTAAACCCTCATCAGAGCCACATAGCCTTCACACACAGCAGGGGCCAAGCCCTGATTGAAGTCTTGGGCAACAGCCGATTCCAATTGACGTTATGTGGCCTCCATAGAAGTTCCTCTCTCTGGCTTTAAAGGGGTTCTTCAACTCCCCTTGGGGGCACTGCCATGCTGCAAAAGTGGTAGCCCCAGCAAGTTGGATCTCTGCAGAATAAATGCCTTTTGTTGTTTGCATGCTACTGGAGTTTGGGGTCCTTCTTTCAGTGTCTTCTGGACCTTAACACTGGTGGTGCTATATTAACCTGGTTCTTGTTGATTGTGCTCTTTTGCTGGCCTTTAGTCATCTGATTTTCTTTGCTGTTGGCTCGCTGTTCCTGCTGTGTGTTCAACTTCTTGGGAACACAGGAAGAGCCATGGGCCAGAGGCTGGATGTTCCTGGGGTCCACCAGCCCTTTTCTGGATGGTGGGTAGGGCTATGTCCTGAACACTGGATTTCAGGTAATAGCCTGAAGCTTTGCTGCCTGTGTCTTATTTAGACCTTTAGGCAGGTGATTGGGAATAGGGGGTCTAACTTCTGAGGTGTGGCTGGTCTTCTTGGGAAGCTATGTAGGACTGTGGGCTGGAGGCTGGGTGATCATAGGGCTGGGAGCCCTCGTCAGTAAGGCAGGTAGAACTATGGGTCGAGTTAGAATTTGAAACTGTGTGTCCCTGGGGCCCTTGCATGTCTCCTCGGAATTGTGAGTAGAGCCTTGAGTTGTGATCCTGGGGCCCAGGAGGCTTCCTGGAAAAGGTAGATAGATCTGGGGCTGGGGCCTGAATGAACTGAGAGCCCTGGACCGCTTTTCAAGAAGATATATAGACGCAACATTTGCCGGAAAACAGAGATGTGGATATTTCACAGTCAGTACTGAGGCCACCTGCTCTCTCCCCAGCCACTGAGATGCCTCCTTTCTCAAGTAGTTTATTTAATATTTCCATAGCTTTTGAGTTACGAACATTGATAACATTATTTCTATATCAAGAAATGAGACTTAGAAGATTTTAGCTACTTATACAATGTAAGAAGATGTGTGCTTCTCTCCAGGATCAAATGTTGGGAATTTGAAATATAATATAGGTTTACACTATTTTATAAACACCATGACTTCACAAAAATTAGCAACAATAAGGTAAGGAAGCCTAACTCTCTCAACATGAATTGGTATATTTTCTATAAAGAGCAATGCTCGTTCCAAGTGTGCTGCCTATTCCAATGCTTTGTTCTAAATTTCACAATAGGACTTTTGCCCCCTTTAAACTTATATTACTAACATAAGTTTAGTTTTTTAACAGTCAAGGAGAACTCTATATCAAACCTACATAAAGCCCAAGTTTACGATAAACTACAGATTGCTATGGGCAAAGGATCAAGTGAACTGTTGATGACGTTGTTTCCTGGGCAAGGTAAAGTGACAAAACACCAATAAATAAAAGTAGATAATATATTTCAATTAAGTACCTACTTAATTCTGAAAAACACATGTTCTACTTTTGATTTTTATTTAAGAAAGACTAATACATGAAATCTGAGATTGACGTCAATGTGAGTTTTAAAGTATGACATATTTCTTAATGATATATAAATTCACATTTCATATTGATTACCAAAGGTTATACAATTAATAGTTAGCAGTCTTCAAAAGAGTATGGAAAAAGGCAAAATCTATTTCTCTTTTAATGAAGAATTATATTGAGAATATCAATAACTTTGAACATCTACTTGATATTTAATTATGCACTTTGTAGAGAATGATTACAAAATCATTAACACTTTTCTTCATAAGCTCCATAAGCATAGCATGAAATTTTAAAATTAGATATAGTAACAGAGATGAGTCCAGTACTATGTTTAGCATGGAAATCTCTCAAAATCCTTCGCAAATGGGTTTTATTATTTTCCACTAACCAATTAATATACAAAGTTTTTAATAATCAACCCAAAGATTTTTTTGCCATTGTGCTTGAACTTCGTTGACAGTTACAACCTGTTTGGAGTTTTTATTTTGTAAGTGAAACTTCCTACATGAGATTATATGCCAGGTTCCTTTTCTCATGTATAAAGCATGCTTCTATCTTACATATTTTTTTCAATTCTCCTTAACAATTATGTGTGAACACTTACTGTGATCCAGCTAATTTTCTGAAAATTGAAAGTGAGAAATTTAGCAAGGTGAACAATTTTTCTCTCTTTAGTGAAATTTTTCATTTATTTGAGGAAATTGAAGAGATAAGAGCAAGATTATTAAGGTTTACTAAATGTAATCAAGAACAGCATTATAGGAATTCTGGTGTTTTGTTGCACTATCCATAGTCCTTTGTTTTTGTGTAAATGAAAAATAATTTTTGAATTCCTGTGGCCAGAGAATAAGTGTGACTACAAAATCTCACAAAGTTCTAAGTCTTCAGCACTACATAACTCAAAATAGATTATAAATAAACAATTATCTTATTTATTTGTATAGATTGTAATTAAGTCATTAAAATTGAGTTACGATGTAACCTGACAATTATATTCCATTTAGCAACTGGTATAGAAAAGTAATTTGTATACTTAATTGCTGTATGAGGTGCATGCCTCTTTTTCTATAACATATATGAAATAGTAATTCTACAAATTAATAATTTGACTTGATTCATTTTATTTCATTTGTGAAATATAAGTGTAGTTTTCTATTTGAATCAGTTTGTAAGTTAGACCTTTAGTTACTACAGAAAAAATATGTTGAAATTCTCATAAATTTGTAAAAGTTTAGCTCAATTGACTTAGTGGATTTTTTATATTTTTTATATATTTTTTAATATTTATAGTGGATTTTACTCATTATTTAAAATTATAAGTAAGTGATTCACTTTTATGTTCATTAATTGTATTATATTATTTTATAAAATAAAAACATTGATGCTATAACTTTTTAGTATTTTGATATCAAGGTGGTTCCTGTGTTATTTCATAATTCTATAATGTTAGAATTTCAATATCTGTAACCTCACAAATTTCATTTGTAACTTAACCACTGATATCAAATAGAAAGGAGGACTTGTCCCATATTAATGTAATTAGAAAAGAGACCACACAGCATTTGGCTCTAGATCTACTGTTAATTTTTTGAGGAACTGTTATTCTGATTTACATATTGGTTGTATCAGTTTTACTCCCACCAAAATAAATGAGATTTCCCCTTTCCCAGCATCCTCACCAGAATCTAAAGTCATTTGTTTTATTAATCATGGCAATTCTAATTGAAGTAAGATTAAATCATAAGTAATTTTAATTTGCATTTCACTGATAGCTTAGAATATTGAACATTTTAAAAGGGTTCTGTACACTTTGCATTTTATCTTTGAAGAATACTCTTATATCTTGGAGAATTTAGTACAGAAGAGCTGAGATGAACCAGCCATAGAGAGTTCAGAAAGAGCTAGGACAGCTTGTGGATGGATACTTTACTCGATTCATTAAAGGAAGTAGAAGCAACATTTACAGGTGGCACCCAACATGGTTGGAAGAAAACCCCACATGATTACAGAAAACAGAGAACATCTGACAGAAACATAGCTGAGGACATGAGAGTTTTGACAAGAAGCTACAGAGAAGAAATTTAACTGGGATCCTTTCTGGAAGAAACATCAGTTCTTCAATTTTGAGTAGAAGCCAAAAGAAACTTCAGGAGAGACTGTCTCTGACATAATCTGATTGGCCTGCTCTTTGATCACTTCCCTCTGAAGGGGGAGCAGCCTTACCAGGCCACAGAAGATGACAATGCAGCCACTTTTGATGAGAACTGATAGACTAAGATCAGAAGGAAGGAGAAGAGGACCTCCCCATCAGTGGACTTGGGGAGGGGCATGCGTGAAGAAGGGGGAGGGAGGGTGGGGTCTGGAGGGTGGGGTCGGGAGGTAAGGAGGGAAGGGCTTATGGGAGGATAGAAAGTGAATAAAGTGTAATTAAAAAAAAAAGACTTCAGAGATTCCAGAGCTTCAAGAGCCTCTGAGACAATGAATCAGAGTAAGCCAACCCAAAAGATAATTTTAAACATATAACCAGAGTTTTTCCTGCATTAGAACATGGGAAATTCCATTTCAGATTCCCTAAGAGACAGGGTAGGACTTGAGGGTGTGCAACATTTCTTGAAATAGCCGTTGCAATACTCATTGCATCTATAACTACTATAGTAAGTTCCTCCTTACTTTCAATTGCAATCTTTATATATTTCTTTTCAAAGAACATTGAATAAAAACTGTCCAACAAGAAAAAAATAGTTGTACAACATGAAAAGTAGCTATGAAAATACAAAGGTCTGACAGAGCAGAATAGGAAGTGTTTTATTGTGAACCTATGGCACCTGATGAAGTTGAGAATCAAGATAGACAGGCTATTGAACCCATACCACCACCTCTTAATGAAATTGAGGAAAGATGATCACGGAAAAGATTGAAAAGATTAACAGCAAAGGTAAATAGAGAAAATTTTACATTACTTGTCAACAAGCAAAAAGATTAAAAAAGTCTACTTGTTCTTTGTATAATCAAGTTCTGTTACTTACTTAAAGTAACCCAAATGGTACCCAGAAAATGAAATTTGATTGATGAATATGTTTCATTTTGCATAATTTTGGAAACTAAAATGTACATATCATAGCATTGGTACATAATCAGGATTTCAATGGGCTTCTGCATTGAGTTCTATAAATGATGATTTGGTAATTGCATATTTTCTGCTATCATTGAGATAACCTGTACAAATTAAGACTGAGAATGATCCACATGACTTTTCTTTATACTGGGACTTTTTAGCATATTTTATCATAAAATATATCACAGTATACCACACAATCCATAATATTATGTAGTTAGAGAAAGATCTAATCATAACTTAATTGAGATGCTGAATAAACAGAAAGGGAAAATAAGAACTCCCAGAAACAGATTGAATAATGCTTTATTTACTTTATATTTTTGAATGCCAATTAAAAAAAAAAAGCAGCTTCTGGCAGACACTGGATTGTAGAAAAAACTAGTGAATTAGATCAACCTGTATATTTTAAAGCTGTTTTAACATAAGAATGGATGTCAGGAATGTGTTATATTGAGGAAGAAGTTTTGCTTATATTTCCACAGATGATGAAAGACTATCAAAATTGATAAAGATGTGATCTGAATAAGAAAAGCTTCCACATGTAAGGCATGACTCAAGGGAAGCTGAAAGACAGCAACGCAGATGACAAAGAAAACAGGTCTTTCCTGCATGGGACAGCTCAGAAAACTTGATGAAAAAGGAGAATTTGTTCATAAGTCTAGACTACTGGAAAACCTTAATGATGAAAAGGACATTATGTGAAAGACAGATGGTCATGAATGCAGCTGTGAAATATCTTCATATAAATAGATCTTCATTAAGATATTTGGTTGTTAAATTTAAGGGACTGATAATCGTTTCTGTTGTATTAGATAAACTGTGTACAATTTTTAGCTTAAACAGAAATGAGGAAGATGTAGAAGAATTTTAATTCAGCAACATGACTGTGTTGGCAAAGAAATCACATCCAAAGACCTTCTAGGTCTATATGATCTGGCTAGAATGTAGATATGCTCAGTATGATCTGGCTGGAATATTATCACAACTGTAGTGCATACATTTAATACCAAACAAGGAAGGTAAGGGTAGTTTACAGAAGAAAGAAACCATGTTTGAAAGTGATGTCTAATTGAAGGGCAGACAAAGTGATGAATGAGACAGATTTGATAGAATGAATCAGAGATAGGATATTCCCAGTTCTCATGAGAAAAGGAAAGAGAAGCAAAGTAAGAACAATGTGGAGAGAGAGTTATTTTACCATGAGTTTCTTACTAGGTCAGCTTTAAAGAGACAGGTCACAAAGAGAACAAGCTAGTGAAGGTAAAGACAGAATGAGACAGAGAAGGAGAGAATCCGAAGATTAAAACATATTGCCAGAATTATTTTAAGGCCAGCCAGAGCAATTCACTCAGAAGTCAACAGGAACCAGTTTGAATCAGTCAGATTAAAGAAGAGTTGAGACCAGAATAACTGAATTGAACCAGCCAGTGTGACTTCAGAAAAAGCTATAAAGGCCTGGAAATAGCCACTCATCTAATGTTATCAAATTAAAAACAAAACAAAAACATTTTGTTTATTTTCTTTTAAAACTTTTTATTTAGTTTACGTCCTTGTTGTAGCCTCATACCCCTCCCCTCACAGCACTACCTACCCCTCTTCCCTTCTCTCTTCCCTGGGAAAAGGGGAACTCCCTATCAATAAAGCCCTCCCATCATGTGGCATCAAGAATGAGTTTCTCCTCTTTCCCTGTCAACTGGCAAGGCAGTACCTCCAGGGGAAAGTGATCAAAAAGCTGGCAAGTGAGTCCATGTCAGTTGCAATCCCTACTTAATGTTCAGGGTTTTTTGTTTGTTTGTTTGTTTGTTTCGAGTTCTTTATATTTTAGATACCAATACTCAGCCAGATGTATTTAAGAATACTTTTCTTTTTCCCATTCTATAGATTCCATCTTTGAATTTTTAGTTTCATGACATTCCATTGATTGTTTGCCTTTTCTTTTCTTTTTTTTTTAAACAGCTGAAGGAATGCATTTGTTTGGGATGAGAATACACATATGCAGCAGACAGACAGAGAAAAAAAGACTTTGCAAAACAGAAAGGAGAATCAGAAAGCCAGAAAAAAAAATCCATCTCTTCATAAGGGCTTTAAAGACTCTGTAGAGTTTTCTTCCTTTAATTTAGAGTTGGCCAGTTTGAAGACATCAAGGAAGGTCAATTGACCCAGAATTGCTGTTTATAATCTGAGCAAGGCTTAAAGTTGTCCATCAGCAGGGGGCCTGCTAGTAGGAGATAAAAAAAAAAAAAAAGTAAAGATCTTTTATTTTAAACTTCAAGGATTTTGTCTCAGGTCTAGAATATGAGGAAGAAGCCGACCCATTCTGGAAATTTGCCCTTTTCATTTTCTAGCTGTGGTTCCTGTTCATATTTGTTTCCCTACTAGGAAATTTGAAGAACTCCTATTCCCTCATTTTCTTCTCTAAGTGTCACCCTAACTGCTAGGAGGGTGATTGCAGATGACAAGCAGCTGCTTTGAGGTGACAAAGGCTCGATGATTAAGGAGCAGTAATCGGAGACTCAATGTAATAATTAAATAATTAAATAACTGTTGCTGTTAATGTTTACCCTGCCAGTGCACTGCTGAGAAAGCATTTTCCTGCATCAATTAGTTCAAGTATAAGTTAAAACTTCATGTGAAAACATGAAAATACCAGGGAATTAAAAAAAAAAAAACGTTGAACAATAAAAGAACTGTTGAACTATTACCTTCCCATATTGCCAGTTGAACTACAAAGCCATGTTACTAATAACAGCATTGATCATAACAGACATATTGATGAATGGAATATAATGGAAGACCTCCACATTATTCCACACACCTATGCATATATGTTTTTGAAGAAAAATACCCCCTGAAGAAAGACAGCATCTTATACAGGTAGTGCTGCTCAAATTGGATCGCTGAACTTAGAATGAAAAAAAAAAGATTCATACCTACTATCCTCCACAAATATCAACTCAAATAGACCGAAGACCTCAATATAGGAACCGATACCCTGAAACTGATATAAGGGAGAATCTGTAATACACTTGATATTTCTTTTAATCTTAATACAGTGGGAGCATTTCATTGATATAGAAAAGAAATATAAAATTGTTTGATGTAACTGACAGTATACTTCAATGTGGCCAGCCCAAATCAATGATGTGGAAGGTCCCTTGGGTCTATGATTTGAATTGGCTACCTAAATCAGAAGTTTGTACCATAAAGGGTCCTTTTGGCCTGTGATCCTGTGATAGTTTGAAAGCATACACGAGTGTGGAAAGAATAGATTTAGTAACAAAACACACAGAACTTGCCCATTTGCTCAAATGATTGAGCTTTTCTTTAATTTTATTGTATCGTGACACAAACATACCCATAAATATATTTACAAATACAGCTTGCTGTGGCTATTTAGTGTTGCCTTTTTTTTCTATATGTTTATAACAGACAACTTAAGATCATCTAAGCTATAGGGAGTTTGTTCATGAAGAAGACTGATTCTCCTTCTCTCAGTGACCAATAAGTGCCAGTAGTTGTTCATTTAGTGCTGGAGCCTTGTGGTAAATATTAAGTCTTTAGTATTGAGGAAGCACTTGTATTTCGTAGATTTTAGGATGAGAAAGGCCGAAGATATGGAATCATCTCAGGGAGTCTGTGCCTCCTGGGTTTGAGATCTGATTTGAAAAAAAAAATAATAATAATAATCTAGTGATTTTTTTAAAGGGAAGATTTGATTATAAGAAGCTCAGTTGTTCATGGATAACACTGCCAAAACATTCCTCTGATAACATTACTTCAAGCTGGCCTCAATGTCCAAGCTTAGCATTTCTGTAAATTTTATGACATATTCAATGTTAGGCTATAAAGTCTGAATCCTTTGGGAACAGTGGCTGTTAAACAGGGATCACGAAGAAAGGCTGCCATAAACATTGCTGTTTCATGGGCTTATCTAGGTGATGCTAAGAAATATTGCCATAGCTAGAGCGTTCATGATCTCAGCTAATTGTACATTATCTTGCTTTCCATATTTCTCTTTCTCAGATTTAATTTGAAAAAAATTTTTTTTTCTCACCACAGTACAATGATTGTTTTTAGTTCCACCACTAAATAATGGAGTTACCTAAGGTCTTCCTACGAGATTGGGTATTATCATTACAGGGTCAAATATACTCTACCCTAAATCATAGCACTGGTACTCATAAAAATTCTGAATATCACTTTACATCATATTCACATTCACATACAAATACAACAGCAACAGAATTTCTAAGTGTGTATGACTAGTCAATTTTACTCCTACAGGAAGAATGACATAAATATATCAAAAACATAAAACTTCTGGGTTTAATTATATTGAGAGTCTCTTTAGTGAGAAGTATTGAATTTTTAGTGGCTCCAGACCAAAACCAGTGTTTCCTACAACTCTGAAATTATCTTAACAATGGGGCTAACTGTAGAGTACACTCAGGGCTTGGCACTATTGTTTTCTTCACCTTACTTTGTTTTCTTTCCTACTATGGACAAAAGATTGAACCTATGTTTGATTGTTAAAATTTTTGTTTTTATTTATTAATTTTTTTAACTTTTATTAATAATACTTTATTCACTTTGTATCCCCCCCGTAAACCCCTCCCTCCTCCCCTGCTAATCCCACCTTCCCTCCCCCTTCTTCATGCATGCCCCCCCCAAGTCCACTGATAGGGGAGTTCCCCTCTCCTTCCTTCTGATTGTTAATTTTTTTAATTAGCACATTTTAATCAGTCAGTTACCACCTCTAATACTTTTTTCTAACTTGCATTATGACAAGGTCACACATTCAGACCCCCAGATCTGATACTTCCTCTGAGTAGGAAGTCATACATTCCTGCCCCCACCTCTGACACTTCCTCTGAGTAGTTCTGGGCAATCCCTGAAAGCATAGTAGTTAAGTAGGAACTTCTATCAGGTTTCCTGTTTTTGTATAATAACAACACTATTTACTATGTCAATTCAGGATCTTGATTTTTGTGGACTTAAATCTGTTAGCACCATGAACTAGACAAAGTCGCTACAAATCAGTACAATGGAATTCTAGAGCTCCTATGGCAAACCTGTGCTCAAAATGTGGAACGGTATGAAGGAGGGGAAACGTGGCCAAAATGTATTATGTAAAGCTTTTCTTTTCTTTCTGAGAAGGAAGTATCATAGTCAGGGCCAGTAGCTGCACATGAACTGCACTGTAGAGAACACTCTAGCTGCACTCCTGCCTCCTACAGAGTGCTCCCAAATGTCTGTGTGCACCAAATAGACAAGAACTAATGAAGGACAGATTATGTATAAAAAGAATTGGATAAATCAGTAGCAACTTGGCAAGTTAGTAGAGGAAACTTAAGGGTTTATATCCATGCATTGTTGAGGAGAAAAACGGTTAAGTATAAAAATTGCTTAAACTTTATTGTATTCCAAAGGAGGCTGTTATACCAACCTAATTTAATAGTATTTATTTTTTTGTTTTTAATGATTTTTTTAATTTATTTTTAAAGTTAATTTATTTTTCTATTTATTTATTTTATTATTAGTTACATTTTATTAACTCTGTATCCCAGCTGTATCCCACTCCCTCATTCCCTCCCAACTCCACCCTCCCTCCTTCATCTCCTCTCTGCCCCTTTCCAAGTCCACTGATTGGGGAGGACCTCATCCCCCTTCATCTGACCCTGTTTTATCAGGTATCTTCAGGACTGGCTGCACAGTCTTCCTCTGTTGCCTAGCAGGACTGCTCCTCCCTTGTGGGGTGGGGAGGTCAAAGAGCCTGCCATTGAGTTCCAGTCAGAAATAGTCCCTGTTCCCCTTACTATGGGAAACAGATTGGTTACTGAGCTACCACAGGCTACATCCCAGCAGAGGTTCTAGGTTATAACCATACATAGTCCTTGGTGGAGTGTCAGTCTCAGAAAAGACCGCTGTGCCCAGATATATTTGGTCCTTGTGGAGCTCCTATCTTCTCCACATCATACTAACTGCCCCTTTTTTTCACCCTGCACTCTGCCGAAGGTTTGGTTATGAGTCTTAGTATCTGCGTTGATACACTGCTAGGTAGAGTCTTTCAGACGCTCTGTGCGGTAGGCTCTTGTCCTGTTACTTGATTTCTCCTATGTCCAATGCACATCCCATTTGTCTTTCTAAGTGAGGATTGATCATCTTACCCAGGATCCCCTTTCTTGTTTTTCTTATTTAGGTGTATAGATTTCATTATGTTTATCATATCTTATAGGACTATATGAGTGAATATATACCATGTGTGTCTTTCTCCTTCTGGGATACCTCACTCAGAATGATGTTTTCAAGATCCCACCATTTGCCTGCAAATTTTATGATTTCCTTGTTTTTGATTGCTGAGTAGTATTCCATTGCGTAAAAATACCACAATTTCTGTATCCATTCCTCTGTTGATGGATATCACTGTTGTTTCCAGGTTCTGCCTATTAAAAATAAAGCTGCTACAAACATGGTTGAGCAAATGTCCTTGTTGTGTACTTGGGCAAATTTTGGGTATATGCCTAGGAGTGGTATAGCTGGGTCTTGAGGAAGCACTATTCCTAATTGTCTGAGAAAGCGCCAGATTGATTTCCAAAGTGGTTGTACCAGTTTACATTCCCACCAGCAATGGAAGAGGGTTCCCCTTCGTCCACAACCTTTCCGCAACAGAGGAAATCCAAACAATCATTAGGTCGTACTACAAAAGCCTATATGCCACAAAATTCGAAAATCGAAAAGAAATGGACAATTTTCTTGATAGAGTCCATCTACTGAAATTAAGACAAGCACATGTAGAAAGACTGAATAGTCCTATATACCCCAAGGAAATAGAAACAGTCATCAACAGTCTCCCTTCCAAAAAAGCCCTGGGCCAGATGGATTCAGTGCAGAATTCTACCAGACATTCAAAGTGCTAACTCCAATTCTCTCCAAGTTATTCCACAAAATAGAAACAGAAGGTACATTACCAAACTCATTCTATGAAGCCACAGTTACCTTGATAACTAAACCACACAAAGACCCAACAAGAAAAGAAAACTTCAGACCTATCTCTCTTGTGAACATTGATGCAAAAGTACTCAATAAAATACTTGCAAACCGAATCCAAGTACACATCAAAGATATCATCCACCATGACCGAGTAGGCTTCATCCCAGGCATACAGGGTTAGTTCAACATATGGAAATCCATCAATGTAATCCACCACATAAAAAAGCTGAAGGAGAAAAACCACATGATCATCTCAATTTATTTTTCATTTATTACATTTTGTTCACATTTTCTCAGCCTAATCCCCTCCCAATCCCACCCTCCCTCCTTCTTCTTCTCCCATGCCCCTCCCCAAGTCCACTTATTATGGAGGTCCTCCTCCCCTTCCCTCTACCCTAGCATATCAGGTCTCATCAGGACTGGCTGCATTGTCTTCCTCTGTGGCCTGGTAAGACTGCTCCACCTTCAGGGGGAAGTGATCAAAGAACCAGCCACTGAGTTCATGTCAGAGACAGTCCCAGTTCACATTACTAGGGAAGAGACTTGGAGACTGAGCTGCCATGGGCTACATACATCTGTCCAGGGGTTCTAGGTTATCTCCATGTATAGTTCTTGGTGGGAGTATCAGTCACAGAAAACAACGCTTTATCCAGATTTTTTGGTTCTGTTGCTCTCCTTTAGAAGCTCCTGACCCATCTGGGTTGTTCTGTCTCCCTCTTCTCTCATAAGATTCCCTGCATTCTTCCCAAAGTTTGGCTATGAGTCTCAGCATTTGTTTTGATACCTTGCTGGGTAGAGTCTTTCAGAGGCCCTCTGTGGTAGACTCCTGTTCTGTTTCTTATTTTCTCCCTCTTCAAATATCCATCCTGTTTGCCTTTCTCTGTCATGATTGATCATTTTCCCAGGGTCCTCCTTCTTGCTTAGCTTCTTTGGGTGTACTGATTTCACTATGTTTATCCTATTTTATATTTGTAATATCTTCTTGTAAGGGAATATATACCATGTGTGTCTTTCTTCTTCTGGGATATATCACTCAAGATGATCTTTTCTAGTTCCCACCATTTGACTGCAAATTTCATGATTTCCTTGTTTTTAATTGCTGAGTACTATTCCATTTTGTAAATGTTCCATTATTTCTGCATCGATTCCTCAACTGAGGGACATTTGCTTTGTTTCCAGGTTCTGGCTATTACAAATAAAGTAGCTATGAATATGGTTGAGCAAATGTCCTTGTTTTATACTTCAGTATATTCTGGATATATGTATGACTAGGAATGCTATAGCTGGATCTTGAGGAAGCACTATTCCTAATTGTCTGAGAAACTGATTTCCAAAGTGGTTGTACAAGTTTACATTCCCACCAGCAGAGGAAGAGGGTTTCCCTTTCTCCACATCCTCTCCAGCATATGTTGTCACTTGAGTTTTTTATCTTAGCCATTCTGATGGGTGTCAAGTGAAATTTCAGGGTCAGTTTGAATTGCATTTCCCTGATGACGAAGGACATTGACACTTTCTTTAAATGTTTCTCTGCCATTTGATATTCCTCTACAGAGAATTCTCTGTTTGGTTCTGTAGCCCGTTTTTAAATTGGATTACATGGTTTGTTGCTGCTTAACTTTTTGAGTTCTTTATACATTCTGTATATTAAACCTCTGTCAAATACAGGATTGGTGAAGATCCTTTCCGAGTCTGTAGGCTGTCATTTTCTTCTGATGACAGTGTCCTTTGCTTTACAGAAGCTTTTCATTTTCATGAGGTCCCATTTATTGATTGTTGCTCTTAGAGCCTGTGCTGTTGGTGTTCTGTTCAGGAAGTTGTCTCTTGTGCCAATGAGTTCTAGGCTCTTCCCCACTTTTTCTTCTAACTGATTTAGTGTGTCTGGTTTTATGTTGAGGTCTTTGAACCACTTGGATTTTAATTTTGTGCAGGGTGATAAGGATAGATGTATTTTTATTTTTTCTACATGTAGACATCTAGTCAGACCAGCACCATTTGTTTTAGGTGTTTTAAAAAGTCAAACTTACTGGATTTCAACTCTTTTATTAATGGAATTGTGAAGATGTCCATAGTTAAATTCAGGATTTGTTTGTGGGGTCACTCTGATGTAGAACTTTGTAATAAAGTATTGTAGAAGAATATTAGTCTCTGGCTCCACTTCACCTCCAGGACTTCTGCTCTTTATTGTATATGCCTATTATACTATTTCTAACCACAGAGGAATCTTTAACCTCTGCTACTGTTCCCTTTATTATTATTTTTTAATTAAACAGGATTTTTAATACAGTGTATACTGATCATGGCATTTCCTCCAGCAAAAATTCCTACATACTTCCTATTTCCCCACTCACTCAAATGAACACACTTTAATTCTCTCCTTATTTAGAATCAAATGAGCAACTAAAAATCAAAGAAATAAGTACACCATAGTAGGACAAAAAAAATGAATGAGAGAATAAAGGGAAAGCACAAGAAACATAGATGCTGAGATACACACATTTACACATATAAACATTTTATAAAGCCAAAATATAAATGTCATAATATATAAGCAAATAAACAAATTCTTAGACAAGACATTATTAAGCAAACAACCTCCCAAAATTCCATTGATATCATTTTCAGTTGGCATCTACTGGGCCAGCCCTTAAGTGTGGTTTACGTATCAAGTGAGACTCCATTAGAGAAAACTAATTTATTCTTTGAGAGCAGGTGTCATTTGAAGATAGCAGGTGTCAGTTTCTGGGTTAGGGATGTGTTTGTATGCCTACTTTTCTTCTTAGATCCAGGTCCCCATTTAGACCTACTTATCTTGCTTATCCTGCCTCAGTGACTGTAAGTTCATGAGTGTCAACCTGTTCTGTCTAGAAGGCTTGTTTCCTTGGTGTCCTCCATCCTTCTGTCTCTTACATTATTTCTGTCTCATTGTTCACAGGGTTCCCTGAGCCCAGAGAGGAGGGGTTTGATGAGGATGGTCCATTAAGGACTGATTGTTTCAAGTTCTTACTATCTGCACAGTGTCCAGCTCTATGTTTCTCTACTTGTTTCTATATAGAAGCAAAGAAGCTTCTGTGATGAAGGATAAGCAAGACATTGGTCTATGACAGTGGTTCTCACCCTTCCTAATGCTGTGATCATTTAACAAATTCCCTCATTGTGGTGACCCCAAATCATAAAATTATTTTCATTGCTACTTTATAACTGCTTATGAGTTGTAAGTATCTGTGCTTTCTGATGGTTTTAGGTGACTCCTCTGGAAAGATCATTTGACCACTCACTGGGGTCTTGATCCATAGGTTGAGAACCACTGGTCTATGAGTACAGCAGAATGCTTTTGGGAGACATTTTACTGTTGTGTTCTTTAGCAGAACAGTAGTGTTTGGTTGTCCTCTAACTTCCTAGCATAAATAGCCACAGGTTCCTGGCCACCTGAGTAATGTAAGGCATGGAATCTCCTTCATCAAATAGACCTTAAATGAAACCACACAGTGGTTGGTTGTACCTACAAATTTGTGTCACTGTTGTACCAATGTATCACGAAGACATATTGTAGACCAAAGGCTCTGTTTTTGTATCTGTGTTTACATTTCTCTTTGAGTAACATATAGAGTATTTTTCAGTATCAAAGTCACAAGTCAGTAGGGGTGAAGGCTTTAGTTAGGAACCAGCTTGACTTCTCCAATTTCAATGAATTAGGTAGGAATTATCTTCAGCACTGGGGCCGTATCCTCAGTTTGCTGAGAACAACCGATATACTTGCCAAATAGCCTGGGTTGTTTGGATTTTTCCATGTGGCTCTTTTGACCTACACCTGAAACCCAATTTCTAGTACTGGAGCTTTCATTTTCTTGCAAGAGATAGTATTTTTGACCCTTATTTTAGTGAATACACTTTTATTTATATCATACATGTATATATTTTTAAAGGCTTCTACTACATTAGATTTTCATGATTCCTCAAATATTAGATGTTCCTTCCTGTATTTCATGCTTTATTCTCTCTTCCTTTTCCTTTCCATTTAATCTTCCTGTTCCAGTCTCCCTTTCCTCTGCTAATCTCTCCATAAATGTATATTTCCCCTTCCTTGGGAGATTCTCCCCATCCAGATCTTTTACTCTATACCTAACTTCCGCGGTTATGTCGATTGTAGTTAGCAAATCAAAGACTTAAATGCAACCAGCTACATACATATCAGTAAATAATAGACCATCTTTGTCCTTTTGGGTCTTGATTCCTTAGTTCAAGATGATTCTTTCTAGATGCATTCATTTATCTGCAAAGTTCATGACTTTTTTTTTTTTTTTTGAAACAGCTAAGTAACATTTCACTGTGTAAACACACCACATTTTCTTTGCATATTCTTCTGTGATGGAGAGCTAGGATTATTTTTCAATTTATGGAAGTTATGAATATACCAGGAGTAATTAGTCATTTTAGTAGAAATGATTTTAGTTTATTTCTGTTTAGGTTATATATTCTGTAGGCTTAGTAAAAATCAACTTTATATGTTAAGTTGTCAACTTTATATGTTAAATATGTCTCTTATATCCTTATTCTTTACAGGATTTTTATCATGAGGGGATTTTGTAGTTTTGTCAATGTTTTTTTCTACATTTAATGAGATGACTCTGTGGATTTTTACTTTCATTTTGCTAACATGATAGATTACACATATCGATTTACATATGATGAACCATCCATGCATCTCTGAGATAAAGCCTACTTGATCATAGTTAATATTTTTTGATGTGCTCTTGTGTTTGCTTTGCAACTATTTTATTCAACTTTTTGCATCTATCTTCAGAAGGGAATGTGGTCTACAAATTTTTTTGGTTATGTCTTTGGGTGATTTAGATATCAGGATTAATATGATGCTTTAGAGTGAGTTAGGCAATGTTCCTTCTATTTTGTAAAATAGATTGAAGAGTATTGCCATTAATTTTTTGTTGAATGTCTTAAAGAATTATGCGTTGAATCCATCTTGCCTTGTGCTTTTGTTTGTTTGTTTGTTTGTGAGGCTTTTAATGACTGCATCTATTTCACTGGAGGTTATAGGACTGGTCTTGACTTAACTTTGTTAGGTGGAATATATCAAGAATGACATATATCCATTTAAAAAATGTTTTCTAATTTGTTGGAATACAGATTTTTTTAATTTAATTTTTTATAATTTATTCACTTTATATCTCAATTGTAGCACCCTCCTTCATCTCCTCCCAGTCCTACCCTCCTTGCCTCTTCTCTCTAATACCCTCCCTATTTCTCAGAAAGAGGAGGTCTCCTCCCCTATCTTCTGATCCCAATCTTATCAATTCTCATTAAGACTGCCTGCATCTTCTTTCTTTGTGCTATGGAAATGGCTCCACCATAAGAGGAAAGTGATCAAGGAACAGGTAACAGAGTCCATGTAAGACATCCCCTGCTTTACTTACTTGAGAAACCACTTGGAGACTAAGTTGCCTATAGGCAACATCTAAGATGGAGATCTAGGTCTTATTCATGCATGATACTTGGTTGGTGCTTCAGTCTCTACAGGCCCCTATGGGCAGAGATTTGTTGGCTCTGTTGGCTTTATGGAGCTCCTGTCTGCTCTCGGTCCTTCTGTTTACTCACACTTTGCTATGACTCCCTGCACTCTACTCAAAATTGGCTATGAGTCTTAGCATCTGCTTTGATCCCCTTCTGGGTGGTCTTTCAAATGACATTCACAGTACAGAAATTGTGGTACATTTACACAATGGAATACTACTCACCTATTAAAAACAAGGAAATCATGGACAGAACTAGACAAGAACATCCTGAATCTGTTAACCCAGAATCAGAAGACATGCAAGGAATTTGCTGACTTAAAAGCAGAATACAGATTTTTAAAGTATGTCCTTATCATTATTGGATTTCCTCAGTGTCTGCTGTTATGTTCTCCCCTCCCCCACCCTCTCCCCCCTTTTTTAATTTAGACCTTCTATTTTTGAATTTTAGTTAATTTGGCTAAGAGTTTATCAATTTTACTGATTTTCTCAAAGAACCAAGTCTTTGTTACATTGATTCTTTCATGTTTTGGTTTTATTTATTTCAGTTATGTGTTTATTTTTGTCATATACTCTGTTTATTATTTTTCATTTTGTTCCAGATCCTTCTGGTGTGCAATTAAGTTTCTAACACTATATCTTTTCATTTTCTGATGTAAGTACTTAAAACTGTAAACTTGCCTCTTAGAATTGTCTTCATTTGTCCTGTAGGCTTAGATATGTATACAATTTTTATTTTGTCTTTTAGTATAGTTTCTACATGGAATATTTTGAATTTCTTAATTAAGTATATATGTCTATAGTAGCTTTGTGTTTTATATGCTAGCCAAATATAGTCAAATGCTTGGGATTTATGTCAAGATTAGAGTATTTATCAATATATGCAAAGTTTTTGGTTCAATACTGATGGACAAACTACTTATGAAATACAAGAGAAGATCAATGAGAGATGCTAGTTTTTGATCTGGCTTATTTTTAAATCTTGGGTCCCAATACAGTGCCAGTGAAAGGTGACAAAACCTTCAGAAGGAGACCTAAGAAGACAGCATAAAATACTATTCAAACTGCCAAGGGGAATAATGTATGTGCTCTAACAATGATCTGTGCCAGCATGAAAAAATATTCTTTAACGCACATTAAGGGAAACTCACATGTTTTTGTTTTTTTTTTTTCCCTAACTATCTAATTGGGGTTAATATCCACTCAGCTACTCAACAGAAAAAAAAAAAAATTGTCCCTGGTACTAGAAATCTAATCAGTTTTCTCAGGGCTAATTAGGTCATGGATCTTAGAGGAGAACAAATAATTTGCTAAAGAAGTGTAATTTTTAAATTCATTTTAAACATCTTTACAAACAAAGTTAAATGTGACTATCACCTCTCCACAAAGAAATTTATCTGTATAAGTAACAAAGACCAGCCGTGAAAAATCACAAGTGGCACATTGAGGCAGTGAAGATCTCAACCCTAAGAGATATATGTGCATTACAGCTCACAAACATATGTCTTAGCAAAAATATCTGAAGAGGAAGCAGAAAGATTTTAAGAATCAGAACACCAAAAAGTCTGTTATGGAAAAGTCTCCCATATAAATGTTTAGGAAAAGGAGACTTAAATGAGTGTAATATCAGTAAATATGTTAATGTTGGACTGGACAATACTCATGGGTCCCACCATAGACAAAGACCTGCAGGCAACTGATGATTGCTGTGGGTGGGAGAATTAGCTTCTTTTGGTTGATTCTGCTAAAAGTGGGCTATCCAATACAAAGATGTTATCTCTAAGACAATATGCACACAACCACAGAGTCAACAGGTTGTAGCTATATTTTATGTGTATATATATATATATATATATATATATATATATATATAACAGTAATAAGCAAAGAAAAAGGCCATTAAATGAGAGAGTGCTGGAAACATTGAAAGGGTTGGAGGTAGAAGTATCTTGAGGGAGGAAAGGGAAGAATGACAGTAATAAAATTATGTTTTAATAAATTATTTAATGAATAAATAAATACTTATTTGTGCGTCACTTCAGGAGACATGAAATTTAAGATCTTGGGACACTGTGTTTTCTTCTTGTTTAAGAACTTTGGAGATGAGATCAACAATTGTCCCTGAACAGTACACTCACACCATGATGTTCAGCCTTACTCTAGTATCAAAAAATAATAAGAAAACATTTTTCTGGACCATATTTTTCAAAGCATGAGCTAAAATACTTATAAAATGATTATCTTAAATATTTTTATGTTGATGAAAACCAACATACAAGGTTGATTTATCTATTTATTTGCTTAATTTTCCTATTTATATTAGTTGAGGTTTCATTCTTTCAGATAACTGTAGTTTGAGTGTCAACTTTATATAAAGCTAGCTGGCATACTTTCCTTCTTTAATGCTCATGGATATAATACTATTTAAAATTTTAGTGTCTGTGTTTCACTGTAAATAATAACTAAAGAATACATTTGAGTTTGTACATATTACTCTCTTTTTGCTAAAGAAAATTAAACAAACAGGGTATAAAAATGTATAGTAATACATGAGTATATATTTTCAGCATGTGATGAAATATCCTCATTCAGTCTCTCTCTCTCTCTCTCTCTCTCTCTCTCTCTTTCTTTCTCTGTCTCTCTCCTGTTTCTCTTAGCCCCATTTCTACCCTCTCATTGCTGAAGTATTTTGTCTCTCTCTCTCTTTTTTTAACATGTCTTATTCACAGTCTGTTTAAGCTTATCATACAAGTGCAACCAGAATGTGCAATCTACTGTGCTGGAGTCAATTTTCTGTCTCTGTTTTTATTACTTGACTGTCATGCCATCTGCTGCCCAGTGATTATTGATCACAAAAAATATTACATAAGGATTGGTTTGTCTGTTAGTGCTGAGAGGGGAAAAGAAAGGAGGGAGGACAGAATCCTCTTTAACAAAGCAATGACTTAAATAAATCCATTTAATTTATTACCACATGTGGTTAGGCTTTCACTGTTAGAGGAAGAAGACAAAAGTATGTCATGTTAAATGAAGGAACTTAAGTCGGGGTGTTCTTGCACCAGGAAATAGGAAACACTACTTATCTCTCTGTTCTTGCATGGTTCTGTGCAGGAGTTGACTTGAAATTAAGCTTTGACATATACATTCTGACTTGCACAA
Organism: Psammomys obesus; assembly: GCF_907164565.1. Lineage (NCBI taxonomy): Eukaryota > Metazoa > Chordata > Mammalia > Rodentia > Muridae > Psammomys > Psammomys obesus. The sequence continues at coordinate 11,682,683 of NW_026585797.1, forward strand.
AACAGAGTTACTCAGAAGGAGATGACAGAATGTGACAGAACATATAAACAACATGATGTGTATCACAGGAAGGGTCAGTCCTGTTGTGACAGAACAGCCAAGAAAAAGCAACAACTTTAGGAAAAGCACTGTAACAGTGAATGTTTTTTGTTTTGTTACCTAAAGCTCTCATCGATCTTTTAAATATCATCTTATTAAATTCCATGAGTAGTTCTTAGGTTACTATTTTATATTATTATTTGTCATGTATTATTTAGGGTTACGATTGCCATGAGGAAACACGATGACCAAAACCAACTTGAGGAATGGAAAGGTTTATTGGGCTTTTACCTTTTTTTTAATTTAATTTTTATTAATTAAGTTTATTTACTTTGTATCCCAGCTTTAGTTCCCTCCCACCACCCCTCCCAAACCCTCTCTCCTTTCCTCTTCTCCTTCCATGCCATTCCCCAAGTCCACTGATAGAGTAGGTCCTCCTCCCCTTCCCTCTGACCCTAGCCTATCTGGTTTCATCAGGACTGGCTGCTTTGTCTTCCTCTGTGATCCATTTGGTTTATGTCTTGTAAGCTAGTTTTAGATCAATTTAAAACAAGCTAGAGTCATCAGAGAGAAAAAAAAAGAATCAATTGAGAAAATGCATCCATAAGATCTGGTTTTAAGGCATTTTTTTTTAAGTTAACGATTTATAGGAGAGGACCCATGCCATTTTGGGTGAATGCACAGTCAGCAAGCCATTCGAGAGCAAGTCAGAAAGCACCACCCTTTGTGCCATGATCCCATTTATTAGAATGACTAAGAGGCTATGGTCTATCTTGTTCAACAATGGCTACCCATCAATAAAAAGTTCAGGAATCTAATAGTTGTTCAGCCCATGTGGCTGTATATCTCAGCTTGTCTTTTGTATATATCAGAATATTAAAAGCAGATTCTAATATCAGTAAAGGAATGGATTTGTCAGTGAGAGCAAGAACATGCAGGCAAAGAACACAAGCTTTCTTCTTCATGTCCTTTATTATAGGCAGCCAACAGAAGATGTAGCCCAGATTAAAGGTAGATCTTCCTACCTCAGAAGATATGGACTTAAAAGTGCATCTCACCTCAAAGATTTGGACTCTAGTCCTCCAACTTCAAATAATGTAATTAAGAAAACTTCTGCATTGTAGAACAATTTTTCCTTTACAGTCAATATCCACTTATAAGTGATTATATACTGTCTGTCTTTCTGTGTCTAGATGACCTCACTCAGAATGATTTTTTTCTAGTTCCATCCATTTTCCTGAAAATTTCATGATTTCCTTGTTTTTAATAGCTGAATAAAATTCCATTGTGTAAATGTATCATATTTTCTTTATATATTCTTCTGTTGAGGAGCATTGGTTTCTAGTTTCTGGATATTACAAATAAAGCCTCTGCAGACATAGTTGAGCAAGTCTCTTTGTTGTAAGAATGAGTGTCCTTTCGTTATATGACCAGGAGTGGTATAGCTGGGTCTTGATGAAGATTGATTCCCAATATTCTGAGAAACGACCATACTGATTTCCAAAGTGGCTGTATAAGTCTGAACTTCCACTAAGAATAGAGGAGTGTTCCCCTTGCTTAACATCCTTCCAGCATGAGCCATTATCAATGTTTATTGTTTGTTTGTTTGCTTTTTATCTCAGCTATTCTGACAGGTATAATAAGGATTCTGAGAGTCATTTTGATATGCATTTCCTGATGGCTAAGAATGTTTAGTATTTCTCGAAGTGCTTCTAGACCATTTGAGATTCCTCTGTCTAGAATTCTGTTTAGATCTTTACCTCATTTGGATTATTATTATTTTTTGATGTTTAGTTTTTTTGAATTCTTTATATAATTTGGAAATTAACCCTCTATCAGATGTTGAGTGGGTAAAATCATGTCCCTTTGTGTTGTCTTCCTTTTTATTTACAAGGAGTGCTCAAAGTGGGAGCACATGTAATCCCTGGGAAGGAAAAATAGAATAGATATTGCAGGTTGTCTGGGGTGGGGGTGGACTAGAACATGTCAGGGGAGGGTGTGCAGAGAGAGAGTACTGGAAGAAACAACTAGAATTAGGGGCTGAGTTACGGACTTAAAACAATGGAAACTTTTTGGTTGATCCTAGGTAAGACTCCTAGTAATGAGTGACACAGAGCCCAAATAAGACATTACCAATAACCAGGCCAGACTTCCAAGGAAGAGTTTAGTACACCAAACAAATCTTCTATAATTTGTCCTGCCAGCATGATGTTCTGGGGTAAAAGTGGCACAGAAATTGTGGAAATGGTCAGGCAATGACTGGTCCAGCTTGAAACAAAGGACACAAGACAGAGACCACTCCTGACATTGCCTGGAGGATAACAAAGCAAAGGTTTGATGGTCCAGAGACCTAAGATAGAATCAAACACACCTGGCAAAAAAAAAATAATTACAATTAATTAATTAATTAAAGAAAATAAAAAGAAAGGTAAAAATCTATTCCTAATGATATTCTGCTACAATCTTAGACAGGAGCATGTAATAATCCCTACCAAAAGGCTCCAGTCAGCACCTGATGGTAACCCACAGTCAAATATTAGGTAGAACCCATTGAATCCTTCAGAAGAGAGGGAGGAAGGATTGTAGAAACCGGAAGTGTCAAGAACACTGTCATTTTCCTTTTTTTCAGGGGCCTGGATTTGGTGGTGGCCTGGAACTCAACTTCTAGAAAGAGAAATGGTGTTCTGTATTTCCTAGGAGCCACTTACAACACTTTAGGGCAAGGCCTGTTTTTGGAAAATGTTTTCCATGAGTGTTAAAATTTAGTTCTTTTAAAATGAGCTCTCCGGTCATAGGATTACTAGGCCTGACACCCCTAAAAGTCAACAGGACTTAGGTCACCAATTACAGGAAGAAGATAATAAAATTCCCTACCCAAGGATTAGCTTTGAGGTAACCACAGGAATGGGAAGGTGTATTTTTTTAAGGTGGGGCATTTGTGCTGGGCAGCTCACAGACCTTGTAGTAGAACATTCATGGCAGGGAATTACCTACCTAACATTCCAGAGGTATATAGGTAGTTTGCTCAATGTTCATCACAATCACTTCGCAACAAGCTTGCCGTTGCTGAATGTCACTTAATGTGTAGCTGCTAAACTGTAATTTCTCAAATTTCCCTGTAACCCAATAAAAACCGTCCTCCCCTTGAGTTCGGTGCTCTGCACTCTACACTGCTCTGTTGGTGACAGTGTGGGCCTGAGCTCAAGCTTGTAATAAAAGACCCACTGCATTTGCATCAGAAATGGCTCCTTGGTGGTTTTTGGGGTCTGGGAGACTTGGGCATAACATCAGCAGTGGAAACTGGGGCTTTCCAAAGCTTTCAGCGATACCAAAGTATTACAGTTCTTGGTAAAGTTGCTGTGCTAAGCACAGCAGAGTTGTGGGTGGAAGCCCATGTCTGGTAGATTTGTAGTCAAGGCACAGGCTTGGCAAGGCACAAGCCATCATGCCAGAGGGCAAGCGGGGCGAGATGCAGCCATTTGGAAGATAAATGATGAATCTCAGATGGCCATGGTGGAAGACAGATGATATCAGGCAGCATACAACTCCAACAGCTTGTTTATTTGAAATCAAGAATTTATAAATCTTTGTGGAGTGGGAGGGATTTTGAATATGAATGTGTTTGATTCACTGGAGTCAGGAGGTCAGGGGGTCAGGGATGCTTGATTTACATATAATGGTACAGTGCATTTTCCATGCAGTACCATGGTCCTATCGCAAGGAGAATACAGTACTTAATTATCCTATTGGGGAGGGAAACTTTCCACATAAAGTCAAAATTCATTTGGGAAGTCAAATAACCCATGGATCTTGTTAGCCTACGGTGTGAATATACAGAAATTGCTGGCTAACTGGCTAGTTGAACAGCTTTCTTTATCAGGAAAAGGTCTGGCCTGTAATATTCTGTAAGAGCTATATGAAACTCATTACAAAAGATGAGGTCACCAGAGAGAGTTATTAGAACCTCAATGAGAAAAATGAGTCCACCATGACAGAAATAGGAAAAACAAATGGCTTATTGCAGATATTAGACTTCAACCTAATCCAGCAAAACCCCAGAAGTCACCACAAGAAAAACCACAGAATCAACTAACCAGGACTCATAGGTGTTCACAGAAACTGACTGAATAACAAGGGAGCCTCCGAGGGTCTAACCTATGCCCTCTGGATATATGTTACAATTGTGTAGCTGGGTCTGGAGCCGTTTCTGATGATTTGACTGTTTTGAGGACCCTTGTCATCCTACTGGGTTGTCTCATCCAGCCTTAATATGAGGTGCCTGCTCTTAATACAATTCAATATGCCATGCTTGCTTGATATCCCTGGAAGTCCTGCTATTTTATGAAGGTAACTGAGGAGGAGTGGATTGGGAGGAGGGAGTTTGAGGAAGAGCAACTGGGAGCAAAGGAGGGAGGGTAAATTGCAGTCTGGATATAATATATATATATTTTTTTTTCCAAAATATTATATAATATTATATTATATAATATATATTTTAGATATATATATCTAAAATATATTATATATTTTGTAATGTGGAGATATATATATCTCCACATTACAAAAGCAAAATTTCTCACAGATGTTTCCAGCCACTTTGGGTTCTACTTTGTTACAGATGTAGTGAAGGTGGCAACCAGAAATAGCCGTCATACTAGCCTTCATAAATAAAAGAATTACCTGGACTGGCATGCCAAAGTGTAAGAAAGAAAACCAGACTCTGTGATAAATTCTTTTGTGTTGTTTAGAGGGTCATAGAATTTTTCTAAAGCCAAACTCGAGGATGCATTATGTAACCTCGATTTATGTGATTGCACATTTTCCCATCATTTTTTAAATTGAAGGTAGCCTAAATATAGTTCAGAAGCATGGCAGTTTGGAAATGTCTTTTTGTTTTGAGATTTGCTCTCACTATGTAAGCTTGGCTGACCTGGAACCCACTATACTGACCAGACTGGCCTTGAACTAGTAGAGCTCTGCTTGCCTCTTCTTGAGTACTGAGATTAAGGGACTTCACTACCACACCATGTTGAATTGTTGTCTTCCTGTTTATAATTTGATTTTCTGAGCCATCACAAGATAGCTAGCCATTCCTTTATTTTCAAAACCTTTCACAAAAGAGATCATTATCATCTTGAATATTGCAGTCACATATGGAATCAATAAACTAAGACTAAATTCCATTGCAGTTTAGCAGTTTGGAATTTCTATGGCAGGTGTGGCATTCCTTTGATTAGTCAATTTCTCATTGAGGATTCGTCTGGCATATATAGTACTCTACATTCTTTAGTTCAAGCAAAATAAATATTTTATGAATTTGCAAAAGGTACCTTTTCACTAGAATTTAGAAGTAGGAAGCACCATGTTGCAAGCTCAACATTGTAAAAATGTTTCATTTATTTACTACATCTGTTTTTTTTTTCTCTTGTACTTATTTTTTATATTGAGTACAAGGTGGTTCTGCAAAGGTAAATATATCTTTAAATATTAAAAAGAAAATACATATTTACAGAAACATTAAAATTAACTGCACCCTTATACTTTGTTCAATAGTTTCTTAATAAACTCCAGACTGAAGATACAAGAAAACATGACTTACCTTTCTTCTGTGTATCTTATTTTTATTTTTTAGCATATATTAGCAAATATTAAGGATTCATATTGCATCATAGAATGAATAAAAGATATTTCGTTGCTAAAGTCACTGTAAGAATTCAGAAAATACATCGATGCTACACTTTTTTGGCTGCTGCTTAAATGAGTAAGATGGAAGGAAGTTGTGATTGGCCTGCTCTTTAATCACCTCCCCGAGTGGGGAGCAGCCTTACAAGGCCACAGAAGAAGACAATACAGCTACTCCTGATGAGACCTAATTGACTAGGATCAGAAGGAAAGAAAAGAAGACCTCCTCTATCAGTGGACTTGGGGAGGGGCATGCATGCAGAGGGTGGAGGAAGGGAGGAATTGGGACTGGAGGAAGGAGGGAGCCACAGGAGGGATACAAAGTGAATAAAGTGTAACTAATAAAGAATTTTAAAAAAAGAATTAAATGCTGAAAAAACCCACAAAAGTTAACGTAATTTATAATAAAAGTATGGATTACAAATGTTGGCTGTTTTTCATATTATCAATGTTCAGTTGGTTCATGTGAAGGAGGCAGAACTTCTTCAGTGCTCGGATCCAATGGAGTCATACATTCCTGTAGAACATGGAGATTCATAAAGACTTTGAGCCGGTAGCACCATCATTTTTATAATAATATATTTTTTGCCAACACGGAACTCTATGTCTAATCTGAAAAGGTTAACCACAGCTAAGTAAAAAAACGAGGAATAAATAATTCCAGATCAAAAAATCCAAAGAGGGGAAACATGAGCGCACACACACACACACACACACACACACACACCACTACCATCACCACTACCGAAAAAGCAAAATAACTGAAACCAACAAACATACTTCATTGACATCTCTCAAATCTTTAGATTCAATTCCCCTAATATAATGATACAGAAAAATATTCCTGGTATAAAACCAGGACCATGCTACCCCTGTTACATCCAAGAACACACCTTAACATCTAGGATAGACAATACCTCAGGGTTAAACAATGGAAAAAATATTTCATGGAAATGGAACTAGCTGTTGTAGCCATTTTAACATCTCACAAAAATAGACTTCAAGTTAAATATATTCACAAGACGCAGGGAGAGACACTTGACACTCAAAAACAAACAAACAAACAAACAAAAAACAAAAATCTACCAATATTCCATGAATTAAATGAAAATTAATAGAAAACCTACCCAAACTTAAAAGATACAATAATGGCAGTTTTAAGAGGACAGTGGATAGCACTAAGTGCTTACATTAAAAATTTTGGAGAGGTTTTATATTAGTAAATTAATAGCATACCCAAAGGTCTAGAGCAAAAAGAAGAAACCACACCCCAAATGAGTAGACCACAAGAAACAAACTGGAACTGTAATCAATAAGATAGAAACACAGAACAACAATACAAAGGATCATTGAAACAGAGTTGGTTCTTTTGAGAAAATCAGTGAGACAAACAAACCCTTATGCAAAGGCCACAGTTATCCTGATACCAAAACCACAAAAACCCCAAGCAAAGAGAATTGCAGACCAATGTCCCTCATGAAAATACATTCAAAACTCTCTATAATATACTTGCACACCAAATCCAGCAACACAACAAAAAAAAAAAAAAATGCTCTCCATGATCAAGTAGGCTTCATCCCAGAGATGTATATGCAGATTTATGTGTTCAACATACATAACTTTATGAATGCAATCCACCGAGTAAACAAGCAAAAAACAAAAACAATCCACATGATTATCTCATTAGATACAGAAAAAGCCTTTGACAAAATCCAACAAACAATCCAGGAGAGATTAGAAATACAAGGGACATGCCTCGACCTATTAAAAGTCATTTACAACATGTCCATAACCACTCAACTTATGTGGAGAGAAACTCAAAGCAATTCCATTGCAATCAGAAACTGACAAGGCTGTCTACTCTCTCCATAACCATTCAATATAGTACTTGGAGCAAACAGATCATTGAAATAAACCAAAAAAATACAAATCAGAAAGGAAAAAGTAAAAGTACATTATTTGAAGAAGATGTAAAAATACAGGTAGATGACCCTAACAACTTCATCAGGAAACTCTTACAGCCAATAAAAACTTTCAGCAACTTAGCTGGTTAAAATTATAATTCACAAATATCAGTAGACCTCCTTTATACAAAAGACAAATCAACTGAGAATGAAGTTTGGGAAGACAAAATATCTTTTCAAATAGCCTCAAATAATGTCAAATATCTTGGGTGCCTCTAACTAAGCAAATAAAAGACTTGTATGACAAAAGACTTAAAGACATTGATTAAAGAAACTGAAGGAGATATGAGAGGATAGAAAAGAACTCCAATGCTCATGGATCAGTAGAATAACACAGGAAAAGTTATGAGTTGAACTATCCAAGACATCTGTACCTCCAGAAACACCAAGGAAATTGCTTTACCCTCTGCATTTGTACTCCCAGTGTTCCTATGGAGAGATGGGAGAAAAAGAATCCCAAATTCATGGTGGCAGCTAGCATTGCAGATGCAGCACACAACAAAATGACCTTGTGTCAGATAAGGTGAAAGGCAGGGCCTACTCTTGAGATTGTCATCGCCAGGGATAGAGTGTATAATCATATTCATATTCGTGCACAGATATACACACATGCAAATAGAGAGGAGTGACAGAGAGAAACAGAGATACAGGCAAGATAGACAGAGACATAGAAAGACAGAAGCAGAGACACAAAGACATACAGATTGAAGCAGTAGAGTGTTGGCTAAAATAAATGATATTTTAAGAAAAAAATTAAACACATTAAATGGTCTGTCTTCTTTTCAGTCTTTTACATTTCAAGGTATGCTTTTTTCTCCCAAAGACTTAGAATTCTTGTGTTTTTCATTCTATCAATTTTATTTTGCACACATTATAATTCATATCATCCTACATAACATCTTTTACTATATAAATGTAATTAATTTAATGTGTTGGTTTTTACTGTTTTGTATGTATGTGAATATGTAAATGTGTATTTGAATATTTTATATGTGTTTTGTGTTTGAATTTTGACATTACCAGATAGCCCCTGAGTTCAGTGCAAAATGACAGACTCTCTTTGCCAACTGAGCTCCTTCTATGCCTGTATGGGGAGTCAAATCCCTACATCAGTTACCTGAGAAATGTCACCTTGTCCTTAGGGGGGAAATGCTCAGCTCCCTTTCTCCTGGTAAAATCTGTTGAGCAAGCATCTGGGATTCTTGGAAATACCCTCTATGCTAATAAGATCTTAGCTTTCAAACAATAACCTTCCATTCCTCTAACTGTAACTGGAGTTCTTCCCCCACAGTTAGGATAATTAAGCACTGTGTTCCCCTTGTGATAGGCCTGTGCTGCTGCCTGTAAATGAAAGACCTCTAGTACCCTTAGCCCCAGTGGATCAAACACATTCACCCCCAACCCCCAAACTCCTCCCACTGCCCAAGGTTTATAGTGTTCCTGATTCATGAAATAAAATCTACCTCTCTCACTTCCTTTCTGGGGAAGGACAGGCTCCCCTTCTCTCTGAAGAATGTGTTACTGGATGCCCAGGGCTTGGTTTCCTGCCAGGCCATCATAGAGTTCGTTAGCCCCTGACCGCCAGCTAGAACTGACAAAGCACAGGTATCTACCTCCATCCTCTGCAGTTAGCACAGTAGTTCATTGGAAAGGCTTTTACACTGTGGCATCATCACCAGCCCTGGAATGCGTGGATTTCCACTGCTGTCTGGTATCTGCAATCTCACTAAAAAGAGCTAACTGTAACACCCTGTGGAAAACTCTTTTCTACAACCAGGTGAGACCGGGAGCCTTGTGCAGGGATTTCGATCTGAGTGTTCTAGCTGTTCCTAAGAATGGAACCTGGGACTCCTAGAGGCTGTCGGTGCCTGTATCAGCCCACTAGAGGAGTGTGCACTGCTAGCAGCAGCGGGAAATGAAGAAAAACATGAGTGTGTATATGTTACTGTGTGTGTATTTGTATGTGTGTATGTATGTATATGTGTATGTATGTATCTGAATGTTTGTGTTTTATGTGTGTGTATGTGTGTATGAGTATATGTGTGTATGTATATGATTTTATATGTCTCCTTATATGTGTGCATACGTGTATATGAATTTGTATGTCTCTTTATATATGCATATATGTATATGCATGTATACAAGTGTATATATGTGCAAACATGTGGAGGTATATATTGTGCATATATGTATGTGTTTATGTATATGTGTATCTCTGTGTGTGTATATGTCAAATTTATTAGGGTATTAATTTTTTCTCCTTTCCAAGATTAGTCTTGAGAACATGACATGTCTATGAGTTACTACTTTTCTCTTGTTATCAAGGTTCTGACATCTAGTGTATAACAATGTTTAATTTTCTATTTCTGTGATGTCAGCACAATAACAAATAATGAAATACAAATTAGTTTATTCAGTACTTACTGTGTATGAAAGCTTAATTGTCATGAAAAATACAAAGAATGCTTTGAACTTTAATTTCAAAAGAGTGGACCATGGTAATCTTTTTAAACAAAACAGTTATAGTCATATAGGTAAACAAAGAGAAATAATTGAAATGAGTATACATTTAAAATGATTAGATAAATGAATTCAATGCATGAGTAATACACTCAACAAAACATTAAATAATGTGAGAATGTAAAGTTATCATCCCAATACTAACAGTAATGGTAACATAAGTATTGATAATAAAGCCGTTCTTATTATCATACAATTTGCATATATGCGAGCATTGAACCAAATGTCCAAGATCATATACGGCAGCTAGAAGTTTTAACTGATCTATAATTATTTGTTAAGACAATCTTTTTTTATTGCTGTTGTTGTTATTATTATTTATTACAATTTATTCAGTTTGTATCCCGGCTATAGACCCCTCCATCATATCCTCCAGGTCCCACTCTCCCTTCCTCTTTTCCCCCTATATGCTTTTCCTAGCCCACTGATAGGGGAGGTCTTCCTCCCCTACTACCTTACCCTAGCCTATCAGATCTCCTCAGGACTTCCGCATCCTGTTTTTCTGTGGCCTGGTAAGGCTGCTCCCCCCTCAGGGGGACATGATCAAAGAGCAGGCAACCAAGTTCATGGCAGAGACAGCCCCTGCTCCCCTTACTATGGAGCTCCTGTCCCTTCCAGGTCCTTCTATCTCCCTCTTCTTTCATAAGATTCCCTGCACTCTGCCCAAAGTTTGGCTATGAGTCTCAGCATCTGCTTTGATACCCTACTGGGTAGAGTGTTTCAGAGGCCATCTGTGGTAGGCTCCTGTCCTATTCCCTGTCTTCTACTTTGGTTGTCTATCCTGTTTGCCCTTCTGAATGAGGATTAAGCCTCTTTTTTAGGGTCCTCTTTGTTGTTTACTTTCCTTAGGACTATAGATTTGGAAATCAATCTGGCACTTTCTCAAAAAGTTAGGAATAGTACTGTCTCAAGATGCAGCTATACCACTCCTAGTCATAAATCTGAAAGAGGCTTAAAATTACAACAAGGACATTTGCTCAACTATGTTCATAGCATAGAGTTAATTTCTATATGTTAACTTTCAAACATTTAATAGATTGTTACATTTCTTTTATCAAATATAAAAATGCGCTTTTGTAAACATTTTAAGTGCTGGTGATACTAGCGTTGTTTGCAGGAATGGTTTCTTAGCTGTTTTTTTTTTTTCCCCATACTTTCATTGAAACTTCAGTCATTTAAAAGGCTTTTAACTGGATACATTCTAAAATGTGCATATTAGGGGTGATCCTAATTTGGTAAAGAATTAGTTTTGTTGTCTAAAAGAAACCTGAAACTAAACAACTCTCTACTCAATGACAGCTTGGTCAGGAAAGAAATGAATAAAGGAAATAGAGACTTCATAAAACCCAATGAAAATGAAGGCACATCTTACCCAAACTTATGGAACACAATGAAAGCAGTGTTAAGAGGAAAGCTCGTAGCAATAAGTGCCTCCAGAAAGAAGTTGGAGACATCTCATACAAGTAACTTAACCGCACACCTAAAAGCCTAGGGGGAAAAAAAAAAAGCAGCAGACACACCCATGAGGAGTAGAAGATTAAAAATAATCAAACTCAGGTCTGAAATCAATGAATGAGAAACTAAGAAAATAATTCAAAGAATCAATGAGACCAAGAGCTGTTTCTTTGACAATATCAACAAGATAGACAAACCCTTAGCCAAATTAACTAAAAAGGCAGAGAGAAACTATTCAAATCAGCAATATCAGAAACTAAAAGGGAGTTTTCTGAACTCTGATAGAAAACAAAACTATTAATTTAGTCTAGGTTCTGACCTGTGATAGTTTGATCTCGATATGTTATGCTAAGAAAGGTTAGAAAGAACTTATTTGTGCAGACTCCTCAGTAATCATGAGATTACAAGAACTCTCACTTTTATTTTTTTACTGAACTCCAAATATAGACTATTTTACTTTCTTAAAAAGGAAAGGATACTTGACTTATTCCTGACCTAGTGAATCAGCTGAATAACAGGTTCTTTTTTATAAAATTTGTCCTTAAGAATAAATTTGAGTAAATTTGAGTAAATGAGTTATTTCGCACTTCATTCAAAAGTAGTGCAAAGCTCAAGTGGTTCATGTGATTGCAAAAAGAAAAACTTCAGTAAATTTAATTAGAGTCATTCATTCTTTTTCATTTTCTTTTAATACAAGTATTTGTCTTATTAAAGAGCTTAATAGCAATATAAATGTCAATAAGGAAATGAAACCATGGCCAAACAGATAATGGAAAAATTTATCTTCAAGTCTGAAAAATGAGCCCTGGGTCAAAAATTAATGGTCTCTAAGTATTCCCAGGACAATTGGTTCAAATTATGTTACCAAGATAGGAAAGCAGTTTTAGACTTGGTTTTATAAAGTTATTTGAGAAATGGAAATTAAAGACAAACACCTTGAATTCTCCTCTGTTACTCCATTAATAAAAAATCAGGGAAAGGTGATTAATAGAATAGGGAAGGTTTAAGGGAAGAATGGGAAGAAAGAATAGAGCAGAGAGAGAGAGAGAGTGTGTGTGTGTAATCAATACTAATGGCCTTTGAAAATGCCATCTGAGAGGAATCCATAAGCAGTGGCCAGCATATGCCATATCTCAGGGGCACAGGATCTGAAACTCTGAAATTGGTGAGTGGAGCATCACTGAAGCCAGATCATGGACACTGTGGCTTCTTGGGCAAGAGGAGACAACCCACAAACTGGGAAAGTTTGGATCTAGGTCACCTGAGGACACTTCTGGGGCCTTAGTATATATTCTACCCCTGAACCTCTCCTTACCCCAAGCACTGGCCTACCTGCTTAGTGGATGAGCCAGGCAGTTGCTGAGCCCCAAGCATGGGCCTCCCAGCTCTGCAGAGGTGGCTGTGGTTGCCCCAAGCAAGAGCCTTCATTCTCAGTGACTGAGACAACACAGGAGCCTGACTCAAGTATAGGCCTCCTTGCTCAGTGGTCAAACAACAGACACCATTTAACTGATAGATCTCCTACACTTTCATTTGCTCCTTAGGATGCAAATCTAAGAGACAACAGGGGAAACCCCTGTGCTTTCTGCATAGGCCAGTGAACATATAAGTGTGCCTTCAAGAGAGTACATGCAGAGCCCTAGATCTGTGGTCCTTCTACACTAGAAGCCAGACATTGGATCCCTCCCTCCCCAATTGTGGGCAACATAGGGATCCTTGGGAATATATTCTCAGCATTGCAGCGCCTGTTCTTTGGGTCTCCCAATGGAGTCCAGGCAAAAAATTCCTGGAGTCAAGATGGTGCAACCCAGACAATACTACAGGCCTGTGGGCCACTGAGACATTCATGGCACCTGCACATGCCCATTGCACTCGTAAACAGTGCCAGCAGGCCCACCTGGGCTATGCTCTATCCTTCCAGGCATCTGCATGTTCTAGCACCCTATCCTTTAAGCACACTTCCTTACTGACTCCCATGCTTGCATACATGTAACTGCGACCTTCCTCCCTTAGCTACAGTTGAACCACCAACATCCACTCTCAAACCAGTGGACCTCTCTCATCTTCCTGAAGAATACTCCAGACACCAGAGCCAGATGTACCCAGTCTGAAGTACAGACTCCAGGAACAAATGGCGAAGGTTATAGATAAGCAGATGGCTAAAGTTCAGCGTAAGAACACATCAACAAAAACCAAGATATCATGGCTTAATGAGCAATCCCCCAAACCAATGGATAGTTTAATTCATCAAAAACAGATAAAAATTATTTTGAAGCTTTGCTTATCCAGTTATTAGAGTAACAAAAAGAGAAAATGAACAAAGCTCTCAAAGAAATACCAGGCAAATACAGCTAAACAAATAGAAGAACATGTAGAGGCAAAAGTAGATGCACACAGCGAGGAAATAACAACAACAATAAAAAGAGGCCATCGTGGAAAGACAGGAATCCACATTCAAACAGATGAAGGAAATGGTGCACGACATGAAAAAAGAATTAGAATCAATAAAGAAAACACAGAGAAAACCCTGGAGTTGGAGAACTTAGAGAAAGAGAAACACAAAGGTAAGCATCACCAACAGAATCAGATGCTGAAAATACAACTGCAGAAATTGATACTTCTCTCAAAGAAAAAAGTAAAGTCGCAAATGTTATAAACATCCCAGAAATTGAGGATGCCATGAAAAGACAAAATCTAAGAATATTAGGAATAGACAAATAAGAAGATTCCTGGCTTCAAGGTCCTGAAAATATTTTCAAAAAAGTCATAGGAGAAAAATCTTCTCAACTTAAAGAAAGAGATGTCCATTAAAAACAAGAGGCCTACAGAACACCAAATAGACTAGACCAGAAAAGAAACACCTCACGTCTCACAATAGTCAAAATACTGAATCTACAGAACAATAAAAAATATTAAAAGCAGCAAGGGAAAAAGGCCAGGTAACATAGAAAGGTAGACCTATCAGAATCATACCAGATGTCTCAACAGAAACTATGAAAGCCAGAAGGGCCTGGGCAGATGTCATGCAGACTCTAAAAGACAACAGAAGCCAACCCATAGTACCATACTCAGCAAAGCTTTCAGTCAACATATATGGAGAAAACAAAATATTCCACAACAAAACTAAACTTACGCAAAGTCTACTCAGCAACCCAGCCCTACAGAAGATACTAGAGGGAAAACTCCAATCCAATGAAAACAAGTACACTCAAGAAAACATAAGATATAGATAATTCACAACAAAAAAATTGAAAAAAAAAAACAAGTATAGAAGCACAGTAACATCATAAACTCTACAGTAAAAGGAACTAACATTCATTGGTCACTATTATCTATCATCATCAATGGACTCAATTCTAATAAAAAGACACAGACTAACAGAATGATTGCAGAAACAGGATCCGACATTCTTCTGCATCCAAGAAACACACCTCTGCAACAAAGATAAACATTACCTCAGAGTAAAGGCCTAGAAAAAGGCTTTTTAAGCAAAAAGGCCCAGAAAATAAGCTGGAGCTGCTATTCTAATATCTACTAAAATAGACTTTCAACCAAAATAATCAAAAAAAGATGACGATGGGCACTTCATTCTCATCAAATGAAAAATCCACCGGGATGACATCATAATCCTAAATATTTATGCCCAAATACAAGAGCACCTGCATTTGTAAGTGAAACATTATTAAAGCTTAAGTCACACATCGATTCCAACACCTTAATAGTAGGAGACTTCAATACCCCACTCTCAACAAAGGGCAGGTCAAGAAAACAGAATTTTAACAAAGAAAGAATGACTCTAACAGAGGTCATGAATCAAATGGACCTAACAGACTTGTAAAGAAACTTCCACCCACACCCAAAATAGACCATATGGTTCATCACAAAGCAAGCCTCAACAGATAAAAAAAAGATTGAAATAATCCCTTGTATCCTATCTGATCACTATGGACTAAAACTGGACCTCAGCAACAACATATATAGCAAAAAGCTTACAGACACATGGAAAATGAACAACTAGGTACTCAATGAGAGGTTGTTCACAGAAACAATGAAAAAAGAAATTAGAAACTTCCTAAAATTCAATAAAAATGAAGGCACAACTTACCCAAACATATGGGACAAAATAAAAGCAGTGCTAAGAGGAAAGTTCATAGCAATAAGTGACTCCAAAAAGAACTGGAGACATCTCATACAAGTAACTTAATGGCACACCTAAAAGCCCTAGGGAAAAAAAAAAAAGAAGCAGACACACCCACGAGGAGGAGAATATTGGAAATAATCAAACACAGATCTGAAATCAGTGAATGAAAAACAAAGAAAACAATTAAAAAAATCAATGAAAAAAAAAAAAGAATCAATGAAACCAAGAGCTGGTTCTTTGAGAAAAATCAGCAAGGTAGAAAATTCTTGGCCAAATTAAATAAAAGACAGAGAGAAACTACTCAAATCAGCAATTCAGAAACGAAAAGATGAACTTAATGACTGACACTGAGGAAATCCAAACAATCATTAGGTCTTACAACAAAACCTATGTGCTACAAAATTTGAAAATTTAAATAAAAAAGGACAATTTTCTTGATAGATTCCACTTACCAAAATTAAATCAAGTTCAGGTAAATAGAATAAATACTCCTATATACCCCAAGGAAAGACTCATTACCAAACTCATTCTATAAAGCCACAGTCACCTTAATACCTAAACCAAACAAAGATCCAACAAAAAAGAGAACTTCAGAACTATCTCTCTTATGAACATTGATGCAAAAATACTCAATAAAATAATCACAATCTGAATCCAAAAACATATAAAAGATATCATCCAACATGACCAAGCAGGCTTCATCATATATAGTCATCAATGTAATCCACCATATAAGCAAACTGAAGGAGAAAAACCACATGGTCATCTCCTTAGATACTTCAAAACCATTTGACAAAATCTAACACCCATTCATATTTAAAGTCTTGGGGAGATCAGGAATACAAGACATATACCTAAACATAGTAAAGATTATTATCAGCAAGCCTACAGCCAACATCAAACTAAATGAAGAGTAACTTAAATCAATCCCACTGAAATCAGAGACAAGGTAAGGCTGTCCACTCTCTCTGTAGCTCTTCAATAGAGTACTTGAAGTCCTAGCTAGAGCAATAAGAAATATAAATGAGAGCAATAGGATACAAATTTGAGAGGAAGAAGTAAAAGTATCAGTATACACAGATGATATGATAGAACACATGAGTGACTCCAAAATTCAACCAGAGAATACCTTCAGGTGATAAACACCTTCAACAAAGTGGCTGGACACAAAATTAACAACAACAACAAAAAAAAAAAAATTAGTAGCTGTCCTGTATATGCAAGACAAAAGGGCTGAGAAAGAAATTAGAAAAACTAGACACTTCACAATAGCCACAAATAACATAAAGTACCTTGGTATGACAATAACCAAA
Organism: Psammomys obesus; assembly: GCF_907164565.1. Lineage (NCBI taxonomy): Eukaryota > Metazoa > Chordata > Mammalia > Rodentia > Muridae > Psammomys > Psammomys obesus. The sequence goes on from NW_026585797.1 coordinate 11,699,797, forward strand.
CAAGTTTAAGGCCTGTTTGAAAAAAATCTTCAAGTCACTGAAGAAAGAGATTAAAGAAGATCTCAGAAGATGGAAAGATCTCCCATGTTCTTGGATCAGTAGGATTAACATAATGAAAATGGCCATCCTCGTAGAACCAATCTACAGACAATGCAATTCCTATCAAAATACCAACCCAATTCTTTACAGAACTTGAAAGAACAATTCTCAATTTCATCTGGAAAAACAAATACACAGAATTACTAAAACAATTCTGTACCTTCACAGACTGTCGGGAGGTACCTGCATCCCTGATATCAAGATGTATTACTATGCATGATACTGGCATATCATAACAGAATGGTGGATCAATGGAATCAAATAGAAGACCCAGAAATAAACCCACACAACTAGCGATACTTCCTTTTGACAAAGTCAAAACCATTCAATGGAAAAAAGGTAGTATCTTCAACACATGGTGCTGGTCTAACTGCATGTCTACATATTGAAAAATGCAAACAGATCCATATTTATCATCCTGCACTAAACTAAAGTCCAAGTGGATCAAAGACCTCAATATAAAACCATACACACTAAACTTGTTAGAAGAAAATTTGGAGAAGGGCCTTGAACTCATTGGCACAGGAGACAACTTCCTGAACAGAACAGCAAAAGCACAGGCTCTAAGAACAGCAATCAATAAAGGAGACCTCATGAAAATGAAAAGCTTCTGTAAAGCAAAGGAAACTGTCTTCAGAACAAAACAACAGCCTACAGATTGGGAAAGGATCTTCATCAACCCTATATCTATTCTAGGGCTAATATCCAGAATATAAGGATCACGAGAAGTTAAACAGCAACATCAAGTAATCCAATTAAAAAATGGGGTACAGAACTAAACAGAGAATTCTCAATAGAGGAATATTGAATGGCAGAGAAACATAAAAAAAGGCTCAATGTCCTTAGTCATCAGGGAAATACAAACCAAATGAGATTTCACCTTACACCCATCAGAATGGTTAAGATCAAAAACTCCAGTGACAATACATGCTGGAGAGAATGTGGAGAAAGGGGAACCCTCCTCCACTGCTGGTGGAATGTAAACCTGTACAACCACTTTGGAAATCAATCTGGCACTTATTGATAAAATTAGGAGGAGTGCTTCCTCAAGATCCAGCTATACCTCTCCTGGGCATTTATCCAAAATATGATCAATTAATACATAATATATACTATATACTATATAATGTATAATGTATAATATAATATATAATATGTAATGTGTAATGTGTAACATGTAACATGTAATATATTATAATATATAATATAATATATAATATATGATCACTATATAAGGGGATTTGCTCAACCATGTTTGCAGCAGCTTTATCAGATATAGCCAGAATCTGGAAAAAAACTAAATGTCCCTAAATAGAAGAATGCTTACAGAAATTGTGGTACATTTACACAATGGAATACTACTCTGCAATTTAAAAGAAAGAAATCATGAAATTTACAGGCAAATGTTGGGATCTATAAGAGATCATCTTGAGTGAAGTAACACAGAAACAGAAAGACACATATGGCATATACTCACTCATAAATGGTTATTAGACATATAATAAGGAGAAACATAAAAAAATCTATATAGTAAGAAAGCTAAACAGCAAGGAAGTCCCTAGAGAAGATGCTCAATCTTCATTCAGATGGGAAAATGTGATAAACATCAGAAGCAGAAGATAGGGAACTGAACAGGAGCCTATGCCTCTATTATTCTACTGATCAAGGTATTGAAACAGATGCTGATACTCAGCCAAACTTTGGGCAGAGTGCATGGAATTTTATGAAAGAAGGGAAAGATAAAAATACCTGGAGGGGATAGAAGCTTCAATAGGAGACCAACAAATCCCCTCCCCCCAAAAAAAATACTGGGCCCTGTGGTCCCTGCAGAGAATGATACCCCAACCAAGACTGTCCCAAGTGAGGTCCCTATTAAGGGAAACAGGGACTGTCTCTGACATGAACTCAGTAGCTGACTCTTTAATCACCTCTCCCTGAGGGGGTCAGGGGAAGCCTTACCAGGCCACAGAGAAAGACAATGCAGCCAGTCCTGAGGAGACCTGATAGGTAAGGGTCAGATAGAAAGGAAGGTGTACCTCCCCTATCAATGGACTAGGGGAGGGGCATGGGAGCAGAAGAGGGAGGGTGGGCAGGATTGGGAGATGAGGGAGGGAGAGGGCCACAGATTGGATACAAAGTTAATAAACTGTAATAAATAATAAATAAAAAACTAAAATAAAAATAAAACACAGAATTTTTTTTTCTTTCTTTTTCCATTAAAGTTTAGAAGTACTTAGCCTCCATGTGTAACTGTGCACCGTATGCCTGCCTGGTGCCTGGAGATGCCAGAAGAGAACTGGGACTGTGTTTTCAAATGGTTGTAAGCTGTCACTTGAGTGCAGGGAATCCTACCTGATCCTCTGGGAGTATAGTCAGTAATCCTAACTGGAGATCCCTGTCTCCTGAACCACCACTTAATTATTAATGAACTCTAAAGAGAAGGATCATTAGGTCCTCTAATGTAAATAAATTACTAATCTTGTCCTTTAGGCTCTGGTTTTCATATTCAACTAGATTAAGAAAGTACTGTTGATAAAGTTTGGAAAACAGCAGTAATAAACAGTAACACATAATTCATTTAGTTCAAAACAGACAAATAAGATGTTAATACATTAAGGTTATTTATTAAATTCTGGTGAAGCCAAAGCTGTTTATTTTCCTATGAGAAGTTATGTAGAATGCTCATTTTCTTAAACATTTTTCTTTATTTTACTAGTATTATGAGTGTTAATTACAATTTATTAACTTCATATCCTTGTTCTGGCCCCCTCCCTTATCTCCTTCCAGTCCCACCCTCCCTCCTTCTTCCTCCCCCATGTCCTTCCCCTAGTCCACCGATAGGGGAGGTCCATCTCCCCTACTACCTGGCCTATGTAGCCTATCAGGTCTCCTCAGGGCTGTCTGAATCCTCTTTCTCTGAAGCCTAGTTAGCCCACCTTGCCAGGGGGAGGTAATGTCAGAGACGGCCCCTGCTCCCCTTACTAGGGAACCCATCTGGCAACTGAGCAGCCCACGGGCTACATCTCGGCATGGGGTTATGTTTCTTTTCCATGCATAGTATATTGTGTGTAAAAATAGGAGGAAACGTTAGTATTTCCCAGCATTCCAGTCTATACTCTACATAGAAAAGCAGAATGTACTTCTGAAACAGTATTTGCAATCCTCCTAACACATTTGCATATCACCATACACCCTTGGCTTCCCACATGAAGAATAGGATAGTAAGTCATTATCTTACTCTCACATTGTCACAGAAGCCCATCCAGAGTGAATCACAATATATGATCATTAGTTATTATTACTTTGGATTTAATCCATTAAGTATTTTTTTCCTCTTCATTTGGACCATTAGAAAAAAATAGTTGTTTAAAAAAATCTGTATGTTTGGTCATATTGTGAAGGATAAAAGGTGGTAAATGTAAACAACACTGAAACATTTAACACATTTTTTTAATGTATGATCTGTTGTGGATAGATAGTATTTTTAAAATAGTTGTGCTTTTGTCTGTGTTGTATTGCCTAAACACAGTTGTTCCACATAGATGGTCTAGTACTTTATTTTCTGCCACTTCCGAGACATCACATCTACCTCCTATTGCTACATCATTCCCAGGAGCAGAAAACTTCATTTTCTGCTCTAAAATTTATGTATTAGTTGTATAGAATTGAAACATTTTGCTGAAGATGTTTATCAGCTGAAGGAGTTCTCATTTGCTCAACTATATTCATAGTAGTTTTATTTGTAATAGCCAGAATTTGGAAACAACCTAGACATCCCTCAAGTGAAGAATGAATAAAGAAATTGTGGCACATTTAAACAAAGGAATACTACTCAACAATAAAAATCAAGGAAATCATGAAATTTGCAGGCAAATGGAGGATACAAGAGAGAGGGTGGGACTGGGAGTAGAGAAGGAAGAGCTTCTTAGTTATAATATTTTTCTTAACTCTGAAAAAACAATTAGGTTGAATATAATAATTTGTGGTACAGGAAAAATGCGCTTTTTTCTCAAATAATTTAAACATAAATCACTTTATCCATTTTCTCTGAATATTATTTTCTTCGATTACTCTTTTTTTAACTTAAAAAATGAGATTATAATATAGTTACATTATTTCTCCTTTTCCTTTCCTCCCTCTAAACACTCCCATATGTCCCTACTTGCTCTCTTTCAGATTCATGGTTTCTTTTTTTATTAATTACTGATAATTTATACATGTATATGCATATATATTTATAACTGTAACCTGCCCAGTCTGTGCAATGTTACTTATTTGTGTATTTTCAGAGCAGATCATTTGGTTCTGGGTAACAAATTATTGTCTCTTTGCTGTGGATGACGGATTTTCTTGCTCTCTGCACTTATTTGAGTGCTTTTTGAACTGTCTCAGGAACCATTCTAGGCGTTAGACACAGCATGATTAATGGCATCTTCTAAGAAACCTTCCACTCTCATACTATCATTTGGCATGTATAATAAACCAAACTGGTATATATTTTATTTCAAGAGCAATGGAAAGCATGTTGGAGAGAACGAGAATAACAGGGAGAGTTTTGAAACTCATATTTTTATGCCGGTTTTCTAAGTTTTTAATCTTTTCTTTTGCTTTTGTTTCATCTTGCCACATATTCATCCCTCAGGGTCTTAGTGAGACTAATGATTCTCAGTCTAGATGGGTAAACAGCCTAGTGACCAACATCTGCTGTAAATGAAATGATTCTATAGCCTAGGAAGCAGCTGAGGAGAAACATGGCATTCAGGTGTCCGTAAACAGCCTGTGGCTCCACCCTGCCACTGCTGTGTGAGGATCGTAGAGAACCGAAGATGAGGCTCTAGTTCCATGACCAAAGTGGATCAGACACATAGACAACTACCAAAAAAATGATGATTCTGGGAGCCTGATTTCTTGATAGAAACCCTGTTAAAATTATTAGTAAATTGTTCAAATACCTATGTAAATATACCACTTTCAGACATATGAAAGTGAATATTTTCTATTTGATATTCATTTCTTTTACTACAATCACCGTAATTTCTTTTCCCCTTTTCATTTTTCCTCAATAAAGAATTAGGTCTTCTTAACTAAAAGGCTTCAAGTTACTTAACCTTTTTCTGTTGTCCTGCCATCTCAGGTCCATCTTCATCGTCTTCATCAGATCTTAGGAATGATCTGCATAGCTACAACGGAACTTATAATACTTAATAAATACTATATCTTCCTAGAATTCACAAAATGTACTGCTTGACCAGCTATAGGAAGTGTGAACGAGAGCTGCTGGAAGCCATGTTTGCAAACACTGATTGGAGATGTGGAGAGATGGAAGAATGCAGGTCCAGATAAGTAACTTATATTGAGCTACGTATAGAACCCCAGATCAGGTACTTCTTGCCCATCCCTGTGTTAGAGCAGGCATCTTGTGATTAATAAATAAAAGATTTTTCAGAATCTATTAGCTTAGCAGACCACTATTTTCCACCGACTCAAGGTCTAAGAATCTTGGACCTAGAGAAAGTTTCCATTATTACATTAAAACTGCCTCTCTGATGTACATACTAATGTATTTTAAATTTGCCTGATTTCTTTCTTTGTTCCATAAAACTATATAAACTTCATAAATCTGCTTTCCCATTGAAACATGGAATGTTATACAACCTTAATCTATGTTCCTGGGCCATGATCAAACAAAATAACCCAGGAATAAACTACCTCTTATTCCATTAATACAAAAATCACTGGACAAGCATTTTTCTGAACAAATAATTAAAATTTCAGGAACAGGTATTAGTTAATTGTTCTTGAATTACAGAAAAAATTATATGTCAATAACACAACCGATACACTGTGAGATGTGTGGGTTCATCATAATTATATATTTGTTTTAAACTGAGAAAAATATGACTTGATTATATTAGTGAATATTTAGTGATTATATGTAATAATATTTAATTCATCGAAACATTTTTTTCTGTTACTATGATGTATTAGGGAGCCTGTCTAGGCACAGGGCATATGGCAGAAATGAAATAAAATAAAATCCCTGAACCCAGGGAACCTGTGGTTTGGACTCTATACTAACATCTAATACAATGTATACTTTACATTCCTAAACTTTCTTTATTTGATGTATAAAAGCAAATGCCACAGACTATTAGGTTGATGGAAATTATTTTCTGTTCAGAATCCCCAGTAACACAAAGAGAAATTAACAAGGAACACTGTTTACTTTGCTCTCATATTTCAACTGTTATTAGTAGTATGTATGTTTTAAATATCATATTACCATGGAAAAACATACTGAAGATACAGATTAAATGGGTTGTTAACTGGAAAGCAGCAGAAACTGAATCAGTTCAACTTGGCAAAGCACAAACTCCTAATAAAAATAGAAACAATATAAATAAGATAGCTGACAATGAACTGAAAAGCAGGTCTCTGTTGATGAAGAACTGGAGGTCTAAAGAGGAAAGTGATCATTGGAAAGTTTGGTCTGTCTGTTTGCTAATGTTTCTGTGAATGATGCTTGGTTTTAGATTTTGCACTTTAATCTAAGTTTAATTTTGGATAGAGCATGTAAGTGATTTGGATTACTCAAGTGTCTTTCCTTTGGCTTTTGTGATTGAGGAAATCTGAATCTATTTCCTTATTTTCTTTGAGCTTTGCATTTAAATATCAATATAATTGATTTGCCCACTCCTTAAAACAACACATAATGAGAAGAAATGGTTTCTGCAAAGATAGAAGACCTTCCCTTACTACAGTGATTAGAGCTGGGATGACATACAAGCCAACCATACATACAAGAAAAAACAAAAACAAAAAAACAAGTGGAGCAAAGAAACAGGGGATAAATCAATTGATAGCCCATATATGGGGTACAAACCTTAGCAGATGGAACACATACACTAAGTGAGTTTGTAGTTGACTAGGTTTTGCTGCTTGACCCCAACTACCAGAACTGGCTTTCCTTTATTAATTCATATAACTTAAGGAATAAAAATTTCACAAAAGTCACAGATTAAGATCCATATTTTTCTTGAACAGATCATTTGAAGGAAAAAAATATCAGCATATCATTTTTGTTTGGGTATCAGATATATTTTCCAAATACTCTCATCAAAAAGTAAGTTGAGTCACTGAGTCCTCTTTTTACAAACATAATGTAGACGTAGTAAAAGGCTTATCAAGATTGCCTAAAATATTTTGACCTTAATAAAAAGAAAAAGCATTAAAGAGTATTAATAGTAAAAGAGCAGAAACATTTATAGTTAATTTGAGTCTACCTCTTAACAATAGTCAGTACAATCTGTCATTTCACCACGTCACAGTCAAGTAAAAGAAAAGAAAAATCATTCCCTGCAATCAATAGTTACATATTGTTTAACAGCTTAGTTTACAGTCCATGAACTGATTTATTGTTTTGAGTTTTTAGTTCTCAGTTAATAATATGAGAAATTCCATCACAGATACGATAGGCAATATTGAGTGAAATATTAACAACTGTTCTAAGAAGAGAATTTGTTTCAACAGTATATTCACACACAGAGAAAATGTAGATAGTGTTAGTTGAATATTCTAGTATTTCACTGAACATAGTGTAAAACACACATATATTATGTTGAATAGGTATAGAAGCAATATCAGACTTATTTTTCAATACTTCATCTATAAATTTAAATTCCAAATGGAATCACCTTCTTCTTAATTAAATACAATAATATCTTAATAAGCTTAATTAAATACAATAATATCTGTATAATTAGTGTATTCCTCTTCTGTAATGATGATTATTTTAAAATAGTTTCAATAGTTCTTATTTTCACCTTGGGCTCAAAGAAATGAACGAGGCGGCATAGAGCATGTCTGAGCTGCCACTAATCTCCTCTTTCAAGTTCATGACTTTACTCGTGGGTATCCATTCCAACTTTGCAGTAAATTTTGTACGTTAGCCTAAGATTGTCACAAATAGCAGTAATCTAAAAGGATTCATGTACTTATCAGCACCAGGAAAAGGATTAATATGAGTGCAACTAGCATGTCGCTGACCCAATTTCAAGTAAAATGTACACTGTAAAGATATCTTTTCTTTCTGTGCATGTGCCTCTGATAGTGACAAGAAATGTAAAAGAAATATCAAATTCGGGTTTTCTGAACTTATACACTGAAATCGGGTTAATTATCACATGCATATGACTATTTCTCCTCAAACAACAGTCCATCTCACTTCCTGATTGCATCAGACATGAACACCAAGAATTTCCTCAGCATGTGAAATAATGTCCATTAAAAAAAAGTTTAAACAATCCATCTTCTGTCCATAAACCTTATGTTTCTAAATACTAAAATGATCCCTCACTAATGTCTTTTTTTAATTTATTACAATTTATTCACTTTGCATCCCAGCTTAGTCCCTCCCATATCCCCTCCCAATCCCATGCTCCCTCCCTCTTCTCCTCCCATGCACCTTCTCCCCAGTCCACTGATATGGGAGAATCCCCTTAGAAGGAAGATGGTAGTTCCTGAAGGAGGCCTCCTCAGCTTTTGGTTATATTCACTAAATGGCCAGTGATTCTCAGGAATTGCCACAGTTCACCTCAGGCATGTGGATCTGTGTGGTAACTGTGGTTGTTGGTAGTCAGGGGGGTCTCTTCTCACCAGGAGAAATCCTGGAGACAGCTGACCTACACTTAGTTTTTGCTCTGAATTTAGTGAGCTGCTGCTGCTGCTCTTACAAGGTGTTTATTGGGTGCAGCCCACTTGAAGAAACAGGAAGCCCTGAGGTTTGGTCAGTTTAGCTAGGAATAACTGGTTGCACCTTGGAGCAAGTGTCTGGGGGGCTGATCCCTTGGATCTCAGGCTTCTGTAGGTCTGAGGTTGGAGCTCAGTGCCCCAGTACCCAAGCGGTAACAGTGGCAGATGAACACATCTCTCAGGTGAGTGGCCGGAGGCTAGAGGGTAGAGCCTTCGGGAAACCAGAAACTGTTCCAGAGCTGTATGTCCTGAGGTCAGAACTGATGTTTCCTCCACCATGGGGTTTCCTCCTGACTGGGAAACCCAATCTTTGGTGTTTGGGGGTCCATAGTTCAGTCTGGTACGGTAAGTAGAGCACACAGGTACAGGTGAGTGGCTCTGTCCTGGCCACTGGGCACCACTATGAATCAGAAACTTTTCAGGAGTACTTTTCGGTGGGGGTGAGGTGTCAGCTGAGTACCATGAGGTCAGACCTGATGTTTCCCTCATCGTGGGGTTTCCTCCTGACAGGGAAGCCAAGTCTATGGTACCTTGGGGCCCGCAGTTCTGTCTGTGACAGTGAGTTCAGCTCACAGGCCTGTGTCTCTGGGCTGGCAGCTGAGCACTTGCTGGACACCCGCACCTTTTCCAGGGATTGACTGGGTGACCTGAGGTTGGTTCCAATTGCTTCCTTTACTGTGGGGTTTTCTCTTGACTGGAAATCCCAGTCTTTCATATTGTGAGGACTGCAGTGCAGTCTGGGATGGTGATCAGAGTATGCAGTCCTGTGGCTATGGGCTGGCTGACAAGTGCCTGCCAGGAACTGAGAACTCTCCTGGGGTTTAGCTGGGTGACCTGAGAACAGACCTGGTTGCTTCCCACACTGTGGGTTTATCTTTCACCTGGAAAACACAATTGATTGTGTTTTAGGGTCCAGAGTTTGGATTCTTGGTTGCTGTACAGTCACTGCTGTCCTGCTTATCAGACTGTATCTTCTCAGCACCACCATCTTAGATTCCCCTCACTAATGGCATTTCTCAGACAACTAAGAATAGCACTTCCTCAAGATCCAGCCATACCACTCCTAGGCATATATCCAAAAGAGGCTCAAGTACACAAAAAGGACATTTGCTCAACCATGTTTGTAGCAGCTTTATTTGTAATAGCCAAAAGCTGGAAACACAGCCCAGATGCCCCTCAACTGAAGAATGGATGCAGAAATTGTGGTACATCTATACAATGGAATATTACTCAGCAATGAAAAATAAGGAAATCATGAAATTTGCAGGTAAATGGTGGGAGCTGGAAAGGATCATCCTGAATGAGTTGTCCCAGAAGCAAAAAGATACACACGGTATATACTCACTCATATAGACATACAACATAGGACAAACCCACTAAAATCTGTGCATCTAAAGAAACTAAGCAAGAGTGAGGACCCTAACTAAAATGTTCAATCCCCACCTGAAAGGCAAAGAGGATGGACATCAGAAGAAGAAGAAAATAGGAAAAAACCTAGGAACCTGCTACAGAGGGCCTCTGAAAGCCAGAAGAAGAAAACAGGAAACAAACTAGGAACCTACCACAGAGGGCCTCTGAAAGCCTCTGCCCTGAAGACTATCAAAGCAGATGCTGAGCCTGATGGCCAACTGATGGGCAGAGTGAATGGAATTTTATGTAAGAAGTGGGAAATAGTAAGAGCTGGAGAGGACAGGAACTCCACAAGGAGAACAACAGAACAAGAAAATTTGAACACAGGGAACTTCCCAGAGACTCATACTCCAACCAAGGACTATTCATGGAGATAACCTAGAACCCCTTCACAGATGTAGCCCATGGCAGTTCAGTGTTTCAAGTGGGTTACCTAGTAATGGGAAGAGGGACTGTCTTTGACATAATCTGATTGGCCTGCTCTTTGATCACCTCTCCCCTGAGGGGGAAGCAGCCTTACCAGGCCACAGAAGAGGACAATGCAGCCACTTTTGATGAGAACTGATAGACTAAGATCAGAAAGGAGAGGAGAACCTCCCCTATCAGTGGACTTGGGGAGGGGCATGCATGCAGAAAAGGGAGGGAGGGTGGGATCAGGAGGGGAGGAGGGAGGGGCTTATGGGGGGATACAAAATGAATAAAGTGTAATTAATAAAAAATAAAAAAGTTAAAAAAAAACAGTAAATATAGATCAATTCCCAACTGATAAAAATATAGGGAATTGAAGTGTTGCAAAATTCATTTTTGACATGTTTCTTTACTTAATCATACTTGGTTAAATGAATATAGTATTGCTTATATATAAAGTCAGGCTATTTTTTTGGAAAGAGCATAACTCTTAGAAACTGGATGATGGGTATTATAATTAATAAGCACAGTTTGCAATGAGCCTGAGGTTATAGACAGGAATATAGGTCAGTGATAGTATCTTGATTACAAGTTAATGCAAAAATAACACCAGAGGGAGAAAGAAAAAGAGAATAGAAATAAGATGTTCATGATAAATCAAGCAAATCCAAAAGTAGGAGGTGTGTCTGTATGACACAGCTTCCAGAGCTTGCATTTCCCATGCTCATCAAACATTCTCTGTGTTCATTCAGAAGCCATGGAGCAACACCCTCCTTGGTATGCCAAGAAATCCTCAATTCTGTGCAAATGGAAATAGTTTTTGACTTCAGAGTAACCCTTGCCAAGAAAGTACCTTCCATTAACAAATTCAGTTATCTATACAAAACAAACTGAGAAATTGTTTTTCTTTCATTGTGTTGGACATCTTCAAAGACAAAATCTTTGACTTGTTTGGTTTTACTAATAACTAGTAAGTTTACTTGAAATAGTCAATACAATTCTATAATTATGCAATGCTAATGGATTTCTTGTACTTAGTCATATAATTTTTATTATTTTTTTAAATTTTTTATATTAGTTATAGTTTATAAACTTTGTATCCCAGCTGTATCCCACTCCTTCATTCCCTCCCAATCCCACCCTCCCTCCCTCATCTTCTCCCTGTCCCTTTCCAAGTCCACTGATTGGGGAAGACCCTCCTCCCCTTTCATCTGACCCTGGTTCATCAGGTATTCTTCAAGACTGGCTGCAGAGTCCTCCTCTGTGGCCTAGCAGGGCAGCTCCTCCCTCAGTAGGGGGGAGGAGGGGGGTCAAAGAGCCAGCCATTGAGTTTTTGTCAAAAATAGTCCCTGTTCCCCTTACTAGGGTACACATTTGGATAAGAGTTACAATGTGCTACATCTGAGCAGGGGTTCTGGGTTATATCCACACATGATCCTTGGTTGGAGAAACAGTCTTGTAGAAGACCCCTGTGCCCATTAGCTAATGTGCTTTTTTTTTTTTTTTTTTTGCAAGTAATGAAAGTGGACAATTCACTGAAAAAGAAGAACCTTAATTGAAAGATATTGAAACAGTTTATATCATCAAAGATAACATTGAAACTATAGGACTTTTTAAAAAAGAAGATTCTGAGGGGATAGAGAAATAGCTTAGTGGTTAAGAGCACTGGTTGTTCCTCCAGAGGAACACGGATCAGGAGAAAACAGGGAACAGGACAAGAAATTATCACAGAGGGCCTCTGAAGACTACCCAGCAAGGTATCAAAGCAGATACAGAGACTCATAGCCAAACTTTGGGCAGAGTGCAGGAAATCTTATGAAAGAAGGGGGAGATAGGAAGACCTGGAAGGAACAGGAGCTCCACGAGGTGAGCTACAGAACCAAAAAAATATCTGGGCACAAGGGTCTTTTCTGAGACTGATACTGCAACCAAGGACCATGCATGGAGATAACCTAGACCCCTTGCTCAGATGCAACCCATGGCAGCTCAGTTTCTTAGTAATGGCAAAAGATATTTCTGTGACATGAACTCTGTGGCTGGCTCTTTGATTACCTCCTCTTGAGGGAGGCAGCCTTACCAGGCACAGAGAAAGAAAATGCAGACAATCCTATTGAGACTTGATATGCTAGGGTTAGAGGGAAGGGGAGAAGGACCTCCCCTATCAGTGGACTTGGGAAGGAGCATGGGAGGAGATGATGGAGGGAGGATGGGATTGGAAGGGGACAAGGGAGGGGGCTACAGCTCTAATACAAAGTGAATAAATTGTAATAATAAAAATAAATGAATAAAAATAAATAAAAATGTTTAAAAAAAAGAGATTCTGCTGGAGAACTTGACATGTACATGGATGATCAATTCTCTAGCCTAGAGCAAAGACAAGTATTTATTTATTTTTTATCCATGATTCACGAAGTAAATGTTTGAGACTCTTAAGCCCGCTTAGTGTCTATTTTTCTTCTGTTAGGTATCAACACTGCCATGTATATTCAGACATGAATACCAAAAGTAGCCATTTGATGCTTATTTCTAATAGCTTACTTTTTTTGGAAAGAGAATCATATTGTCTTGTTTTAAATTGTTTTTAATGTTTCTAGATTAGGTGCTGCAGAAAGGATCAAATATGATTGTGCTAGCACTTGAACATTTATCCTGTGTATCAGATTCAATTATCCGAAAGGTAAAAAGATGCTTCTATCCTTCTCCCCACTTTCCAAGAGACTCTGTATGGTTCTCCCAATGTTTGGCTGATACACAGCAATTCTTTTTCATTGTGCTTCTGTATCTATCATTCACATCATCTTTCTTTTTTCAGTCCTTTTCCCTTTCTTCTTCTAGTTACTATAGTTATTGATTGTAAATGCTGTTATTGCCATCATTATCATCATCAGCAGCAGCAGCAGCAGCAAAACTGTAAATATAATAATCATCTACTATAAACTCTCTATATAACAGCAGGATGTTGTAATCAATAGCTAGAACCTGGATGGAATGCCAGCAGAAAAGGCTACATGGATATTGGTAGCAATTCAGAGGAGTAGTAGATGCTCTTCGCAGACTGATCTCCCCTGGGCATCAGCCTGCCTGTTTCTAATGGAATAGAAATATTAACGATAGATCAGACGGCTGAGTCAGTAGGCTTTACTAGTAGCACTCACAAGGTCAGAAATTTGGATAAGTTAAATAAACTTTGATCTTCCTTCTTATACATTTTTTTTTTATTTTACTTCACAGGTCATTCACTTGTATCCCAGAAATAGTCCCCTTCCTCTTTCCCTCCCAACCCCACTCTCTTCCTTCATCTCCTCTTTGCCCTCTTCCAAGTCCACTGATAGGGGAGGTCCTCTTTCCCTTCCATCTGACCCTAGCCTATCAGGTACCTTCAGGACTGGCTGCAATGTCCTTATCTGTGGCCTAGCAAGGCTGCTCCTCCTTCTGAGGCAAAGAGGAGATCAATGAGCCAGTCACTGTGTTCATGTCAGAAATAATCCTTGTCCCCCATACTAGGGAACCCACTTGGATACTGAGCTACCATGGACTACATCCAAGCAGGGATTTTAGATCATATCCATTCATGGTCCATTGTTGGAGAAAAAGTCTCATAGAAGACCCCTGTTCCCTAATATATTTAGTCCTTATGGAGCTCCTGTCCTCTCTAGGTCATACTAACTCCCCCTTCTTTCATATGATTCCCGGAATTCTGCCAAAGGTTTGGTTATGAGTCTTAGTATCTGCTTTGATACACTGCTTGGTAGAGTCTTTCAGAAGCCCTCTGCGGTAAGCTCCTGTCCTGTTACTTGCTTTCTGCTAGTGACAGGAGCTCAACAAGAAGACCACCAGAGTCAACTAACTGGAGCCCAGAGGGGTTTGTGGAGATTGAAGCACTAACCAAGAACTATGCATGAACTGGACCTAGGCCCCTACACAGATGTAGTGGATGGGTAGCTCCCTAGTAAGGGGAATAGGGTCTGTCTCCACCATGAACTCTATTGCCTGTTCTTTGATCATTTTCCCCTGGTAGGGCTGCCTTACTAGGCCACAGAGGAAGAGAATGCAAGTTGCATCTCAGTCCTGATGCAGCTTGATGAGCTGGGGTGGGTTGATGGGGGAGACTCCCTTTTCTAAGGAATAGGGGAGTGGAAGAGAGAAGGAGGGTAGAACCAGGAGGAAAGTAGGGAGGAGGCTACATTTGAGATGTAAAAAGAATAAATTAACTAAAGGCTCTAAAAAAAGAAAGTTAAACAGTAGTTTGTTCTTTTAAGTAAACCTTTACACAACACCTACCATGAAAGCATTGTGTCTTTTAAAAATACTATGTTTACATAAATACATAAAGACATGCACTTGTGCGTATGAATGTTGACAACCAGTGAACCTATATTTGATCTCTGTCATGACTTTTAGCTTCTTTCTTTTATGAAAAGAAGAAATAAGTCCATTTTGAGAGAACTGAAAGACATCCAAACATGAATGACACCTTTACTTTGATCTATTTCAGATCACTTGAATCTTTACCTTAAAAAGTTTCAGAGGATTTTAAGAGTACACAAACTACTGTATGCACAAAAATATCAAAACTGGCAAGAATGAAGAAGGAATCACGCAGGCTGACATCATGCAAGTTAAAATTTAATCTCCCCAGCTTTCCTCATACTAATGCTCCACTATTCTTAAAAACTTTTTGTCTGTGTGTAGATTTGAGATGTACAGCTGGTTTCAGCTACAGAATACCTTACTGACATTTTTATAAGAATTCAGTTTTATCATCATAAACTACACAGAATTAATTGATTCCTTCTGTAGGCTTTAAAAGACTACTAATACTTATATATTTATAGTGATTACCCCAACTTTTATTTAGACATCGAGTGAAATTTTAGTTTGAGCAGTAACTATGAGTTTCTTCGTTGGCCTTTGCTTTGCATGTGTGTTTTGAGTGCATATTTGGCTCGATCTTCCTGAATATTATAACTTTGGTGCAACCTCACCCTTCTCAGACTTTGTCATATAGCGATCAACCATTATTGATAACATTTAAAATGAGAACCAGCAAAAATAAGAACTATTCTCTCCTCCATTGACTACATGCTTCAACTATAAGTAATCTCACATAAATGATGTAACTTTTTATAGCATACTGTAGACCTACCAGACCTTAACTGCTGAGACACACCATCACAGAATTTTCATCTTTTGATTATAAGATGGACTTATAAATTTTGCTATCATGCTCACTATTAAATCATTGGAAAAATAGTAGATGTCTCTGAGATCCATTATACACTAATTCCAACAAAAAAAAAATATTGTGATGAGTCTAACATGACAGGGAATTGAACATGGTGAAACTTGAAATTTTTTCCGTATCCATTCCTCAGTTGAGGGACATCTGGGTTGTTCCCATATTCTGGCTATTACAAATACAGCTGTTGCAAACATGGTTGAGCAAATGTCCTTGCTGTATACGTGAGCTTTTTTGGGTATATGACTAGGAGTGGGATAGCTGGGTCTTGAGGTAGCACTATTCCTAATTTTCTGATAAACTACCAGATTTATTTCCAAAGTGATTGTACAAGTGTGCATTCCCACCAGAAATGGAAGAGGGTTCCCCTTTCTCCACATCCTCTCTAGCATGTATTGTCACTTGAGTTTTTGATCTTAGCCATTCTGAAGGTGAAATCTCAGGGTCATTTTGATTTGCATTTCCCTGATGACTAAGAACATTGAACATTTCTTTAAGTGTTTCTCTGTCATTCAATATTCCTCTATTGAGAATTCTCTGTTTACCTCTGTTCACCATTTTTTTGAGCTAGGCTTGCTATTAAATCAAATTGCTAAATGTATAAACTACCAAGAAACTGATGGACAGAAATTGTTCTCCAAGTAATTATATCCTGAAATGTCATCTAAAGTTGAACAGGAATGATAAAATTGCAGGGATTTTTTTTTTTATTTTAAGCTAACATTTAGATTTAATTTTAGAATTTTATTGAAATATGATAATATTTTGATATAGATTATATATTTGAATTTTTAAAATAAAATGAAGCACAAGAATTTGGGTAAGAGTGTATGATTTACATTTGGGTAAGATGTTTCCTTCCATAATCACACACAGAAACACAAACATACACTTTTTATTAATTTTCTCTCTTACACACGCAGAGTGAATATGGTAAAAAAAGACAGCTGGGTCAGGGAAGAAATAAAGAAAGAAATTAAAGTCTTCCTAGAACTCAATGAAAATGAAGACACAACATACCCAAACTTGTGGGACACAATGAAGGCAGTGCTAACAGGAAAGTTCATAGCACTAAGTGCCTTCAAGAAGAAATTCGAGACGGCACATTCAAGCAACTTAATGGCTCACTTAAATACCCTAGAAAAAGAAGAAGCAGACACACCAAAAAGGAGTAGACAGCTGGAAATAATCAAACTCAGGGCTGAAATCACTCAATTAGAAACAAATAAAACAATACAAAGAATCAATGAAACCAAGAGCTGGTTGTTTGAGAAAATCAACAAGATCGACAAACCCTTAGCCAAGCTAACTAAAAGGCAGAGAGACACCACCCAAATCAATAAAATCAGAAATGAAAAAGGGGACACAAATACAGACACTGAGGAAATCCAATCATTAGGACTTACTTCAAAAGTCTATATGTTACAAAATTTGAAAAATCTAAATGAAATGGACAATTTTCTTGATCGATTCAACTTACCAAAGCTGAATCAGGACCAGGTAAATCAATTAAATAATCCTATATCCCCCAAAGAAATAGAAGTGGTCATCAAAAGCCTCCCATCCAAAAAAAGCCCAGGACCAAAAGACTTCAGCACAGAATTCTACCAGACCTTCAAAGAAGAGCTAACTCCAATTCTCTTCAAACTATTCCACAAAATAGAAACAGAAGGAACATTACCAAACTCATTCTATGAAGCCACAGTCACCTTGGTACCTAAACCTCACAAAGACTCAACAAAAAAAGAGAATTACAGGCCAATCTACCTATGAACATTGGTGCAAAAATACTTAACAAACTACTTGCAAACCGAATACAAGAACACATCAAAGATATCATCCACTATGACCAAGTAGGCTTCATCCCAGGTATGCAGGGGTGGTTCAATATATAGAAATCCATCAATGTGATCCACCATATTAACAAACTGAAAGAAAAAAAAACATGATAATCTCCCTAGATGCTGAAAAAGCATTTGACAAAATCCAACATCCATTCATATTTAAAGTACTGGAGAGATCAAGGATACAAGGCACATATCTAAACATAATAAAGGCGATATACAGCAAGCCTATAACCAACATCAAACTGAAGGGAGAGAAACTTAAAGCAATCCCACTGAAATCAGGGACAAAGCAAGGCTGGCCACTCTCTCCGTAGTATGTCTTCCACATAGTGCTGGAAGTCCTTGCTAGAGCAATAAGAAAGTTGAAGGAGATCAAGGGGATACAGATGGGAAAGGAAGAAGTCAAATTATCACTATTTGCATATGGTATGATAGTATGCATGAGTGACCCCAAAAACTCTACCAGGGAACTCCTACAGCTGATAAACACCTTCAGCAATGTAGCCGGATACAAAATTAACTCAAAAAAATCAGTAGCACTCCTGTATACAAAAGACAAAAGGGCTGAGAAAGAAATTAGGGAAGCAACAACCTTCACAATAGCCACAAATGACATAAAGAACTTGGTGTAAGCCTAACCAAGCAAGTCAAAGACTTGTATGAAAAATATTTCAAGTCTCTGAAGAAAGAATTAGAAGATAAGAGAAGATGGAAAGATCTCCCATGCTCATAACTTGGCATGATTAACATAGTAAAAATGGCCATCTTAAAAAAAAGCAATCTATAGATTTAATGCAATTCCCATCAAATTGCCAACACAATTCTTTACAGACCTGGAAAGAAAAATTCTCAACTTCGTATGGAATAACAAGAAACCAAGAATTGCTAAAACAATCCTCAACAATAAAAGATCTTCTGGAGGTATCTCCATCCCTGATCTCATGCTGTACTATAGAGCAACAGTTACAAAAACTGCATGGTATTGGCATAGAAACAGAATGGTGGATCAATGGAACCTAAAAGAAGTCCCAGAAATAAGCCCACACACTTATGGACACCTGATTTTGACAAAGATGTCAAAACTATACAATGGAAAAAAGATAGCATCTTCAACAAATGGTGCTGGTCCAACTGGATGTCTACATGTAGAAAAATGAAAATAGATCCATACTTATCACCCTGCACAAAACTGAAGTCCAAGTGGATCAAAGACCTCAACATAAAACCGACTAGGAAAAAAAGTGGGGAATACCCTAGAACTCATTGGTACAGGAGAAAACTTCCTGAACAGAACACCAACAGCACAGGCTCTAAGAGCAACAATCAATAAATGGGACCTCATGAAATTGAAAAGCTTCTGTAAAGCAAAGGACACAGTCATCAAAACAAAGCAACTGCCTACAGATTGGGAAAGAATCATCACCAACCCTTTATCTGACAGAGGACTCATATCCAGTATATATAAAGAACTAAAGAAGCTGAAAAGCAGTAAACCAAGTAATCCACTTAAAAAATGGGGAACAGAGCTAAAGAGAGAATTCTCTGTAGAGGAATATCGAATGGCAGAGAAACACATAAAGAAATGCTCAACCTCATTAGCCATCAGGGAAATGCAAATCAAAACGACCCTGAGATTTCACCTTACACCCATCAGAATGGCCAAGATAATAAACTCAAGTGACAACACATGCTGGAGAGGTTGTAGAGAAAGGGGAACCCTTTTCCACTGCTAGTGGGAATGTAAACTTGTACAACCACTCTTTAAATCAATCTGGTGCATTCTCAGACAACTAGGAATAGTGCTTCCTCAAGAACCAGCCATACCACTCATAGGTATATATCCAAAAGAGGCTCAAGTACACAAAAAGGACATTTGCTCAACCATGTTTGTAGCAGCTTTATTTGTAATAGCCAGAAGCTAGAAACAGCCCAGATGCCCCTCAACTGAAGAATGGATGCAGAAACTGTGGTACATCTATACAATGGAGTATTACTCAGCAATGAAAAATAAGGAAATCATGAAATTTGCAGGTAAATGGTGGGAGCTGGAAAGGATCATCTTGAGTGAGTTGTCCCAGAAGCAAAAAGACACACGGTATATACTCACTCATATAAACATACAACATAGAATAAACCCAGTAAAATCTGTACATTTAAACAAACTAAGCAAAAGAGAGGACCCTAACTAAAATGTTGAATCCCCATCCTGAAAGGCAAAGAGGATGGACATCAGAAGAAAAAGAAAACAGGAAACAACCTAGGAACCTGCTACAGAGGGCCTCTCAAAGCCAGAAGAAGAAAACAGGAAACAACCTCAGAACCTGCCACAGAGGGCCTCTGAAAGCCTCTGCAGTATAGACTGTCAAAGCAAATGCTGAGCCTGATGGCCAACTGTTGGGCAGAGTGAATGGAATTTTATGTAAGAAGTGGGAAATAGTAAGAGCTGGAGAGGACAGGAACTCCACAAGGAGAGCAACAGAACAAGATAATTTGAACACAGGGAACTTCCCAGATTCTCATACTCCAACCAAGGACTTTCCATGAAGATAACCTAGAACTCTGACAATGCAGCCACTTCCGATGAGAACTGATAGACTAAGATCAGAAAGAAGGAGAGGAGGACCTCCCCTATTAGTTGAATTGGGGAGGGGCATGCAAGCAGAAAGGGGGGAGGGTGGGACCGGGAGGGGAGGAGGGAGGGGCTTATGGGGGGATACAAAATGAATAAAGTGTAATTAATAAAAGTTAAATAAAAAATTATAAAAGAATACCTTATAATGTTATACCAAGAAATTTTTTACATGCAGTTGAGATTTCTAATCAGTTAACTTTGATATATATTAAAATTGATGTAGGTGATCCTATCAAGTGAGATTTTAAAAAGAAAAACTCTGATAGCCAGTAAGTGTGGTTAATATATCCAGTCAGACCCCATAGATGAAAAAAAAAAAATTTCCTTGGTAAGCAGATGTCAGCACAACAGAGTTTCTTGGTTAATAATGGGAGCCAGTGTCGACTTCCTCTTTTCAGCACAGCACACCCATGTGTCTTGGCCCTGTGCAGGCCCGGTGCATGTTGCCACTATCTTTGTATATTCATGTATACCTGGTTGTACCTGAACACACTGTTTCCTTGGGGATCACCCATCACCTTGGTTTCTTACTTTCTTTCTGTCTCCTCTTCAATGTATTTCCCTGAGCCTCAAGGGGAAGGATTAATAAAGTCTTTCTATTTAGCACAGAGTGTCAAAGGTCTCTCACTTCCTGAACATTTTTCAGGTGAGGATCTCTGGGTTAGTTTCTATCTATAAATGAGGCGGCTTCTTTGAAACTGGAATAGAAGGTCATTAGGAGTCATTATTGTTATATTCCTTTAGCACAGTGGTTCTTAACACATTGCTTTCTCATTTTGTAGTGACCCCAACCATAAAACTATTTTGTTGTTACTTCATAACTGTAATCTTCCTACTGTTATTAATTGGAATGTAAGTATTTGTGCTTTATGATCATTTTAGGCAACATTTGAGAAAGGGTCATTTGACCCCCAAAGATATCCTGGCCCATAGGTTGAGAATCATTGCTTTAGCAGAACAGAAAAAAGTTAGTTTTTTTTTCTAGTCCCTTTACCTTTCTCATCTCCGATTCTTGGACACTGAGATAGGCATTGGCCACTGAGCATTAGGCATTGGTTGTGGCCTTAAATATAAAGAGTGCTTGGTTGTTATCTAGACAACATTTGTAGACACAAATGTTACACCATCAATAACTTGAGGATAGGTCACCATTCCAGCTGGCATGGATTGAAACTCAGTTTATGTTTACCTTTCTATTTTGGTAGTGTGTACAGTAACTTTGAGTGCTATGAACGCTACTCAATATGGGTGATAGCTCTAGTGAAGAACTAGCTCAACTTCTCTGTGTTCAATGAAATATGTAGGTGCTGTGTTGAGAAATAGGGTCTTATCATCAGTTCTCCCATAGCCTTGGCAATAGCCTAAGTTGTATGGGGATTTCTACGTGGACCCATTTGTCCAACAACTGAATAAAATATAATCCTTTCTTGCCACTGGAGGTTTTACTTGATAGTAAAATGAATGTCTTGTGTAGAGTATTGTCTCTCCCATTATTTGGTAACTTCATTCTTTTAGAAAGTTTAAAGAATCCTCCACAATAGTAACTTTCTATATGTTCCTTAAAATGACCCTTAGTATTAGATATTCTTCCCCATACTGCCCCTTACTCTTCTCTTCCCTCCCCTTCAACACTGAGTCTTACTGCGCCAGTCTGCCACTGATTATGTATTCTAATTCATTCTCCTAATCTCCCCCTTAGTTTCTTACTCTATATCTAACCACTGTGATTGTAGAAATTGCACCATGCCCCTTGAAGGCCTATCAGTGGACTTAGAGTAGATGAGGGAGGATGGGTGGGGATTGGGAAGAAATGAGGGAGAGGGCTACAGCTGGGATACAAAATGAATAAACAGTAATTAATATAAAAATAAAAATTTGGAAGAAAAAAATGTTACCTAATATTTGATTATGAGTCACAGCATCTGCTTTGATACACTTCTAGGTAGAGTCTTTCAGAGGCCCTCTGTGGTAGGCTCCTGTCCTGTTACTTGTTTATTCTTACATCCAATGTCCATCCCACTTGTCTTTCTAAGTGAGGATTGATCATCTTACCCCGGGTCCTCTTTCTTGTTTATCTTCTTTAGGTGTACAGATTTCAGTATGTTTATCCTATCCTATAGATCTAGTATCCACTTAT
Organism: Psammomys obesus; assembly: GCF_907164565.1. Taxonomy (NCBI): domain Eukaryota; kingdom Metazoa; phylum Chordata; class Mammalia; order Rodentia; family Muridae; genus Psammomys; species Psammomys obesus. The sequence continues at coordinate 11,722,320 of NW_026585797.1, forward strand.
AAGTGAGTATATACCGTGTGTATCTTTCTGCTTCTGGGATACTTCACTCAGGATGATCTTTCCTAGATCCCACCATGTATCAAAGCATATGCTGAGACTCATGACCAAACCTTCAGCAGAGTGCAGGGAATCTTACGAAAGAACAGGGAGTTAGTATGACCTGGAGAGGACAGGAGCTCCACAAGGACAAAATATATCTGGACACAGAGGTCTTTTCTGAGGCTGATTCTCCAACCAAGGACCCAGCTCGAATGTAGCCCGTGGCAGCTCAGTATCAAATTGGGTACCCTAGTAAGGGGAACAGGGACTGTTTCTGACATGAACTCCATGGCTGGCTCTTTGACCTCCCCTACCCCAAGGGAGAAGCAGCCTTGCTAGGTCACAGAGGAGGACATTTCAGTCAGTAATGAAGAGACCTGATAGGCTATTGTAAAATAGAAGGGGAGGAGGACCTCCTCTATCAGTGGAAGGGGAGAGGGGGAGACTAGGGAGGGAAGATGTGATTGGGAGGAGATGAGGGAGGGGACCACAGCAGGGATACAAGTTGAATAAATTGTAATAAATGATAATATGGAAAAAATAAAAATATATTTTAGTCATATTATTCAATTCACCATCCTCCTAGATTGTTCCTTCATGTCCTACTCAGTTTTATAATATTTTTCTTTCTTACCAAAAACAAAACTTACAAAAAACAAAACAAAAAGCACAACCTTCCCCACAAAATGAAAGTAAAAGAAAAAAAAAACTGTTTTTTAATGTTGAGCAATTTGATTGTCATTCCTTGTCTGTTCTGTCCCACTTTTCTTAGACCTAAGTGATATATTTACTTAATGCTGAGATTTGATTTATTGTGTAATTACAAAAAACAAACAAACAAAAGAATAATGGGTCATACTTATAACCTGCCAACCAATCACAGCTAAACAGATAATTATCAAAGTATAATCTAGTCCCCATAATTACACTATCAAAATTTTGTAGACTATGTTATTACAATGACACTGCTTAATTCTCTTAAGTTACTATTGCCAAAGTACTTTTTATTATAGTATTTGGTGTTGTCAGTAATGCAATTTACTATTGCTCTCAATAGTAAATTGTTGTCATTATTCTGACAAGGTTAAGCACAGTATCGTGCATTTTATTGTCATTGTGGTTCACACAGTCCATTGAGCAAACTCTGGTTCTTATTTATAAAATCTGGTTAATGAACACTAAAAAGAAATTGAGGATGTTTTACTGGAGAAAGAAAACATCAGTGCAGGCAATCTCGAAGTCTCTGGGCAGCTCACAGGAGGAAGATGAAGGGAAAAGGAAGGAGAGTTGTTTTCTGAGTAGAAAGCAGATGGGCTCAGCACTGGAAAGAATTTAGGGAAACAAAGTCACGTATTGCATTAAAGGGATAGTTACTCCTCTCATCTTTTACTTGACCTTTGTGTATCACATTTCCCATCTCCTCTCAGTGGTAAGATACTATGCTTTAGGCTTCAACCACTCCTTAACAGGGAAGGTCTGAGGCCTTGTCTCAGCAAAACAATCACATGCTCTCTGCATCAGAAGTGTGTTATTGACTGTAGACTGTAGTGTTCTAAAGGGGGTTCCAAGTACCAATCACTGTTTGTGTCAGAGAATTTACTTAGACATATTGTTACTCAAAAGTTGCATTGGGGAATTTCTCACATGGGACAACTTCTGCTCGGTATCAAGAAAGTGGAGAGACGACCATCACCAGCCATGACCACTGTGTCTGGGGACTAATGCCTTTGATGTTTACATGTCTCTGATGTTGCTTATTGAGTATAGAGCTACAAATGTTACTTTTTGTAATCTTCCTGCTCAATTAAAATTTAAGCTGTCTTTTACATATAATATTTTGATTAATTCTTTGAGAATTTTATTCATGCATATAAAGTATTTCGACCATGTTCAGAAATTGACCTAGGTATAATACTAGACCTGTTAGGTTAATAGATACAAAAAGATAATTTGTTGAATTGTGTCAAATTCAGAAATATGGCAACCCTTTTGATACTCACGAAAATAAATTCAAGATAAGAAACATTGAGTCAGTGAGGATGTTAGTGATTACACCAAAAATTGATGGCTTAGGACATTAGAAGATAAACAAAATGTCTGATTCCTTCTTCATAGTACAGAAAATAGCTCTTAAAAACACTTATGTAGTGTTACAGTAACATCTGCCATGGTAATCTCTAAAATAGTTCCTGATGTATACCTGCTTCTTGAAATTTACTCTATGTACGTGATTCTGCTTCACAGAGGTACTTCTCTTTTATGTTGTTTTCTTTTTATTTCAAGATAGGATTTTGTTTTGTTTTCATGACAGGGTCTCACTATGTAGCTCTGACTGTCCTCAAACTCACTATGTAGACCAGGCCTCAAACTCACAGAGATCCACCTGCCTCTGCTTCCCAAACACAAGGATTGATGGCATATGTCACTACACCCACCCAGTTAACAGGTACTTCTTGACAATGGAAATACATTAGAACAATTGTCATTAATGAAATACAAAGGAATTGTATAGCTTTTAAGACTGGATTATATAGAGACCAGCTTCTTTCTCATCAACTTACGCAGGCTCTCTGCGTGCTGGAGCTGGTCTATGACAGGTAGCAGGTTGCTGAAATCAACAAGACAAAAAGAAGTGCCTCACAATAGCAGCCTACATGAATATGAGCCATGCTAACTAGTATAAGACGGACATGCACTCAGCTATTTCTGTTTGACACTTGAAGTAATAATACCTGTAGGTAGGCATGCAGAGGTGTACTGTTCAAGCCAGCAGTCACCAGCAGTTTCTTGCTCATTTCTTGGGTGCTTTTCCATTTGATTATTTTCCTCTCAGGGAACATTTAAAGTCTTCCGTTCAATCAGAATTCAACACTTTCTCCTTTGTTCTATCATGAAAAGCACTCTGGGCATGGCTAAATCTAGAGCACCCAAACCTCTCTGTTGAGGTCCAAATTCTGAGCCATATGTTTATCATGTGACCAAAGCGTTTCTCCTCTATGCGCATATTTAGAGATCACAGGAAGACCATAAGATGTGTCGTAAAATAACATCTACAAGTAATTACTTATTATAAACTATCTTTATTTGAGTCTCTATAACTTCATCGACTTTTGCAAAGAAAGACAGCTCTGCTACAACCACTGTTACATTTTGGTGTGTAGAATAATCAAGTATCTTAATCCTACAGGAGCTCAAGCTCTAACATCATGGAGATAAAACATTTTAGTCAGAAAAAGATGCCACAGGAAGAGTTATTCTTACAGGTAGTATCCTGTAAGAAATACAATTACATCACTCTTTCTTAAAAGCTCATGCTAGAATGTCACACTGCAACTCATACATTTCTCTTAACAGGACATGGCAGAAACCCAAAAAAATATAAACAGAATGTACAGTTACTGAAGAACTCCAAAGAACATTTCATATACAAAGAATATTTAATTGTAAGTGATATTTGGCAGCACAATGATGAATAAGGTCATTACTGAAGATTTTCATTCTTACACATAACAAAACTTTGAAACAAGGGTAAAGGTAGTGGTGTGAGACAATGGGATAGTAAGGAGACCTAAGTAGTGCATCACAGAATCAGTGTAAGAAGTGCTAAGAAGTCCCGTGTCAGTTACTCAGCAACAAATCTTTATTACTATTACCCTTCAATAATGCAAGTCACTGTGAGTGGGAGAGGAGCAGGTGTGCGTGTGTGTGTGACCCTGAATTCAGCAACCTGGAGACTATTCCTAACCATACAGTTGGGCACATGGTATATAATTACAGTCATTTTACGATTAAGTCGTGTCACTGTTGACATCTAAAATTAATGGTGTGTGGATTCCCATTTGCTAGCGATTTTCAGAACATATCAGTAAAATTCATACTGGCTCCCTGACATCAGCTGAGCACTTCCCACGTTGTCATTATCATGAAGCTTTATTCCAGTGCTAATGAAGATTCAGTGGTGAATCTCTTCCAACAGTTTATGAAATCTAAATCTCAGTGCTGTGGAGGTTCAGTGTTACCACAGGGTACTTCTTGTAAAACAGATTGAACTCTGCGATGGTCTTATGTCTCCTTGACAGTCAATTTTGTGCCTCATTCGCAAATGTAGCGCTTTGTGTGAAGTAGTTTGCTATCGACTTTACAAATCCTAATGAAGTGCTTTGCCTCCCTTCAGGTTTCAGTGGGGAAGGCTTTCAAATGTATTTCCATTTATATGTGCCTGCTTTTTACCCCTCAGTGCACAATGAAATCCTATTGAATAATGTGCTATATTTCTATTTCCTTTCTCTGGGACGCACATTGAAAGACAGTGAGTAGATTGGTGATATAAATGCAAGGAGAGGAAGGCAATTAAGTCATAAAAATTGGGCAGGCTTTGTATAATGCAGATGTGTTGTTATAAATAAGAGATGCGCTCAAGTCTGCAGACTTTGGGATTTCCTTCTCCACTGCCAGTGGCTTTAGTTCTCTACTGATGCCGAAACAGCTAATTTGGTATTGCCATTCCTCATGTCTCCTTCTGTGAATACCAAAACAACAGAATTAATCTCAGGGTTTAAATGTTTTGGAGAAATGGTCATGTATTTTCTTTAAGCCTATATCATCAAAGACCATCAACGTTCACAAACAGAAAATTCCAAATTTAAAAAAAGTGAATAAAGATAAATATATGTTGAGTAAATGAAAAGAAAACTCATTGATATTTTAAGCAAAGCTACTCCTTTTTGCCTTTAGATCCTCAGTACCAGCTCATTTCAGTGATTGTTCATTTATCTTTGATTTTATCAGAAGAAGAGCATAGATAAATGGACAACAAGTATGTGAACAAAAATATACTGGCTAATATCTTCCAATATTGTAAAATTAAAACACATGACACTGATTAATCATTAATAAAATTTTTACTTAAACATATGTAGTGAATCACTATACTTACAATTTTATTATTACTCAGTGATAAGAGATAAAAAAGCCCATACCACTCTAATAATATATCCTGTTTTTGATTTATCTCTAATTATTTAGAATTATGAGTATAATTTGCAAACATCCTTTAAGGGAAACATGTCTTTCACTACTTTTCTAGAAGTGTGATCAAAAGAAATTTTGAAACATCAAAAGTGTATTTCAAAGATACTGGTCTGAGGTTATAGTCATGATTTTTCACTTTATGGTGGTTGGTTCTCTCGTGCCTATTCAATATTAATTGATTTTCTATTATCAAAAATGTGCTCAGACTGCTGAAGAATATATGAGCCAGAGACTGTAAAAAATAATCTTAGGACCCCTTATGAAGCACGGAGGCACTGAACTTAGGTAGCTTCTCTCTAATCAGGTTTTAATTGCTACAGTATACCATCCTCATAAGGATTCTCTAGCCAAGGTAAGAAGAAATAACAGCTAAAGTAACTCTCATATCCTCCGAGGAGCCTACCCAGCCACAGTCCTCTAGCTTGTCAAGAGGTGCCCCCCTCATTTTCCCCTCTTGTTCGCAGCCCTCTCACCTCCCAACCAGTCTTCCCACATCAGAGCCCCACACGTTCCCCTCCCCATTCCATCTCCTGCCCAGTTCCCTCTCTTCATCAACTTCTGCTGTCTATTCCATTTCCCCTTCTGAGTGACATTCCGGCATCCACACTCAGGCCCTTTGTGTTACTTAGCTTCTTTGGGTCTGCAGATTGTAGTATGATTTTCCTGCATTATAGGTCTACTATCCACTTATATGTGAGTACATAGCATCTTTGTCTTTCTGGGTTTGGGTTACCTCACTCAGAATGATCTTTTCAGTTCCATCCATTTGCCTGCAAATTTCATGATTTCTTTGTTTTTAATTGCTGAGTAGTACTCCATTGTGTAAATACACTACAAATTCTTTATGCATTCTTTGGTTGAGGCATGTTAGTCCTCTCTGTCTGACATAGGGTTGAAACTCATAACAGCAGGGGTGGAGGAGCATGAAGGCACAAGTGACCACTGCCTAGCCAGGCAGGACTAGTGGAGGTAGGGGAACAACAATCAACAGACAAAACAACAACAACAAAACCCTTTGATCCAAAAATTATCCTGCCTACAAAAAGTGAAGGTATAAAGAGGGAACAAAGATTGAGGGAAAGTCCAACCATAATTGGCACAACCTGAGAGCTACCACACCATAGAAAGCCAGCCCCTGACATTATTTAGGATGCTCTGCTATGATTGCAGACAGGAACCTTACTTGACTGTCCATTGGAAGGCTGCTGCCAGCAGTGGATCAAGGCAGATGTTGGGACTTGTAGCTAACCCTGAGGAGGAGCTCTGGGGGTCATGTGGAAGCATTGGTGGAAAAATGGAAGGACCTGGAGAGGCAGAAACCTCACAACAAGACCAACAGAGACAATTAACCCAGTCCCATCTGGGCTTTCAGAGATAGAGACATTAACTAAGGAACATGCATGGTCTGGACCTAGGCTCTCTGTACATATGTAGTTGATGGGCGGCTTGGTCTTCAATTGGGGTGCTTGGAGAGTAGGCAGAGAGGCTGTTTCTAACATGGACTCTATTGCCTGCTTTTGTATCACTTTCCCCTGGCAGTGCTGCTGTGCCTGGCCTCAGGGGATGAGTATATGTTAAGTCCTGATGTGACTTGATACACTGGGGAGGGTTGATACTGAGTTAGGGGCTCCCCTTTTCTTAGGGGAAGGGAGAGGAGAAGGGGAAGGAGAGAGGGGAAGAAGAGGGAGAAGGAAAAAGGGGGACTAGAATGAGAGGAGGGAGGATACACCCTTGGGATTTAAAGTAAATAAATTGAAAGAAAGGAAAAGAAAAAGAAAAAAAATGAAAGAAGAAATAACAAACCTAAAACCTGGCAACTCTCATAAATGAGTTTAGCTTGTTAGCTTATTTCAACAACAATAAGTTATTAAGCAAGAGAAATAATTTTTAAGGAAACATTGATGGAGCAACACATTAGAAGTTCTTGTCAAATAAATATTAAAATGTATATACAGGCACAAATAATGTGACATCACGGAGAGTTTCAAAGTGCAATATGGAAGCATTTATTGCTTTTTCTGTGTTTAATTTAATCAGGTGCAAAACACTCAGTTGAACATGTATGGCATTTTTTGTCATACTCACAAAAACATACCTCAAGAATGTTTATCTAGTAATGAGAAAGGGAGCTATGGAAGCCTCACACATCCTGCAAAATGTTTTTACATTAAGCAAGTCTTTTCCAGAGTCTGTGTGCCTTTCACTGCCACATCAGGCTCTTCACACTCAGCTTTTCTGAAGGCTCAGCGTCACTTCTCTTCTCAGGACAAGCAAGAATAAAAAAAATATCAGAAACAATGATAGCTTTTGCTAAGCAAAAGTTACCAAGAATTTTAAAGTACTCTGCTAAATGTGAATGTGCTATAGCAACTCTGATTCTTAGGCTATTCCTAAGGGAAGAATTGCCTATTCTTAATTTTGCCCACACCCATGTGTGTAGCACCTATAACAGGATTTCTGCCATGGTTGTCTGTTGTTGATTATTAATATTTATTATTGATTTATCTTTTAGTAAAACAGTGGTTATTGCTAAACCAGCTGTATACTCAAATCACCATACAGAGAATAAGATTTATTTCACTTAGAGCACATTGCTGGGAAGTAATTACTCCATCCTAAATCTCCAAGCCTAGATAGTTTGCTCCCTCCTCCCATTCATATTTCCCACCTTATATTTGCTTTTAGTCTTATTTTTGGTCCATTTCATCTGTCCTCCTGGTTCCAAGTCCTCTCCTGCCAATCTCTCCTCTCCTACTCCTCCCACTTGTTTTGTTCTCCTCCTCTCCAGACCAGGATGTCCCATCCTATTCTCTCCATTGCTTAGCATTGGCTGGTTTATTAACAATACAGTGAACAAATGGTGCCATGTTTACACAAACTTGAGACAGGTGATGCTTAGAATAAACATCACAATTCAATGTCCTGATTGAAACCAGATGGTGGGGTAGAGAAATCAGCATTTGGATGAACAAGGGTAAATTGTATACATTGCAAAGCACATTATACCAACAGTTGTCTGTGGAATTTGTTTTGCTAACTAGTCCTTAACAACACAGATACTCCCAAACTCCAGGAACTAATACATTGTTGTCTATTGAGTTATAGGTCCCTCTGAGTCTTACAAGTTTTATAGTGTGGCCACTGATGTCTGGGCTGTAGATATTCATGGGGGTGCTAATATTCTGCTGTTGCTTCTTTAGTCTCTAGTGGTGTCTAGCTTATAACTCATGAAATGTGAAGGAGGTAGTCATCTTTGTTTAAGTAAGTATCTGGTAAGATTGTCCCATGTACTATACTGTGATGAAACCAGGGATCATTATTTTCTTATTTTGCCTCAAAATTTATAGTTACAAATTATAATAAATACAAAACAATTTGTTTCTAAAAACAGTTTATTTTATATTTCAGAAACTTATTAACCAAATATAATATAAATAAGATAAAACAAAAGCCATCATACTGAATTTGGACAAGTCAAAGTAAGAGAAAGAAAGAGACCAGGACAAGGCACTAGAATCAGAGACCCACTTGTTCCTATACTCAGGAGTATAATAAAAATACTAAACTGAAAATTATGATATATATGCAGAGGACCTGGTACAGAACCATGCAGGCCCTTTGCTTGCAGTTTTAGTCTCTGTGAGTTTATATGAATTTTGCTCAGTTGATCTAGAAGGCCTTATTCTCCTGGTGTCCTCTTATTCCCCTGGTGTCTGGATCTTATGCTCTTTCCAACTTCTCTTCCACAGGGTTCCCTGAACTCTGTAGGGAAGGATATGATAGAGACAATTTATGTAGGGCTGCATGTTTAACCTCTGCCTGTCTGTCTCTGTTTCTGTCTCTTTCTCTGTCTCTGTCTCTGTCTCTGTCTCTATCTATCTATCTGCACAGTGCCTGGCTGTGGGTCTCTTATTTATTATAATCTGTTTCAGAAAGAAAATTCTCTGAGGAATGGCTGAATAAAGACTTTGATCTCTGAGTATACAGGTATATCATTAGGAGTTGTTTTACTTTTACTTTTATATTTATTCATTTTTTTATACCAGTAATATTTTATTTTACTCGAGCCTACACAGTATGTTAGGTCAATGATGGCACAAATCTTGTCGACTAACCAAACAATATCTAATTTGACTCAAAGCTCACTCCATTATATGGAACACATATCTGGCACTGCTAGGGTACCAACAACTAGAGACCAAACACAAAGCAATTTCAACATCTTTTCTCAGGATTATCTACCATGTTTTCTCTACTTATCTGTTTTTATTCCATCCCTTTGAGAACATTATTAGTTTTGTTTTATGATAGGAGAAGTTTATTATTGGGAAGTGGAAGATGAGTAGACACTGAACATATACATAGATATACATATGATAATATATCACATATCAGGTAATTTAAAATACATTAAAGCTTACAGTCTTGAAGCCCTAAGACCATTTCCTTAATTGTGGGTGAATGATTAAAGAAAAAAATTAGTATTTTAAACTCTCAGAACTCCATCTGCATTACCAAGACTAGAAAGGATATAATATTATTTTTACCAGAAAAGAAAGTTCATCAGCATTCTAGCTGTATGTATATTTCTTTAGACTCCAAATGTCTATATTTTATATTTGTATTTTTTGACAATTATAATTAATTATATGTTGATGCATATAAATGCAATCAATTCACACACTTACTACCATCCTCAATGGTAACATGGCCTAAATGACACAAATATTCAAGCTTTTGTTCAAAAATAACACGAAGAGTATTGCTAATAGAATATTACGTATAATTCATTGTGTGAGAGTAATTTTAACATCTAAATTAAATGACTTAACTTTTCAGATCAAAGCTAACTATTCTGTATTCAGTATACCCTGATCATACTATATATAAACAAATAAATTTAATTTCAATTATAATTATAAGTCCCCATGCCAGAAATCTTTACAATACAGTGCACTAAACACACAAAAGGGTGGTTAAAATATTTATAATTCAGCAACTTTATAAAATCAGTATAACCCTACAGCCACTTCTGGTTAAGATAAGTAAGTAGAGACACTAAGTAAAACTCCATGATTACATCATAATAGCAGAAAACCTTACATTTCATACATGAATACACAGATAGCTCTGGAAAATATTTGCAATCAAATAAAAGAGGTTGATAAGGATGTCCTCTTGATTTTAGAAATGGTTTCCTCATCGGTGGACTTAGAGAGGAGAATGGGAGGAAATGAAAGAGAAAGGGTAGAATTAGGAGGGAATGAGGGAAGGAGCTACAGTTGGGATACAAAGTGAATAAACTGTAATTAATATAAAAAATTACCTATCCTAACAGTGGACTAGGGGAGGGACCTAGGGGAGAATTGGGAGAGAACTACTGCACTTGAGGATTTTAAGACTCAGTAGAAACTATTTTTTGACATATAAACCAATCATTAAAATATGCTGTCACATTATGATCTCAAAAATTTAAAGAAATAATTTTTAAAAGCTGTTGAAAAAATTCCAAGACACTTATGGAAAAGCATGGTACCAATTTTACCAATTTATCACCTATTTATCATTAGGTGATAAATATCCATACTCATGTTAAGAGAAGCACTGCAGTCCATTTAAATACATTGGTGCTTCTAGGTCAACAGATAATATTAGAAGTGACAGACATAGGAGGAAACAGGAATGGCTTCTGGCATGGAAAGGACAGACATCTCTGACATGGGAGGGGAAAGGATTCTTATGCATATTATTAACAAAAGTCACCATTTTATTACACAAAGAATCAGAAACATATGACTGTTCATACTTCATGGAAGGTTGAAGGTGATACTACACATGTGGGAAGTTGCCAGTGAGAGCTGTTTATGACCTCTAACTGAATGTTCCTCTAGCAAAATATTAACAGTGAAAACACTTGCCCTATATGTTTAAATGATCAATAACAATCAAGACAGCCAAATATCTCACTATCATTTAACTTTCCAGATTATATAAATATGATGATTTGTTAAGTATGAATACTAAATTATAAAAAAAGCTTTAATTCTTCTCTTAAGTTATTTTAACTGTTTTCTCATCTTTTATGTCTTTGTTCAGAAATAGTCCTCATGATATTTAAAGCATTCATAGTGCTTCATCTGAGCACTATTTTCACCAACTATTTCTCATCAACATGAACTTTAAAAGGATCATTAAAATCTAACAGAGTCACACTAAATTCCACATGCAAAATAGGAGATTAATCATTATTAAATGTTGGATACTTTAGCCGAAAAATTGGATAACATACATTGTCATAATCCTGCTCCTGAGTCCATCAACTTTGTATAGTATAAGTTCTAATGTCAGATGGGCCTCTTGTCTAACTCCAGATGTGCATGAAACATAACCTGGTTCTTCATACCAGTTTACCAAACAGTGGTCCACAAAAAGATAAAATAGATACAAATTTATTTAAATTAGACTTGAAAAAAATCCACCAGTTCACACACAGCTAGCTTTTCAACAGTTTTGTTTTCCTCTTTCTGCTTCATGACTTTCAGAGTTAAAATGTAATCTAAAGGTTCCAGTATCAACTGATAATGAATATGTTCATCATTAAGCAATCAATTGAAAATACGTATTACAAATCCTCACAAGAGCATCTTAGGTATAACAATGAAATAAATATTAGAAATTGCAAAATGTAGCTTGATTACATAAGGTGGAAAACTGGGAAGATCAATATCAAATACATGCTGTACATAAAATAATCATTTTCTCTGAAATTAATGCACTCATTTATTTAAAACCTTAAAAATTCTAAAGTATATTCATTTCTGAAAATTTAAAATTGCTAAATTAATCTATGACAAAATGGGTAAAGAAAACAATAGATATTGTGACATAAAATATTGATTACAGATTGTCTGACTTCAATCTCTATATTTTCTTCTTTGGTGACCTATATAAATCTTCTAAAACAGAAGATTTTCCAGTTCTTACTATTTCCCACTTCTTACATGAATACATTCCCTTATTCTGCTAGATTTTCAACAGTTTCCAACAGCCACAAAGTACAAAGAGTTGACTTTGAATGCTGAAAGTTAGTAACTGTAGGATTTACCTCTGCATGTATGAACTAAGGGTTTCTGCAAACCTAACTGCATATTTGTTTTTTATTATTTTTATTAATTACAACTTATTCACTTTGTATCTCCCCTGTACCTTCCTCCCTCCTCCCCTCCAAATCTCACCCTCCCTTCTTATTCGCAAATGGTGCCCCACCTCCAGTCCACTGATATGGAAAGTCTTCCTTCCCTTCCCTCTCATCCTAGTCTATCAGATTTCATCAGGAGTGGCTGCATTGTCTTCCTCTGTGGCCTGGTGAGGCTGCTCCCCCCTTAGAGGGAGGTGATCAAAGACCAGGCCAATCAGATCATGTCAGAGACAGTCCCTGTCCCCATTACTGTGGAACCCACTTGGACACTGAGCTGCCATGGGCTACCTCTGTGCAAGGGTTCCAGGCCATCCCCATGAGTGGTCCTTGGCTCGAGTATCAGTCTCAGAAAAGACCCCTGTGCCCATATTTTTTGGATCTGTTGATGTCCTTGTGGAGCTGCTGTCCTCACCAGGTCTTACAATCTCCCATTTCTTTCATAAGATTCCCTGCACTTTGCCCCAATTTTTTTTTGGACTTTTTTTTAAAATTTTTTATTAATTACACTTTATTCATTTTGTATCCCCCCATAAGCTCCTCCCTTCTCCCCTCCCGATCCCACCCTCCCTCCCCTTTCTGCATGCATGCCACTCCCCAAGTCCACTGATAGGGGAGGTTCTCCTCTCCTTTCTGATCTTAGTCTATCAGATCTCATCAAAAGTGGCTGCATTGTCCTCTACGTGGCCTGGTAAGGCTGCTCCCGCCTCAGGGGGAGATGATCAAAGAGCAGGCAAATCAGATTATGTCAGAGACAGTCCCTCTTCCCATTACTATGTAACCCACTTGGACACTGAACTGCCATGAGCTACATCTGTGCAGGGGTTCTAGGTTATCTCCACGAAGAGTCCTTGGTTGGAGTATGAGTCTCTGGGAGGTTCCCTGTGTTCAAATTATCTTGTTCTGTTGCTCTGCTTGTGGAGTTCCCGTCCCCTCCAGCTCTTACTATTTCCCACTTCTTACATAAAATTCCATTCAATCTGCCCATCAGTTGTCCATCAGGTTCAGCATCTGCTTTGACAGTCTATACTGCAGAGACTTTCAGAGGCCCTCTGTGGCAGGTTCCAAGGTTGTTTCCTATTTTCTTTTTCTTCTGATGTCCATCATCTTTGCCTTTCAGCATGGGGATTGAACATGTTAGTTAGGGTCCTCTCTTTTGCTTAGTTTGTTTAGTTGTACAGATTTTAGTGGGTTTATTCTATGTTGTATGTTTATATGAGTATATACCATGCGTGTCTTTTTGCTTCTGGGACAACTCACTCAGGATGATCCTTTCCAGGTCCCACCATTTACCTGCAAATTTCATGATTTCCTTATT
>NW_026585797.1:11735912-11772183 GCF_907164565.1 Psammomys obesus
TCTTTTGGGTATATGCCTAGGAGTGGTATGGCTGGATCTTGAGGAAGCGCTATTCCTATTTGTCTGAGAAAGCGCAAGGTTGATTTCCAGAGTGGTTGTACAACTTTACATTCTGACCAGCAATGGAGAAGGGTTCCCCTTTCTCCACAACCTCTCCAGCATGTGTTGTCCCTTCAGTTTTTCATCTTGGCCATTCTGATGGGTGTAAGGTGAAATCTCAGGGTCGTTTTGATTTGCATTTCCCTAATGGTTAATGAGGTTGAGCATTTCTTTAAGTGCTTCTCTGCCATTCGATATTCCTCTACAGAGAATTCTCTCTTTAGCTCTGTTCCCCATTTTTTAAGTGGATTACTTGGTTTGTTGCTTTTCTGCTTCTTTAGTTCTTTATATATATTGGATATGAGTCCTCTGTCAGATAAAGGGTTGGTGATGATTCTTTCCCAATCTGTAGGCAGTCCCTTTGTTTTGATGACTGTGTCCTTTGCTTTACAGAAGCTTTTCAGTTTCATGAGGTCCCATTTATTGATTGTTGCTCTTAGAGCCTGTGCTGTTTGTGGTCTGTTCAGGAAGTTTTCTCCTGTACCAAAGAGTTCTAGGGTATTCCCACTTTTTTTTCTAGCCAATTTAATGTGTCTGGTTTTATGTTGAGGTCTTTGATCCACTTGGACTTCAGTTTTGTGCAAGGTGATAAGTATGGATCTATTTTCATTTTTCTACATGTAGACATCCAGTTGGACCAGCACCATTTGTTGAAGATGCTATCTTTTTTCCATTGTATGGTTTTGGCATCTTTGTCAAAAATCAGGTGTCCGTAAGTGTGTGGGTTTATTTCTGGGTCTTCTGTTCGATTCCATTGATCCACCAGTCTGTTTCTATGCCAGTACCATGCAGTTTTTATAACTGTTGCTCTATAGTACAGCTTGAGATCAGGGATGGAGATACCTCCAGAAGATCTTTTATTGCAGAGGATTGTTTTAGCAATTCTCGGCTTCTTGTTATTCCATACGAAGTTGAGAATTTTTCTTTCCAGGTCTGTAAAGATTTGTGTTGGCAATTTGATGGGAATTGCATTAAATCTGTAGATTGCTTTTGGTAAGGTGGCCATTTTTACTATGTTAATCCTGCCAAGCCATGAGCATGGGAGAGCTTTCCATCTTCTAATATCTTCCTCTAATTCTTTCTTCAGAGACTTGAAATTTTTTTCATACAAGTCTTTGACTTGCTTGGTTAGGGTTACACCAAGGTACTTTATGTCATTTGTGGCTATTGTGAATGGTGTTGTTTCTCTAATTTCTTTCTCAGCCCTTTTGTCTTTTCTGGACAGGAGTGCTACTGATTTTTTGAGTTAATTTTGTATCCGGCCACTTTGCTGAAGGTATTTATCAGCTGTAGGAGTTCCCTGGTAGAGTTTGGGGGTCACTCATGTATACTATCATATCATCTGCAAATAGTGATAATTTGACTTCTTCCTTTCCCATCTGTATCCCCTTGATCTCCTTCAACTGTCGTATTGCTCTAGCAAGGAATTCCAGCACTATGTTGAAGAGATATGGAAAGAGTGGGCAGCCTTGTCTTGTCCCTGATTTCAGTGGGATTGCTTTAAGTTTCTCTCCCTTCAGTTTGATGTTGGTTATCGGCTTGCTGTATATCGCCTTTACTATGTTTAGATATGTGCCTTGTATCCTTGATCTCTCCAGTACTTTAAACATGAATGGATGTTGGATTTTGTCAAATGCTTTTTCAGCATCTAGGGAGATTATCATGTAGGTTTTTTTTTCTTTCAGTTTGTTAATATGGTGGATCACATTGATGGATTTCCGTATATTGAACCACCCCTGCCTACCTGGGATGAAGCCTACTTGGTCATAGTGGATAATATCTTTGATGTGTTCTTGTATTCGGTTTGCAAGTATTTTTTGAGTATTTTTGCATCAATGTTCATAAGGAAGATTGGCCTGAAATTCTCTTTTTTTGTTGAGTCTTTGTGAGGTTTAGGTACCAAGGTGACTGGATTCATAGAATGAGTTTGGTAATGTTCCTTCTGTTTCTATTTTGTGCAATAGTTTGAAGAGAATTGGAGTCAGCTCTTCTTTGAAGGTCTGGTAGAATTCTGTGCTGAAGCCATCTGGTCCTGGGCTTTTTTTGAATGGGAGGCTTTTGATGACCGTTTCTATTTCTTTGAGGGATATAGGACTATTTAATTGATTTACCTGGTCCTGATTCAGCTTTGGTAAGTCAAATTGATCAAGAAAATTGTCCATTTCATTTAGATTTTCAAATTTTGTGGCATATAGACTTTTGAAGTAAGTCCTAATGATTGTTTGGATTTCCTCAGTGTCTGTAGTTATGTCCCCCTTTTCATTTCTGATTTTATTGATTTGGGTGGTGTCTCTCTGCCTTTTAGTTAGCTTGGCTAAAGGTTTGTCGATCTTGTTGATTTTCTCAAAGAACCAGCTCTTGGTTTCATTGATTCTTTGTATTGTTTTATTTGTTTCTAATTGAGTGATTTCTGCCCTGAGTTTGATTATTTCCGGCCGTCTACTCCTTTTTTGATGTGTCTGCTTCTTCTTTATCTGGGGTTTTTAAGTGTGCCATTAAGTTGTTTGAATGAGCTGTCTCGAATTTCTTCTTGAAGGCACTTAGTGCTATGAACTTTCTTCTTAGCACTGCTTTCATTGTGTCCCACAAGTTTGAGTATGTTGTGTCTTCATTTTCATTGAGTTCTAGGAAGACTTTAATTTCTTTCTTTATTTCTTCCCTGACCCAACTGTCATTTAGTAACAAGTGTTCAGTTTCCATGTGTGTAGGCTTTTTGCTATTTCTGTTGTTGTTGAAGTCCAGCTTTATTCCATGGTGATCAGACAGGATACAAGGGATTATTTCAGTCTTCTTGTATCTGTTGAGGCTTGCTTTGTGACCAACTATATGGTCTATTTTGGAGAAGGTTCCATGAGGTGCTGAGAAGAAGGTAAATTCTTTTGTGTTTGGGTGTAAAGTTCTGTAAATGTCTGTGAGCTCCATTTGATTCATGACCTCTGTCAGAGTTATTGTTTCTTTGTTTAATTTCTGTTTTGTTGACCTATCCTTTGTTGAGAGTGGGGTGTTGAAGTCTCCCACTATTAATGTGTGGGGATCTATATGTGGTTTAAATTTTATCATTCTTTCTTTTACAAATGTGGGTGCTCTTGTATTTGGGGCATAGATGTTCAGGATTGTGATGTCTTCCTGGTGGAATTTTCCCTTGATGAGTATGAAGTGTCCTTCCCCATCTCTTTTTATTAATTTTGGTTGAAAGTCTATTTTATCAGATATTAGAATGGCTACCCCTGCTTGTTTCTTGGGTCCATTTGCTTGGAAAGTCATCTTCCAACCTTTACCCTCAGGTAATGTCTATCTTTATGCCTTAGGTGTGTTTCTTGTATGTAACAGATTGCTGGTTTTTGTTTACGTATTCACTCTGTTAATCTGTGTCTTTTTACTAGAGAGTTGAGTCCATTGATGTTGAGAGATTAATGAACAGTGGCTGTTAGATATATGTATTTCTTTAAGAAAGTTGGTGATAATACATTTTGAGAGAATTTAATGCAATCTTTGGTATTTTATCCTTACTTGCTGAAAATATATTGTATATTTGTGATTTCAACAAGATATCAAAATGCAAGGGATGCTTTCTTCTATTTTATCCTAATTTGAAGCTTTACAGAATCTGAAACATGGATAAATGGTATATGTGTGTTCATATGACCAGAAATAAAAAAAAAATTACAAATCTATGGAATAATATGAAGTGAAGACATCACATATATTACAATATCAAATTATATATCATACTTTATGGCACAGTATAATTGAAGAAATTTTAAATACATTAAAATATTAATGATAATATCATCTCAACCTATAAGAATATAATGTTTTCTAACTGGTCATTTTATGTCATAGTAACACTTTTAAAGCACCATGTTTTAGAAAGAACTCATTAATGGATTATTTGGTAATTGTTCTATTTTCTGACTTCTGGAATTTCTGATGCTAATGCAGAAAAGAGAATGGCTCTATTCTTACAGTACTCAGTTACCAAATCAGTAGACCCTGAAGTTCATTCATTCCACAGAACATTTAATGATGGCTCCTTTTGAAAACAAGACTTCTTCAATTGACCCTTTCCCTCCAATAGAGTACTTGAAATCGATGACATCATATTATTACACATCAATAGTTCTGTACCTAAATAATTAGAGCAAACTTTCAAAGGAAAATGATAATGCATTTTATTTATAACATCCGTTTACCACGACACTCATGAAAGAAATGCATACAGGTCTAATCTCCAACCTCATTGTTTTCAATTTTTCCCCCCTTTCAAGTCTGTATGCATTTGGGGGGATAAAAGATTCACTTTATAACACACAGCCTTACTTCATGGTCTCATCACAATATCCATGACGTGAAAGTTTGTGTTGGTCTTCAGTTTTGCTTGTGATGATTTCTTGCCTACATAAAACAAGTTAGAAAAAAAAAAAAGATGGAACCTAAAAAATGTTTGGTTCTGTGAAAAATGCTTGGTTCTGTACTATATTTATTTAGTAAGAAAATGATGCTATATATGGAGGTCAGTTTATGTATAAATTTACTGTTGGGCATCGTTATAGTTTGCATCAATTATATTTATATGTAACTGTAATGAGAAACAGGTGCAAAAAAAGATCTCCATTTTTCTAGTACAATAAGTTCTGTGGCAGTGCTTCTTCTGGATTGGGAGATTTTGTCCTCCAAAATCAGGTCACAAATTGAATTTAGGTTTGCTCTCTTTATCCAGAACAGTAGTTCACTGAGTAAAGAAGGGGTTGAAGGTAACCATTTTGATAAATCCAGTGCAATCTAGAATAATGACCCTCAGCTCTTCCTTGGAAAACTTTGTCAAAAATGTAATCTGAAATTTTTGTTCAGTCTTTGACTTCCCAAATCATGCGATTCCTTCTTGGACTAACTCTCAGCTTTACTATTCCGGTTCTCTACCTCAGTCTCTTTCTCTGTCTATTTGTGATTCTAATTATAAGGATGACAGTACAGTATTATATTCCATAAAGATCAAAATGTGAATTATTTCCTTAAATGTTCATTTTAAGATCAGAGTTCTATAAATGAATTTGCTCTCTCCTGTATGTGCTTCACCCATAGCTAAGTTGTCACCCGTAGCTGAGGCTTGGGATCCAGTGCTGTGTCCTTAAGCAATGCATAAAAGATTGAAAACTTTATAAATTTCACTGCCTTTTAATTCATTTGTATTTTGGAGACCTGAGCCCTAGGGCCTTGAGACAGCGTGCTTCATTCAGCACAGACTCAGAGAGACCCTGAGATTCACTGGAACCCTGAGGCAAGAATTTTCAGATGTAAGGCTGCCATTCTTCTGCTTGAAATTCATAATATTTTCAGAAACAAACCCCTGTCCCTTACTTGCAGAATGATTTGACCTTTTTAAGCTTTGCTGTAACAGCAGTTAAGTCCCCTAAAGCTTTACTCTTAGTGGACATGTTTCAGTTGACCACAGGGAAATAATTGATTAGTTAATTTACCATTAATCACCTTGGAGCAGTTATTTTCTACTTCAGGAGTGTTAATGGATATCTCAATGTCATTTCCTGCATTCCAGTGCTATATTCCATTTTAGCATTCCACATTGTACCAAGGGTGAACTGTAATCTGTGGCGAGTTTTTGTTACCAATGATGCTGGTTGTTTTCCGTATATCTATTCTGTACAATTTAAACTTTGTAACATAAGGTAAAATTAATTAAACGGTACCCGGAAGGACATGTGTCAGCAAACTGCTTTAGACTTAAAGTAGAAGGAGCTAGCTGATATTTGCTTTGCCAATGAGTGTTAAGATGGTGCCCTTCTAGTGGTTTTTCCTCATTGGTTAGCGCTTGCTAAAACCTGAATGTCTAGATGCCCTTCACTTATGTTATTTTTCACGCTTCAGCTATGTGTTTGTGGTGGAGGATAGCATACTGGATCACTTGGGAGGATCTAATATGTGGTAAGCGTAGGCTATGATGTTTTGCCTAGGACATTTTAACACAGGCTCAGATGCAAATTCCAATTAAATATTGTGGATATAATAATTTGTTTTAAGGCTATTGATTTATATACAATAGCCATCATTTATAAAACCTGAATGTTCTGCCATAAGGTCATCCAATATATCTGCATGACTGACATCTTATTTTTTAAGATTTATAATGTCTACAAGTATATTTATATGTTATATTCAATGATTTATTTGTAATTTTACAGTATACATAAGTGAGTGATTTAATTCATAAATTCAAATTTAAAGTGAACAAGCGCTTTATTTTGAATAGCTTTTATCTAAAATTACTATAAATGAAAAGAAGTATAAAAAATTTACTGTAAAAAATAATGTATTCCAATGAAAAATGAAAACTTGAGTCTTAAAAATCAACATCCAGTTTCTCCACCTCAACTTTTGCTTAGTTTCTTAAATAAAGTTGTTTGAGAGTCTCAAATTCCTTCTCCACATGATTTGGTTCAGTCTCTTGAGTGTTGAGCTTTACAGGAGTTCTCACCAAACATAGGCCTTCTCCACTTTCTATAAAACTTATTTAAATTTTTGATGGTTTTAAGAGATATGTAAATAGATAATCATAAATCTCAAATCTGATGTTTCTTATCATTCTCATCATGAGAAAAAAAAATGGAGTATGAATATCTGTGAGAGCCAACTGTCTTTGTCTATGTGTTGTAGGCAAAAACTGACAAAGAATGGGCTTAAAACCTAGCTAGAGTTGCGTTGGAAACTTTGCATATAAGGGCTAACATTCATAGCTTTGGAAGGTGCTGTCCATGTTACTGGAAGCAAAAATTAATCATGCGTTTTACCCAGCCACAAACCCTTCATGCCACAATAATGACCTGCCTGGAAAGGTATGCCCATGGGTACAGTTGTGGTTTAAGTGTTATGAGAGTAAACAAACACATTTTTTTTGTCTTTCTTTTTTTTTTTATTAAATCTTTTATTTTTTTTTATTAATTACACTTTATTCATTTTGTATCCCCCCATAAGCCCCTCCCTCCTCCCCTGCCGATCCCACCCTCCCTCCCCTTTCTGCATGCATGCCACTCCCCAAGTCCACTGATAGGGGAGGTCCTCCTCTCCTTCTTTCTGATCTTAGTCTATCAGTTCTCATCAAAAGTGGCTACATTGTCCTCTACTGTGGCCTGGTAAGGCTGCTCCCCCCTCAGGGGGAAGTGATCAACGAGCAGGCCAATCAGATTATATCAGAGGCAGTCCCTCTTCCCATTACTATGTAACCCACTTGGACACTGAACTGCCCTGGGCTACACCTGTGCAGGGGTTCCAGGTCATCTCCACAAATAGTCCTTGGTTGGAGAGAGGACCCTAACTAAAATGTTCAATCCCCATCCTGAAAGGCAAAGAGGATGGACATCAGAAGAAAACGAAAATAGGAAACAAACAAACACATTTTTAGATTTAAGGCCCACTCCAAGAGACCGAAGCCACATGTGACACTGTGAATGGGGTCAAGAACCTGAGACTAGGTAGGTCATGGGCACTAGAGGAAACCTGCTACTATAATTCTATAAAATGAACATAATTATGGAAAAAACTCATAATGAAATATTGTTATATTTATGGATCAATACATCACAAATGCTCATCAAAGAAACTTCTTTCAGTAGATGGTAATTAATAGAGAACCCACATAGGTCTACAGTCAAAGAATATTCCTATTCCTAACCAAGGAGCTACTGACAACTGATGCATCTAGGAGGGGAAAAATAAATATTCTTTACTGTAGTATCACTATGTACAACAAACACATTTCAGAGGAGGCCCTGTGTTCAGGAGTAGCCAGCCAATGCAAAACAGACTCTACGTTTTGTGGTTGTTACGTTTCTTTTTTTTTTTTTTTTTTTTTGCTTTTTTTTTAATTTTATTTTTTTCTTATCAGTTACATTTTATTAACTCTGTATCCCAGCCGTGTCCCGATCCCTCGTTCCCTCCCAGTCCCTCCCTCCCTCCCTCATCTCCACCGTGCCCCTTGCCAAGTCCACTGATGGGGGGAACCTCCTCCCTATTCATCCGATCCTGTTTTATTAGGTATCTTCAGGACTGGCTGCAAAGCTCTCCTCTGTGGCCTAACAGGACTGCTCCTCCCTTGGGGGGTGGGGAGGCCAAAGAGCCAGTCATTGAGTTCCTGTTAGAAATAGTCCTTGTTCCCCTCACTATGGGAAACCAATTGGTTACTGAGTTACCACAGGCTACATCTGAGCAGAGGTTCTAGGTTACATTCATACATGGTCCTTGGTTGCATGTCAGTCTCAGAAAAGACCCTGTGCCCAGATGTTTGGTCCTTGTGGAACTCCTATCCTTTCCTCATCATACTAACTCCCCTTCTTTCTTATGATTCCCTGTACTCTGCCAAAGGTTTGGTCATGAGTCTTTGCTTTGAAAACACTGCTAGTTAGAGTTTTTCAAATGCGCTCAGTAGACTCTTGTCAATGTTTAATGTGCATCCCATCTGTCTTTCAAAACGAGGATTGATAATCATACCCCATGTCCGCTCTCTTGATTATCTTTTTTAGGTGTATAGATTTCATTATGTTTATCATATCTTATAGGTCTATATAAGTGAGTATATACCGTGTTTGTCTTTCTCCTTCTGGGATATTTCACTCAGGATGATCTTTTCTAGGTCCCACCATTTGCCTGCAAATTTCATGATTTCCTCCTTTTTGATTGCTGAGTAGTGTTCCATTGTGTAAAAATACCGCAATTTCTGTACTCATTCCTCCGTTGATGGACATCTGGGTTGTTTCCAGGTTCTGGCTATTACAAATAAAGCAGCTATAAACATGATTGAGCAAATATCTCTTTTGTGTACTTGAGCAAACTTTGGGTATATACCTAGCAGTGGTATAGCTGGGTCTTGAGGAAGCACTATTCCTAATTGTCTTAGAAAGCGCCAGATAGATTTCCAGAGTGGTTGTATCAGTTTACATTCCCACCAGCAGTGGAGGAGGGTTCCTCTTTCTCCACAACCTCTCCAGCATGTGTTGTCCCTTGAGTTTTTCATTTTGGCCATTCTGATGGGTGTAAGGTGATATCTCAGGGTCGTTTTGATTTGCATTTCCCTGATGGCTAATGAGGATGAGCATTTCTTAAGAGTGAGCAAAAACATAAAGGGATATGGAAGAGAATTTGAGAAGATTCATGGAAGGGAACCAGTTTTATCGAAAATATTGAATTAGATTTTCAAAGAATAAATAAAAATCTCATTTAACAACAAAAAAAAATGCATGGCTCACTTTGAATGAATGCGATCAAAACCTGAGTTCCACTCTTTAATAACTGTCTGTCCTTAAAATTATACCTTTTAAAATTTTAGTTTCTTAATCTGTAGAAGACACATGTGATATCACATCCAACAGTTATAAGAACTGAATAACTATTGTATTTAACATAAGGGCTAACTCTATTAAATATACCTAAATCCTAAAATATTATGTGCCTTTTGATAGATTTTACAGAATATATAGTTAAATAGATATGAAAATAAACAGTTGTAATGTGTAACTGATAAGTCTTGTTACTTCCTATCTAAATATACTGAATCTATATGATGCATAAGAAGACAATAAAAAAATTACTTCATAGTTTTCTTATGTACTCCCAAAACTGGGAGTACGGAAGAGGGTCTGGTAAGACCCACAATCCTCAACTGTTGGAAAATTCTGTGTAATTCTTTTATTATTTCTTCTAAAGTATTTTCTCTTTTATTGAACTGAAGATGCCTACATGAGATCTCAAAACAAAACGTACACTCTTCATTTCAGCACTTTTTCCTGTAATTTAGACTAACAGTTGTTCTCATTTTACTTTTTCCCCAGGTGAAGAATGAAACAACCAATAGGGACTGAAGAACAAAACTCTGTTCTGAAAATCAGCACAATAGTGACAGAACACACAGAGGCGCAGAATATTTACATTTATTATTCTGTGTACCTATTGACAAGGAGATTAGTATCCACTTATATGATACAAGTTTCCTGAAAAACTAATTTTAAAGGCTCATATGACGGTGATGTCCCTGAAGAAAACAGGAATGGGAAGTTTAAAAGGCTAAGAATTTGCAAATAGCTGATGTCTAAGTCATCAGCAACCCCAGACAATGAAACAAATTCTAATGTATTCCTAAGCCACCACATGCAGGAGCAGACACTATTAGTTGATGCATGATATATCCCTGCAGTAATTCATTTACTGCTTGATTCTCTTAGGATGCTTTTAGTGGCTAGTGATACACAACCTGAGTGATAATTGATTAAGCCATAAGGAAGTTTATGGCTCTGAGCATTAGCAAGCATATTGTCCAAATGTGCTTTCAGTGCTTTGGAAATGACTGAAAGGACTCCAGACTTTGGATCATTCTGATCAAGTATATTCTCCTTGGTGATGTCTCCTTGCACGTCCCGTTTCTACTGAGCACTGTGATATTAGAAACAAGCAAGTGCTTGGGGTTTTCTAAGTTAGTATCTTCTTTTCCATTCCCAGCAAGATTTTTTTTGTAGTTCATGAACTACAAATAGACCAGCTACTTTACTGTAGCTAACCAACAGACTGGCAAATTGGACTGAAAATTTTAACCCTTGCTGTGGGAGATAGGCAATAAAAAGGATTGTTTGGGAATACACTGTGGTAGATAATCATACAATCAACACAAAATTGTTATGCATGATATTTTCTACTCTAAAAGTATCCCGATATACGGCTTTACTAAATGATGAGGGTTGTCAAAAGAAAATAAACAAACTGAATGACTTAAACAGGAAACACTTATTTTTTTTTTCTAAACTGGAAAATAGAAGTCTATTATCGAGATTTTATTTAATATGGTGTACGGTTAGAGTCCTGTTCAAGACTTGTACATTCACTCTCTCCTTATGTCCTCATACATGTAATTTAAAGATATTCGTGAGCACTCTGGTGTCTCTTCACAGGTGGGCATTAAGTCTATCAGAGCAGGCTTGGCTCTTAATGCCTACTGAATATTTTTCTAATAGGCTCTATCTCCAGCTACTAATGGATAAAAATAGAGAGCCAACATTTAAATGAGGAAAGTGATCATTCTATAGCAAGAGTCTTGTATCATTTTATCCATTTGAAATACAATATTTGACAGAACAAAAAATATGTTCAGCTATATGTCATAAATAGGAACTATTAATTCACTCAATATTTACTTTTTTCTAGTCATACATCTCACAGTTCAGATATTATCCTAAGTATGTTTTAAGGCATTTACATAGCGAATTGACTGAAAGAGGAAGACACATTCTAAATGGGGCAGTGCTACCTGTGGGATGATCACCCCCCGGACAGTTGGAATTAAATGGATTAAAATGAATCCAGGAAGAAATTTCATTCAGAACTCCACTTTTTTTTTTCTGTTTGCATTTTTGCTGATGCAATGCACCATAGATATCAAATTTTAGCTTTTCAGTCTCTGACATGAGACTCCTACCACAGCCTTTCTCAGAAGCATTAAAATTCAGCGCCAAGTTTGAACTGCCTCTTTGTCACCTTTATTCTGAGGCTTCTTGCTTCCTGGTTCACAGTTTTTGGCTTCACTGCTCTACAGTATTCAGATGGCCACTATTGACTACTCACCTTTTCATAATGATTGTGTGTGTGAGTGCGTGTTTGCGAGTGTGTGTGTGTGCACGCACACGTGTCTTTGTATGTGCGTGACTCTTTATGGGTCTGTTTATCTAAACTCTGACTATAATAGGAAACATGATAAATAAATGACCTCCAAATTAAAAAAAAATGAGAAAACATACCTCAAACAGCTCAGCTGGAATTAGAAAAGGTTGATAGAAGAAAAAAAATGACTAAACAAACCTAAAGTATTGTTATCAGTAAGGTGTGAAAAAAAAACCCTGCTGAACTGCTGATGCTTGAATAGACATGATTTAACAAATGACACATACAAGGAGTTGTGCTAGCAAGGTGTAATGAAACAATCAGTTAGGCTGGTATCTTTGTGTGAACAAGCTTACGCTTGAAAGAAAAGCAGGCAAAGATGCTCACATGATACTTGACATACTGAACTTGGGTTAGCTCTGTCTCTCTAGTTTTGTTTGTCAAATGTGATCTCTCAAGCCACTACTCCAGCTCCATGCTTCCGTTTGTTGCAATGCTTAACTCAAGTAAGGTAATAGATTTAAACCCATTTAAACCTGTGCCTCAAGTTAAGTGATTTATTTTACAACTTGTTTTGATCATGTTTTCTCTGTCTAGCAGTAAGTTAAAAGTAGGAAAATATCATGAAGTTTTAATATTAAGATATTCAGGGAAGAAACTTGTGAAAATTATTAAAAGACAGCCTAAAATAACCACATTTTGTCTACCTGAGCAATAGTTTGAGTAACAGAATGCTATCAGTCTTGCTTCAGAGGTACTTCTGTTGATAAGGTAGAGATTTTGTAAGTTTTAAAATTGCAATTACAAATTTATTCACAATTTTATAATTACAATTGTGCTTTCTGTGATACTTGTTAGTTGATAACACATAACTTTTGGTTTATAAACATCAACTGTACTTGGTTATAATATTAAGATGGTTAGGTAAAGACTTTATTTCTTATTGTATACTATGCCTATTAAAACCACAGAAGAAGACAATGTAGCCAGTTCTGATGAGACCTGATATACTATGGTCAGATGGAAGGGGATTACGACCTCCCCTCTCAGTGGACTGGGAGAGGGGCATGGAAGGGATGGTGGGATTGGAAGGGGACCAGGGAGGAGGCAAGAGCTGGGATATAAACTGAATAAATTATAATAAATTGAAAAATAAATTTAAAAAAATTAAAAAATATATTTATTATACATTTCAATTTGGCTATATGGTCAAAGACATACTCAGCAGCATCAATTATAAATCTATTGAAACACAGTACATTTGGCACTAATAAAGAGATACTGGGTTTGAGTGATAATCTAAAGTAACTACCAAGAACTAATTCTAGGCATGATTGTAACTTAATTTCTATGAACACTGAACAAAGATCACAACAGTGACCACAAAGTATTTATGGGTTACCTTGATGACAAAAGAAAATGTGGGGATTAGAGTTAACTGACTTAGAAATTTGTTACTACTGATATTTTGTTTTGAAAAGAAAGTTAACTATTCTGAGCCCTCTAACTCTCTTCCAAAGAGTACCTGATATATAATGACCTTGTTAGTGTGAAGGATAATTAAGCCTCAGTAAGTAATAAAAGCAACAAAAAAATTTTACTCTACCAAGAGTTTTTGTAACAATATTTTAATTAATTTATTTTTTGAAATTATAATAGTATGACATTATTCTTCCTTCTCTTTTCTTTCTCCAAGCCTTTCCTATATCCATCCTTAACTGTTAAGGCCTCTTGATGATTTCCCCATCCAGTTTAGCATGTCTATTGTTGTCCTTGTTCTATTCATGCACCAAAACCTCCACAACCTTTGTCTCAGAAGACATTGTATAGAACAGGGGGCAGAAATATTGTTAACAACCAGAGGATTGAGGGGGTTGCTATGAAACTGTTTCTCCTAGTAATGAAAGAATCTGTACACATAAAATCTCAGTAGCTGACTGTCTAAGCATGAACTAACTGAAGGAAATTAAAAGCCTCCTACTTTTCACATTTTTGTTTCACTAACATTGCAGAATTACATACATACATTACTATTCTTTTATCAAAAGTTTCAGTTACCTTTTCATTTAACCAACACTTAACATATTAATAAGATATTTAACAATGAGAAAAGAAAGTGTAAAAATGAAATTGCATTTGATATTCAATTTTCAAGACAGAGTTTGACCAAAAGAGAAAATTTTCACTTCTATTTTAATTTTTTGTATTGTTATTTTTTACTATGTGGAATAAGGTCAGGAGGGTACACATTCACATATGATAATACACAGTCACATAGATAATAGATGTCTATATATTTAGATAAATAAATAGATAACAGATAGATAGATAGATAGATAGATAGATAGACAGATAGAGATAGAGATAGAGATGTATATATATCCAGATATGTTCTATAATATAATTTTGATGAAAATATGCTGTGGTAGTATTGGCAGATACTCAATCTATCTCAGAATTATTAATGGTCAAATAACTTGAAGTATGCATAAATTTGCACTGATTGTTGTTTGAATTTAGCAAAAAAGAACTGTTGATCACCTTAAGCATAAAAATAATTTAAAAATTTCAATTTTTTTGTGCAAATATTTGATCATTTAAAAACCACTTTAGAAAAGTGGAGGTTTAGCTCAGTGGTAGCAAGGCCTCTAACTCAGCCCTCTGTCTGCAACAGATGACTGAGTTCTGAGCTGTTGGAAAGCTCTTTCATGTTTAGTTATCATCATAAAAATGCATTGCTATGTTCCAGGTGCTTGTAGAAAATACATAGTCTGCCAAAAACAGTTTAGTAAAAACGTTATTAGCTAAACCTGAATTAGTAATGTCATTGCCTAAGGTGGAAAAAGCAGTTCTCAGAAGCATTTTCTTTTTGCTCTGTGATTTAGGATGTGCTGTATACACAGCTCATCAGTACATTCAGCAGAAACTCTGCCACCTCATCACACTGGAAGCACACCTGAGTGAAATCACTTCAAATCCCTTCTGACCTAATCTCTAATGAACCAAAGTGTATTTCTAAGTCAATATTTTTGCAGTTGCATGATTGTTTATTTAATGAAAAGCTATTATTTCACTGATAAAAATATGCTGTTGTTTAAATGACCCAAGCCTTCCAGCATAGAGAGGTATGTACACTGACTAAATAGTATGCCAAAATGGTGACTGTAATCTGGGACATGGAGAATCACACCTTTATATGTGACTGAGAGGGCATTTCTATAGAAAACTAAGTGAAGGTAGAAGACATACTGAATATGAACTTACTTCCTTCTGGGCTACCTACACATGTGTAGTATATACTTAAACATGTAACAGCTGTGACATGTTGTAGTGATAGGACACTTTTTGTTCTATTATGTTGGGCTCCAAAATCTTTAGACCAGGCAAACAGCAGTCCAAAACTGCAATTCCTGTTACTCACTTCCTCCTCTTTTCTGTTTCTTCCTGTTACTCACTTCCTCCTCTTTTCTGTTTCTTCCAACTTTCCTATAAGTCACAAGCTCCCGTGAGAGGAACAACTTGTCAAGGTTAAAGGATCCCAATAGTATTTTGAGAAAAAAAAAATTGTTCTTTTATTTTTAGAAGCCATCCATCTTTCAGATTAACACAGAAGTTCTTTTAGTTTTGTCTCATTTTGCATTTTATGACTCCTAAGCAGAGTAATAAGGTGTTGAGAAATTTTTAATTACACAATTTGAATCATATTTCATATATACATATTGTATATGTAGATATTTCACAACTACTAATTTATTACTTTCATAGATGACATTCTTAATAGAAGTCCTAGGATCCCATGGATGTATTTGAGGTAAAATAAACGATACAATGATTCATGTAGATGCTTTCATTCTGGCTCCTTTTTCCTTTTAACAGTGCTGAACTTCACTGATCTGATGAAGTGTGTCTTTTATACATGATTCTCTTTCTGAATTATTTGAAATATGATGTGCTTTCCATCTTGTTTTGTATCTTCTGCTGAGAAGACATTTGAGATGCACAAAACTATGTTATTGAATTTATTCTTTTAGGGTAGTGCATGGAAATACAAACTGCTATATTTTGTCTTAGCACCGTGGGCAACTCCAGTATTTATGTTGTTCTCTCAAAAGATATATAGTTTTCTGATTGTAGACATGATAGCAACAAACACAACCAGTTATCTTGAAGATTTGTAGTAGCAACAACCTCCACATGTTATACCTAAGATGGACAAAAAAATCTTTCCTGTCTCTTATCTTCAAGTCCCAGCTATATGGTGTGCTCTGGAGCAATGCTGCTTTGACAGGTTCCCAGCAAAACATCTTTACTGTAAATTATCCTCAACATTTGAACATTGATCCTAAGTTTAAAAACACTGAATACAGCCATGGTGTTGCATACCTTTATTCTCAGCACTGTGGACACAAAGCCAGGCAGAGCTTTGTAAGTTTGAGGCCATTCTTACCCACATACTGATGGTCTGTCTGAAAAAAACAAACAACTAAAAATCTCAAGAAACAAAAACAAACAAACAAACAAAATGCTTACCATGTTCTGACATGTGACATGATTTTTAAAACCTCAAGATAAGAATGTAAACAAATTCATAGAGGATCCACTTACCGTCGTTGTTAAACTGTAACCTTAGAAGCCAATATTCTCCTTGAAGCATATCCTAGAATACAAAGAAAAAAAAAAAAACAAAAAAACAAAGATTTGGGAATGTTCTTGTCATAGTGAATAGTCAACACTGTTCATGACTTGTTTTTTTTTTTGTTGTTGTTTTGTTTTTTTGTTTTTGTTTTTTTTGTTTTTGTTTTTCCCAGCTCTTTTATGTTTATTTTTATTTTTTTTAATTTTTATTTCTCTTTTTAGTTACAATTTGTTAACTCTGTGTCCCAGCTGTATCCTGCTCCCTCATTCCCTCCCCCTCCCCAACTCCCTCCCTGGTTTCCTCCCTGCCCCTTTCCAAGTCCACTGATAGGGGAGGAACTTCTCCCCTTTCATTTGACCCTGTTTTATCAGGTATCTTCAAGGCTGGCTGCAAAGTCCTACTCTGTGGCCTAACAAGACTGCTCCTTCACAGGGGGGGAGGGGGGGAGGTCAAAGAGCCTGCCCTTGGGATCCTGTCAGAAACAGTCCTTGTTCCCCTTACTTTGGAAAACTACTTGGTTACTGAGCTACCACAGGCCACATCCGAGCAGAAGTTCTAGGTTATATCCATAGATGGTCCTTGGTTGAGTGTCAGTCTCAGAAAAGACCCTGTGCCCGGATATATCTGGTCCTTGTAGAGCTCCTATCCTTTCCATATCATACTAACTCCCCTTCTTTCATATGATTCCCTGCACTCTGCCAAGGTTTGGTTATGAGTCTTAGTGTCTGCTTTGAAACACTACTAGGTAGAGTCTTTCAAATGCCTTTTGCGGTAGACTCCTGTCATACAATCAATGCACATCCCATTTGTCTTTATAAATGAGGCTTGATCATCTTCACCCATGTCTACTTTCTTGATTATCTTCTTTAGGTGTGTAGATTTCATTATGTTTATCATATCTTGTAGGTCTATATAAGCGAGTATATACCAAGTTTGTCTTTCTCCTTCTGGGATACTTCACTCAGAATGATCTTTTCTAGATCCCACCATTTGCCTGCAAATTTCATGATTTCCTCCCTTTTGATTGCTGAGTAGTATTCCATTGTGTAAAAATACCACAATTTCTGTATCCATTCCTCTGTTGATGGACATCTGGGTTGTTTCCAAGTTCTGGCTATTACAAATAAAGCTGCTACAAACATGGTTGAACAAATGTCCTTGTTGTGTACTTGAGCAAAATTTGGGTATATACCTAGGAGTGGTAGAGCTGGGTCTTGAGGTAGCACTACTCCTAATTGTCTGAGAAAGCGCCAGATTGACTTCCAAAGTGATTGTACCAGTTTCCAGTCCCACCAGCAATGGAGGAGGGTTCCCCTTTCACCACAACCTCTCGAGCATGTGTTGTCACTTGAGTTTTTCATCTTGGCCATTCTGATGGGTGTAAGGTGAAATTTCAGGGTTGTTTTGATTTGCATTTCCCTAATGGCTAATGAGGTTGAGCATTTCTTTAAGTGTTTCTCTGCCATTTGATGTTCCTCTTTCGAGAATTCTCTGGTTAGCACCGTTCCCCATTTTTTAATGGGATTACTTGGTTTGTTGCTTTTCTGCTTCTTTAGTTCTTTATATATACTGGATATTAGCCCTCTGTCAGATAAAGGGTTGGTGAAGATTCTTTCCCAATCTGTAGGCAGTCGTTTTGTTTTGATGACTGTGTCTTTTGCTTTACAGAAGCTTTTCAGTTTCATGAGGTCCCATTTATTGATTGTTGCTCTTAGAGCCTGTGCTGTTGGTGTTCTGTT
Source organism: Psammomys obesus (assembly GCF_907164565.1). Classification (NCBI taxonomy): domain Eukaryota; kingdom Metazoa; phylum Chordata; class Mammalia; order Rodentia; family Muridae; genus Psammomys; species Psammomys obesus. The sequence goes on from NW_026585797.1 coordinate 11,754,039, forward strand.
CAGGAAGTTGTCTCCTGTGCCAATGAGTTCTAGGCTGTTCCCCACTTTTTTTTCCAACTGATTTAGAGTATCTGGTTTTATGTTGAGGTCCTTGATCCAGTTTGACTTTAGTTTTGTGCAGGGTGATAAATATGGATCTATTTTCATTTTTCTGCATGTAGACATCAAATTGGACCAGCACCATTTTTTGAATATACTGTCATTTTTCCATTAAATGGATTTGGCTTCTTTGTCAAATATTGAGTATTCATAGGTGTGTGGATTTATTTCTGGGTCTTCTATGCGGTTCCATTGATCCTCCTTTCTGTTTCTATGCCAATATCAAGCAGTTTTTATTACTGTTGCCATGTAGTACAGCTTGAGATCGGGGATGGAGATACTTCCAGATGATCTGTTGTTGTACAGGATCGTTTTGGAGATTCTGGATTTTTTTGTTTCTCCATATGAAGTTGAGAATCTTTTTTTCAAGGTCTGTAAAGAATTGAGTTGGTATTTTGATGGGAATTGCACTGAATTTGTAGATTACTTTTGGCAGGATGACCATTTTCACAATGCTAATCCTACCAATCCATGAGCACAGGAGATCTTTCCATCTTCTGAGATCTTCTTCGATTTCTTTCTTCAGAGACTTGAAGTTTTTCTCAAACAGGTCTTTCACTTGCTTGTTTAGAGTCACACCAAGGTACTTTATGTTATTAGTTGCTATTGTGAAGGGTGTTGTTTCCCTACTTTCTTTCTCAGCCTTTTTGTCTTTGGTGTACAGGAGGGCTTCTGATTTTTTTTAGTTGATTTTGTATCCTGCCACTTTGCTAAAGGTGTTTATCAGCTGAAGGAGTTCTCTGGTTGAATTTTTGGGGTCGCTCATGTATGCTATCATATCATCTGCAAACAGTGACACTTTGACCTCTTCCTTTCTGATTTGTATCCCCTTGATCTCGTTTAGTTTTCTTATTGCTCTGGCTAGGACTTCAAGTACTATGTTGAAGAGATATGGAGACAGTTGGCAGCCTTGTCTTGTCCCTGATTTCAGTGGGATTGATTTAAGTTTCTCTCCATTGAGTTTGATGTTGGCTATAGGCTTGCTGTATATTGCCTTTACTATCTTTAGGTATGTGTCTTGTATCCCTGATCTCTCCAAGACTTTAAACATGAATGGGTGTTAGACTTTGTCAAATGCTTTTTCGGCATCTAAGGAGATGATCACGTGGTTTTTCTCCTTCATTTTGTTTATGTGGTGGATTACATTGATGGATTTCCATATGTTGAACCACCCTTGCATGCCTGGGATGAAGCCTACTTGGTCATGGTGGATGATATCTTTGATGTGTTCTTGGATTCGGTTTGCAAGTATTTTATTGAGTATTTTTGCATCAGTGTTCATAAGAGAGATAGGTCTGAATTTCTTTTTTTTTTTTTTTGATGGATCTTTGTGTGGTTTAGGTATCAAGGTGACTGTGGCTTCATAGAATGAGTTTGGTAGTGTTCCTTCTGTTTCTATTTTGTGGAATCGTTTGAGGAGAATTGGTGTTAGCACTTCTTTGAAGGTCTTGTAGAATTCTGCGCTGAAGACATCTGGTCCAGGGCTTTTGTTGGAGGGGAGACTGTTAATGACTGCTTCAATTTCCTTGGGAGATATAGGGCTATTCAGTCTTTCTACCTGATCTTGAATTAATTTTGGTAGATGGAATCTGTCGAGAAAATTATCCATTTCACTTAGATTTTCAAATTTTGTGCCATATAGGTTTTTGTAGTATGACCTAATAATTGTTTCGATTTCCACAGTGTCTGTAGTTATGTCCCCATTTTCATTTCTGATTTTGCTGATTTGGATAATTTCTCTCTGCTTTTTAGTTAGTTTGGCTAAGGGTTTGTCTATCTTGTTGATTTTCTCAAAGAACCAGCTTTTTGTTTCATTGATTCTTTGAATAGTTTTATTTGTTTCTAATTGATTGATTTCAGCCCTGAGTTTGATTATTTCCAGCCCTCTGCTCCTCTTGGGTGTATCTGCTTCTTTTTTTTCTAGGGTTTTCAGTTGGGCCATTAAGTTGTTTGTATGTGTTGTTACGAATTTCTTCTTACAGGCACTTAGTGCTATAAATTTTCCTCTGAGCACTGCTTTCATTGTGTCCCATAAATTTGGGTATGTTGTACCTTCATTTTCATTGAATTCTAGGAAGTCTTTAATTTCTTTCTTTATTTCTTCCTTGACCCAGCTGTCATTGAGTAGTAAGTTGTTCAGTTTCCATGTGCATGTCGGCTTTTTGTTGTTTCTGTTGTTGTTGATGTCCAGCTTTAGTCCATGGTGGTCAGATAGTATACAAGGGATTATTTCAATCCTTTTGTATCTGTTGAGGCTTGCTTTGTGACCCACTATATGGTCTATTTTGGAGAAGGTTCCATGCAGTACTGAAAAGAAGGTGTACTCTTTTGAGTTTGGGTGAAAAGATCTGTAGACGTCTATTAGGTCCATTTGATTTAGTGTTCATCACTTGTAGTGTAGGTAGTGCTGCCAGTATATTTCTTTACCTGTGTAGATACTCTGTCTGTAGTAGGTACTCACGCACTGAAGCATGCGTGTTGGGTGAAAAGTCATCGCCAATCAATAACTCTGAATTTTCTTCTAAAATTTTGGTATATATTTTGTCTATATATACTTATAGATAGATATCTTACTACACATAGTCCACATTAAATAATTTTAATTATTTAGAAAACATATTTATTTCTTCTTTCTTGTCTTGATATATAATAACCCAAACAGAGCCTTATATTTTTCTTCTTTATAACTGAATCACAAACTGTCTCTTTTAAAAATATAATTAAAATTACATGTAATTATTTGATGTGAGTGAATGTTTTTTCTGTGTGTATATATGTGTGCCAAAAATAGCTGGTGCCTGTAGATACAAAAAGAAAATGTTAGTTCCATTAGATCTGGAGTTACAGATGGTTATTAGCCACCATATCAGTGATAGAACTGAAATTGGGTCTTCTACAAGAGTAACAAATACTCTTAATTGCTGAATCAACTCTTCAGTGTGAACTTATATCTCCTGAATCTTACATTTTAGTATATTTTGGAGTTACACCTACATTGTCTTTAACATATTTGCTTGTGCAGCACTGTAGGGACATATTACCTCTAACATGAGCAACTGAACAGTATCTTAAAAATCTGTCTTCTGCCCAGTTCCCAAGCTATTACTTTTATTGTAATGTCCAAAAAAGAACAAAATTATCTTCAACATTTCACCAAACAAACATATTCAACAAAATAGAAAGATATAAAATTAATGTTCAAATATCAGTGGCCAACAGGCAGACAAATAAAAAAACCATATCATGAAGGAAATCAGATGATTATCATGTGTTTTTTTTTTTCATTCAGTTTGTTAATATGGTGGACCGCATTGATGGATTTCCATACAGTGAACCACCTCTGCATAACTAGAATGAAGCATACTTGGTCATAGTGGATGATATCTTTGATGTTTTCTTGTATTTGGTTTGCAAGTATTTTGTTGAGCATTAATGTTCATAAGGGAGATTGGCCTTAAATTCCCTTTATTTGTTGGGTCTTAGTGAGGTTTAGGTACCAAGGTGACCATATAATGATCTCCTTAGATGCTGAAAAAGGATTTGACAAAATCCAACATCCATTCATTTTTAACGTCTTGGATAGATCAGGGATACAAGGCACATAACTAAACATAGTAAAGACAATATACAGCAAGGATATAGCCAGCATCAAACTAAAGTGAGAGAAACTTAAAGCAATCCCACTGAAAACAGGGACAAGGCAAGGCTGCCCACTCTTACCATATATCTTCAACATAATTCTTAAAGTCCTTTCTAGAGGAATAAGAAAATTAAAGGAGATCAAGGGGATAAAAATATGGAAAGAAAGAAGTCAAAGTATCACTATTTGCAGATGATATGACAGTATAACTGAGTAACCTCAAAATTCTACCAGGGAACTCCTACAGCTGATAAACACGCTCAGTAAAGTGTCTGGATGCAAAATTAACTCAAAAAAAAGAAAAAATCAGTAGTCCTCCTGTATACAAAAGACACAAGGGCTGAGAAAAAAATTAGAGGAACAACACCCTTCACAATATCCCCAAAGGACATAATGTACCTTGATGTGAACCTAACCAAGCAAGTCAAAAGCCTGTATGAAAATAATTTCAAGTCTCTGAAGAAAGAATTAGAAAAAGATATCAGAAGATAGAAAGATCTCCCATGCTCATGGCTTGGCAGGATAAAGATACTAAAAAGAGCCATCTTACCATTAGCAATCTAAAGATTCAATGCAATTCTCATGAAATTACCAATATGGTTCTTTACAGACTTTGAAGAAAAAATTCTCAACTTCATACGGAATAACAAGAAACCCAGAAATGTTAAAATAATACTCTATAATAAAAGATCTTCTGAAGGTATCTCCATCCCAGATCTCAAGCTGTAATATAGAGCAACAGTAATAAAAAATGCAAGGTAATGGCATAGAAACAGAATGGTGGATCAATGGAACTGAAGAGAAAACTGAGAATTTAACCCACACACTTATGGAGACCTGATGTTTAATGAAGATGCCAAAACCATTCAACAGAAAAAAACATAGCATCTTCAACAAATGGTGCTAGTCTAACTGGATGTCTACATGTAGAAAATGCAAATAACTCCATATTTATCACTCTGCACAAGACCAAAGTCCAAGTGGATCAAAGACCTCAATATAAAACCAGACACACTAAACCTGTTAGAAGAGAAAGTGGGGAACAGTCTTGAACTCATTGGCACAGGAGACAACTTCCTGAACACAATACCAACAGCACAGGCTCTAAGAGAAACAATCAATAAATGAGACCTCATGAAACTGAAAAGCTTCTGCAAACCAAAGAACACTGTCATCAAAACAAAACGACTCCCTTCAGTTTGAGAAGGATCTTCACCAACCCTATATCTGACAGAGGGTTAATATCCAGTATATATAAAAAAATCCAAGAAGTTAAACAGCAACAAATCAAGTAATCCAATTAAAAAATGGGGTACAGAGGAATATTAAATGGCAGAGAAACACATATAGAAATGTTCTATGTCATTAGTCATCAGGGAACTGCAAATTAAAATGACCCTGAGATTTCATGCTATACCCATCAGAATGGCTAAGATGAATAACTCAAGTGACAACACATGCTGGAGAGGCTGCGAAGAAAGGGGAACCCTCCTTTATGGCTGGTGGGAATGTAAACTTTTACAACTACTTTGGAAATTAATCTGGCCCTTTCTCAGACAACTAGGAATAGTGCTTCCTCCAGCTCCAGCTATACCACTCCTAGGGATATATCCAAAGGACATTGAAGTATACAACAAAGACATTTGCTCAACCATGTTTGTAGCAGCTTTATTTGTAATAACCAGGAGCAGGAAGCAACCCAGATGACCCTCAGTTGAGGAATGTATACATAAATTGTGGTACATCTGCACAATGGAATATTACTCAGCAATAAAAAGCAAGGAAATCATGAAATTTGCATGCCAATGGTGGGATCTAGAAAAGATCATCCTGAATGAGGTATACCCGAAGCAGAAAAACACACAGGGTACATACTCACTCATAAGTGGATATTAGTCATATAATATAGGATAAACATACTAAAATTTGTACACTTAAGGAAGCTAATCAGAAAGGAGGACTCTGGCTAAAATGCTCAATCTTCGTTCAGAAAAGCAAAGAGGGTGGACATTCAAGGGGGGAGAAAACAGGGAACAGGATACGAGTCTACCAAAGAGGACCTCTGAAAGGCTCTGTCCTGCAAGATGTCAAGGCAGATGTTGAGACTCATAGCCAAATTTTAGGCAGAATGCTGGAAATCTTATGAAAGAAGTGGGAAATAGTAAGACCTGGAGAAGACAGAAGCTCCATAAGGAGAGCAACAGAACCAAAAAAATCTGTGCACAGGGGTTTTTTCTGAGATGGATACCCCAACCAAGGACCATTTATGGAGATAACCTAGAACCCCTGCACAGAATTAGCCCATGGCAGTTCAGTGACCAAGTGAGCTCCATAGTAATGGGAACAGGGACTCTCTGTGACATAAACTGATTGGTCTGCTCTTTGATCACATTCTTCTGAGGGGGGAACAGCCTTACCAGGCCAGAGAGGAAGACAATGCAGCCACTTCTGATAAGATGACATAGACTTGGATCAGAAGGAAGGAGAGGAAGACCTCTCCTATCAGTGGACTTGGGGAGCAGCATGAGTGGAGAAGGGGGATGGTGCCGTTGGGAGGGGAAAAGGGAGGGGTGTACAGGTGGGATACAAGTGAATAAACTGTAATTAATAATAAAAATAATAATAAAAAAGAAGAAAATCAGGAAATAATTATATTTACAACAGGCAAAAAGATATCTTGGAATAAGTCAACAACTAAAAGTGAAAGACTTGTACAATACAAACTTTAGGCCACTTAAAAATGAAATTGAAAAGAATACAAGAATGTGAAAGTACCTTGTCCCATGCTAATATATAGGAAGGGTTAATATAACTATGAGAATGGCCATACTACCAGATTCAGTCTACAAATTTAAAGCAATCTCTATTAAAATTTCAATATAACTTTTCCATTGATGGGCGAGGACCTCCTCCCCTTCCATATGACTCTGCCTTATCAGATATCATCATGACTGCAGCATTGTCTTCCTCTGTGGCCTGGTAAGTGGACTGGGGGAGGGACATGGGAGGAGAAGAGGGAAGGTGAGATTGGGAGGGGACTACAGCTGGGATACAAAGTAAATAAACTGTAATAAACTAAAAAATATATTAATTAAAATGAATTAATTAAAATCAGAATAAAGTGACATTAACCAGAAAAAAAAATTCAATATAACTTTTCACAGAAACTGACAAAAAAAATCTTACATTTCATATGCAATTATAAGAGACACAGAATAGTCAAAACAATACTGTTCAATAAAATGTCTGTTGTGGGTACCACCATCCCAGATTTAAAGTTATGTGATTTAAACATACAAACAGGATAGTGTCAGAAAAAGAGATTTGTTCATTACCTCAAGATAGACTTGAGGACCAAATATACTGAGATTTTAAACAAGCACATGATACAGAGTGAAAGAAATGCATATTAAGCAAATGGTGCTGATCAACCTGAATGACTCCATGTAGAATAAAATTAATTCCTTTCTTAGTACAGAATGGTGGATAAATGGAATCAGATAGAAGACCCAGAAATAAACCCACACCCTACAGATACTTGATTTTTGATGAAGAGGCCAAAAGCACAAAAAAAAAAAAAAAAAAAAAAAAAGGATAGAATCTTCGACAAATGATGCTGGTCTAACTGGGTGTGTACATGTAGAAAAAATGCAAGTAGACCCATAGTTATCACCGTGCAAAAACTACAGTCCAATTGGATCAAAGACCTCAAAATAAAACCAGACACACTAAACCTGTTAGAAGAGAAAGTGCAGAAGAGCCTTGAACTCATTGACACAGAAGAAAATTTCCTGAACAGAACACCAATAGCACAGGCTCTAAGATCAACAGTCTATTAATAGGACCTCATGAAACTGAAAAGCTTTTGTAAAGCAAAGAAGACTGTCATCAGAACAAAACAACTGCCTGCTGACTGGGGAAAGATTTTCACCAATCCTATATCTGACAGAGGGCTTAAAAATGAATATCCTTAAAAATTCAAGATAACTTTTCACATCAAAAAATATGAAGATATTCCTCTAATGAGAATTGTCTGTTTAGCACTGTACCCCATTTTTTTAAATTTGATTCATTGATTTGTCGCTGCTTAACTTCTTGTGTTCTTTATATATTCTGGATATTACTCTTCTGCAGGTTTATTACTGTTGCTTTGTAGTACAGCTTGAGATTGGGGGTGGAGATATCTCCAGATGATCTGTGGTCGTACAGAATCGTTTTGACAATTCTGGGATTTTTGTTTTTCCATATGAAGTTGAGAATTGTTCTTTCATGGTCTATAAAGAATTGTCTTGGTATTTTGATGGGAATGAATCTGGAGATTACTTCTGGCAGAATGGCCATTTTCACTATGTTAATTCTACTGATCTATGAGCATGGGAGATCTTTCTGTCTTCTGATATCTTCTTCAATTTCTTTCTTCAGAGACTTGAAGTTTTTTTCCAAGTGGTTTTTCACTCACTTGGTTAGAGCAACACCAAAGTACTTTATATTATTAGTGGCTATTGTGAAGGGTGTAGTTTCGTTAATTTCTTTCTCAGCCCTTTTGTCACTTGAGTTTTTGATCTTAGTCATTCTGATGGGTGTGAAGTGAAAAGTCAGAATTGTTTTGATTTGCATTTTACTTATGACTAAGATGCTGAGAATTTTTTTAATAGATGAAAATATTAAAATAGTGGCTTTCTTAGAGCTTCAGAGTGTGAGTGCCTGATCATCATGGTGAGGAGTGTAGCAGTAGGCAGGCAAGGATGGCTCTGGAGAAGTAGCTGAGAGTTACACCTTGATCTGCAGAGAGAGACTAGGTCTGGTATGGCTTTTTGAAACTGCAGAGCATTTATATATATTATTTATATTTATATTTATTATATATATATAATTTTTATTTTTATTAATTGAATTTTATTCACTTTGTATCCCCCCTGTAGTACCCTCTTTCCTCCACTCCCAAATCCACCCTCCTTCCCCTTCTTCATGCATGCCCATCCCCCAAGTCCACTGATAGGGGAGGTCTTCCTCTCCTTCCTTCTGATCCTAGTCTATGAGGTCTCCTCAGGAGTGGCTGCATTGTCTTCCTCTGTGACCTGGTAAGGCTGCTCCCCCCTCAGAGGGAGGTGATCAAAGAGCAGGCCAATCAGTTCATATCAGAGAGAATCCCTTTTCCCATTTCTATGGAATTCATGTGGACACTGAACTACCATGGGCTACATCTGTGCATCAGTTCTAGGTTATCTCCATGAATGGTCCTTGGTTGCGGTATCCATCTCAGAAAAGGCCCCTGTGCCCAGATTTTTTGGTTCTTTTGCTCTCCTTGTGGAGGTTCGGTCCTCTCCAGGTCTTACTATTTCCCACTTCTTTCATAAGATTCCCAACACTCTGCCCAAATGTTGGCCTTAAGTCTCAGCATCTGCTTTGAAACCGTTTAAGGTAGAGCCTTTCAGAGGCCCTTTGTAGCAGGCTCCTAACCTTTCCCTTTTTTTCTCCTTCTCCTGATGTCCATCCTCTTTGCCTTTCTGAATGGGGATTAAGCATTTTAGCCGACATCCACATTCTTGATTAGTTTCTTTAGCTGTTCATATTTTAGTATGTTTATCATATATTATATGTATAATATCCACTTATGAGTGAGTATATACCGTGTGTGTCTTTCTGCTTCTGGGACAGCTCACTCAGGATGATCTTTTCCAGTTCTCACCATTTATCTGCAAATTTCATGGTTTCCTTGTTTTTTATTGCTGAGTAATATTCCATTGTGTATATATACCACAATTTCTGTATCCATTCCTCAGTTTAGGGGAATCTGGGTTTTTTCCAGCATCTGGCTATTACAAATAAATCTGCTACAAACATGGCTGAGCAAATGTCCTTATTGTCTACTTGAGCATCTTTTGAATATATGCCTAGGAGTGGTTTAGCTTCTCTTGAAGAAACACTATTCCTAATTGTCTGAGAAAGTACCAGATTGACTTCCAGAGTAGTTGTACAAGTTTACATTCCCACCAGCAGTGGATGAGGGTTCCCGTTTCTCCACAACCTCTCCAGCATGTTTTGTTACTTGAGTTTTTTTTTTTTTTTATCTCAGTCATTCTGATGGGTGTAAGGTGAAATCTCAGTCATTTTGATTTGCATTTCCCTGATGCCTAAGGAAGTTGAGCATTTCTTTAAGTGTTTTAAGTATTGAGAATTTTTTGTTTAGCTCTGTACCCCGTTTTTAATTGGATTACCTGATTTGTTGCTATTTAACTTCTTGAGTTCTTTATATGTACTGTAGCTCTCTGTCAGATATAGGGTTGGTGAAGATCCTTCTCAATCTGAAGGTAGTCATTTTGTTTTGATAACAGTGTTCTTTGGTTTGCAGAAGCTTTTCAGTTTCATGAGGTCCCATTTATTGATTGTTGCTATTAGAGCCTGTGCTGTTGGTGTTGTGTTCAGGAAGTTGTCTCCTGTGCCAATGAGTTAAAGGCTCTTCCCCACTCTTTCTTCTAACAGGTTTAGTGTGTCTGGTTTTATATTGAGGTCTTTGATCTACTTGGACTTCAGTTTTGTGCAGGGTGATAAATATGGAGCTATTTGCATTTTTCTACATGTAGACATCCATTTAGGTCAGCACCATTTGTTGAAGATACTATCTTTTTTCTGTTGAATGGTTTTGGCATCTTTCTCAAAAATCAGGTGTCCATAAGTGTGTGGTTTTATTTCTGGGTCTTCTATTTGATCCCATTGATCCACCATTCTGTTTCTATGCCAGTACCATGCAGTTTTTAGTATTGTTGCTCTATAGTACAGCTTGAGATCGTGGATGGAGATACCTCCAATAGATATGTTACTATGCAGGATTGTCTTAGCAATTCTGTTGTTTTTTTTCCTATGAAACTGAGAATTGTTCTTTGAGGTTCTTTAAATAATTGTGTTGGTATTTTGATGTACCATCTGTGTATTCTCTCTAAGAAACTCACATTGCAACATTTAATGATGTATAGTATTTTTGTATTTAAAACTTTACATTTCTTTACATAGATTTAAAATAAAAATTAATCCGAAATGATAAAGGGGCAGCTCTATATTTGTAAAGAAATTTTTACTCATGAAGATATAAGTATTATAAGTCTTAGGGCCTCTGAAATCATGAAATAAACCCCAAGAAGCATGCAAGGCCTCATAGATCTGTAAACAATAACCATGGGGAAATTTCATATGCCTTCTCATATCTGGATATATCTTTCCAATGAAAATTCAGCAAAGAAAACTTGGAGCTAAATTATACAATAGATAACTAGATACATCAGTCATCTCTAAAATATTCTTTCCAGCAGAGAGGGAATACACATTCTTTCAAATTAAAGGATTCTTTTCTAAAACTGCCATATTTTACGCCAGAAAACAAGCTTTAATGAATAACAGAATATTGGTAGAAAAACAGTGATGCTAAGATCCCCTAAAACAGAGTTTTGCAGAAAACAATTATATATACATTGTATTTCATAAAAGTAGTAAAATTACAGTTATGATGTAGAAAATTGTATCGCTATAATAGCAACTTGATATTTAAGTAGGTAACTGTAACACATTCTCTGAAGGTAGGAGCTGCAGATTGCTCCAGATAACTGAGGAGGAATTACAGAGTCTTGTTGGGGATTTCATTCTCTGTCTTTCCCTATCCTGAGTTTTCACCCTTATTTTCCTCGTTTCTCTGGGTATTCAAACTTTGGATTGGTTGGTAGAGTTTTAATTTCTCATTGTCTGCTTCTTTCTCCTTTTGAAGTAAACTCAAAATAATGAAAGAGAAACATATACATTCTCTATCTTTTGGTAACAGTTAATTTTTTCAGGTTTTTATCTGCACATTTCTTCTTTTTTATTTCTTTCAAATATGCCCTCTATCACCATATTTGTAACTTTATTCATCAGTAAGTTTGTTTTGTTAGGAGCTACTCAGCAAAACCAGAAGCAATATTTGTAGATAGTATTTAAAATGCAGATGCAGGTTTATTTTCTCCAATTAACAGGGAACAGGACAAGAGCCCACCAGAGAGGGCCTCTGAAAGACTCTACCCATATGGTATCAAAGCAGATGCTGAGAGTCATAGTTAAACACTGGACAGAGTTCAGGGAATCTTATGAAAGAAGAGGGAGATAGTGAGACCTGGAGGAGACAGGAGAGCAATAGAACCAAGAAAAGCTGGGCCCAAGGCTGTCTTTTGAGACTGATGCTCCAAACAAGGACCGTGTATGGAGATAACCTAGAACTTCTGCACAGATGTAGCCCATGGTAGCTCATTATCTAAGTTGGTGTCCTAGTAAGGGGAACAGAGACTGTCTCTGACATGAACTCAGTGGTTAGTTCTTTCATCACCTCCCCCTGACGGAGGGGCAGTCTTACCAGGCCACAGAGGGAGACAATTCATCCAGTCCTGATGAGACCTGATAGGCTAGGAAAAGATGGAGGGGGAAGAGGACCTCCAGTATCAGTGGATTTGGAGATGGTCATGGGAGGAGATTAGGGAGGGAAGGTAGGATTGGGAAGGAATAATGGAGGTAGCTACAGCTGGAATACAAAATGAGTTAACTGTAATTAATATGAAAAAAATATTTTTTAAAGAAAAATATACCTATAATAAAATTAAAGCTTATTTTTAATCTCATCGAATATATTTTTTTTCTTTATTATTCAGTTCTCTCATACTCTATTGATAGGCTTTAAGAGATTATTTAACAAAATTGTCTTTATAAATAATTTTCCAAACATTAATTAAATGATAGTAATTATATTTATATTTTAAATGATTTGTTAACAGTTTCATATGATCTTTAAATATAAAAAAAATAAAATTCTTCAAAGTGTTAATTTAGCTTAATGGTTATAGTATTTTAATACTTGTGTGGTGCCTTTTACATTGTTCTCCAAAAAAGAAATTATATTTAAAATATTAGTGAATATATGAGAAAATACAGATAAAAGTAAAGAAAAAATACAGCCTTAAAAGCCTACTTACTGATAAGCACACAATGAGTCTAATACCATAAGTTTATTAAAATATTTAACAGACAAATTCAGATTAATTTATTTACTATGAAATTGTTTCTTTCCCTTTTAAATTAAAATAGATACTCGATATAGGAAAGCCTTATGTTCCTATTCTGCTTGCATATAAGCAAAACAGAATGTTTTAATTCTAAACTTAAATATTGAAGACTATAGCTATGCTGCTTCCCTTCGAAAATAATAAAGTCTTTGCATAAACCTAGCATCCTCTGGTAAGTCAATACGAGAGATAAATTGAATTCATGCCCAAACTAATAAATTGCTCACATTTACCCGGCATGCATGTATAGTTCCATTTCTCTTGATACACAATCAGTATAAATATAGGCTATTTACAATACAAAGCATAAGTTATCTAGAAAACCATTACTTATTTATACCAGTATCATTTATATGAAAAATATTCTGTGCACTTCTAATACACCAATCTATTTTTATATACAGAAAAGTCAGTCATACATCCTATTTGTTTTGCTTTTCATGTCAAATCTTATATTTACTCTACTCCCTAATTTAAATCAAATTTCATTCTCAAAATTTATTCTGTGATATGTTATTATCTTATTTACTATTCTGGTGATATAAAATGAAACGACCATTTTCTGCATTGATAAACATTACACAAAGTCAAGGAAACAACAATATAAAAGATAACCACCGACAATATTTTTTCTCTTTATTTACTGTTACGGTCTCTGGAAAGCTACTTGTATAAACATATGTTAATTGTATATAAAGTTTTTGCTCATAATTATGTGTGTGATTTCCATGTACTTAAATTTACAGATCAGCTTGAGAAAATTGTAAATTTTTTGCAATAAGGAAATATGATTTCTAATTAACTTTTTTATTAGATATTTCTAAGATTACATATTTTGTTAATTTTAATTTTTAATTAAATTTTAATTTTTTATATTAATTACAGTTTATTCACTTTTATCCCAGGTGTAGCCACCTCGTTCATTCTCTCCCAATCACACCCTCCCTCCCTCATCTCCTCTCAAGCCTTTCTCCAAGTCCACTGATAGGGGAGGTCCTCCTCCCCTTCCATCTGAACCTAGGATATCAGGTCTCATCAGGACTGGCTGCATTGCCTTGCTCTGTGGCCTAGCAAGGCTGCTCCCCCCTCAGGCGGAGGTGGTCAAAGAGCTAGCCACTGAGTTCATATCAGAGACAGTCCCTGTCCCCCTTACTAGGGTACACACTTGGATAATGAGCAGCCATGGGCTACATCTAAGCATTGATTCTAGGTTATCTCCATGAATGGTCCTTGGTTGGAGTACCAGTCTCAGAAAAGAGCCCAGTGCCCAGATATTTCGGTTCTGCTGTTCTCCTTGCGGATCTCCTGTCCTTTCCAAGTCTTACTATTTACCTCTTCTTTTCTAAGATTCTCTGCACTCTGCCCTAAGTTTGGTTAAGAGTCTCAGCATCTGCTTTGATTCACTGCTAGGTAGAGTCTTTCAGAGGCCCTCTGTGGTAGGCTCCTTTCCTGTTTCCTGTTTTCTCCTCCTTCCAATGTCCATCCCATTTGTCTTTCTGAGTGAGGATTGAACATCTTACCCAGGGTGCTCTTCCTTGCTTAGCTTCTTTATGTGTCCAGATTTTTGTGGGTTTATCCTATATTATATGTGTAGTATCCACTTAACAGTAAGTATATACATATTTCTAATTCATTATTTTCAATCCTATGTACAGCTATGACAATTCACAATATTTTGGGGACATATTTGTAAGGAATTGTACATTTTTTAAAACATTTAAATCTGGGAAAGAAAATTAATCATTCAGTTTTTGTAGTATGTTAATTTAATGAAATATTTCTTCTAAAAATAAGAATATAGGATAACAAATGCAAAACCCTTACAGATTTTCTAGACTATCTGATAATAGCATGGCAGTCATATAGTGTGACTCAGAAGACTTAGAAATTGTCCTTTATCTTTTATTAGGTTTGTTAAGTAAGTAGGCACAAGATATCTGTCTTGTACCTAAGTTCTTTTTGTAGCTAACATGATCTGTGCTTAATGTAGTAAACTAAAGTCAAGATATGAAAGTTATTACCACTCTCAATAAAATCAAATAACAATTTGCTTATACCTTGCCTGATCTGAGTGCAGAGTATGTGACCAGAAGGACAGCACCCAAGCTACATAAATCCTCAAAGACTGGCCTGACATCCCACTTCTAATAACCCAGAAGATTTCAGAAGCTTGTACAGCAGCATGACCAGTTGAAACTATGTGTATAGGTAAATGATCCTGTGGAAGACATTTTTATTTAGATAATAACATAAATGTAGATGATACAGACTGATATTATAATATCACTGTCAGTAGGACTAGAATCCTCCATATTTTATAACAAAACACATGAGACCCAAACTAGTTTTGAAATCTTAATAGTATAAACTTGACCGTGAGGACTCTCATTCTGACCAGCAGCACAGCAGGATCGGCACAGTGACCAGCAGTCAGAACTAGCGGCCATAAAACACAAGTGATTGTGTTTCCCAGGTGAGAGAATACCCCACGGTGGGGGATTCAATAACCTTTAACTCACCTGGCTAAACCGCGGAAGAGATCCCAGTACTGCCAGGTGCTTGATCTTCAGCCCAGCGCCACATGCCAGCAAGCTCTGTTCATGTCCCAGACTGAATTTCCAGTCGAAAGATAACCCTACGGTGCAGGAAACGATTGGTCACCCAGACATCCTCTGGAAAAGACTTGGGTTCCGCGGGCGCCCTAGGGAGCCAACCCAGAGCCAGAGCTGGGGACCCAGACTTCTGCACAGAGCCCTGCCTACACTCCAGATTTGTTGCCCCAGATAGAACTGTGGGCCCCAGGGCACCAGAGACTGTGTTTCACTGTTGGGTGCAAATCCACAGGGAGGGAATCGACTGGTCTGATCTGAGAGCACTCAGCTGATACCACCACCCCAAAAAGGTCTCGGGAAAAATTACCCAGATTAGGCAGACGCCCATGCTCCCAAAGGCCAGAAAGGCAGAGCCACGAGAGTCTGTGCCTGCGGGTTCTATTCACCATCCCAGACAGAACGGCAGTCCCCAAAGCAAAGACTGGGTTTCTCTGTCAGGAGGAAACCCAACAGCGGGGGGATCATCAGGTCTAACACTCAGGACACCAGCACCAAAAGGCTTTCTGGATTCACGCAGACTCTAGGCTCTAGCCTTCTACTGCAGGAAGGAGTGCTGTGCTCACCCGCCATTATTGAGTACTGACAGGGCACTGGGGCACACAGCTGTATCCTAAGACCTACAAAAACCAGAGAGCCATTACAGCAGCCCTCAGATGTTGTGCCAAGGATCAACCAGTTATCCCTAGCTAGACTGACAAAACTGTGAGAATCCCTGGTCCTTCAAGAGGGCTGCACCCAAAAATTACACCTTAAGAGCAACAGGTGCTGCTCACTAAATTCAGAGCAAGAAACCCAGCAGCAGGCCAGCCATCACCAGGACCTCTCCTGATGAGAGGAGAGCCTTCCTGAATACCACAGTTATCATACAGTCCATACACCTGAAGTGAACTGTGACAATTCCTGAGAAGCACCACTATTCTGTTGACCATACCCAAAAAGCAGAGGAGAACTTCAGAACCCCACCAAGGGGATTCTCCCTGCCCCAAGACTCAGCAGGCACCACAAATTAACAGACAACACCTGAGACAGAGAGATGGGTAGAGGCCAGCGAAAAAGCACAACCAACAAAAGGCAAAACAACATAGCATCCCCAGAACCCATTTATCCAGGGGCAAGTAGCCCTGGACACACTAACATAAGTGAAATTCAAGAAGATAACTTAACATCTATGCTAATGAAGAGGTTAATGAAGGAAGTAAATAAAATGCATAAATAATTAGGGGAAGATATAATAAAACAGATTATGGTCATCCGTAAAGAAATACAGGAAGATGCAGCCAAACAGTCTGTGTCACTGAAAGAAATAAAAGAAACAGAGGAATTTTCAAACAAACAGATGAAGGAATTGAAGGAAAAACAGGGAAATACAGTCAGACAGGTGAAGGAAATCAACAAAACGGTTCAAGATCTGAAGATAGACTTGGAAGAATTAAAGAAAACACAAATGGAGGAAATCACAGAAAGGGAGAACCTAGGAAAGAAAACAAGAACTATAGAGGTAAGCATAACCAACAGACTACAAGAGATGGAAGAATCTCAGGTGTGGAAGATACAATGGAAGAAATCGATGTATCTGTCAAAGAAATAATAAATTTAAAAAATTCCTGACACAAACAATCCAAGAAATCCAAGACAACATAAGAAGACAAAACCTAAGAATAATAGGAATAAAGGAAAAAGAAGATTCCCTCCTCCAAGGCCCAGAAAATATTTTCAACAAAATCATTGAAGAAAATTTCCCCAACTTAAAGGGGAAGCCTATAAGAATACAAGAGGCCTACAGAACACCTAATAAATGAGACCAGAAAAGAAAATCTTCCCGCCACATAATAATCAAAACAGTAAGTATAAAAAACAAAGAAAAAATACTAAAAGCTGCAAGGGAAAAAGGCCAAGAAACGTATAATGGCAAACCCATCAGAATCACATCTGACTTCTCAACAGAAACTATGAAAGCCAGAAGAGCCTGGATGGATATCATGCAGAGCCTAAGAAAACACAGATGTCAGCCTAGGCTACTGTACCCAGCAAAACTCTCAGTCCTCAAAGACGGATAAAATAGGATATTCAATGACAAAAACAAATTTCAACAATACCTACACACAAATCCAGCATTACAGAAGATACTAGAAGGAAAATACAACCCTAGAAAACTAACTACTTTCAAGAAATCATAGGAAATAAATAACCTCACTACAGCAAAACAAAAGTAGCCAAACACACTACAATGGCCAACATCAATATCAAAGGATCTAACCGCCATTGGTCATTAATCTCCCTCAACATCAATGGACTCAACTCTCCAATAAAAAACACAGACTAACAGAATGGATGTGTAAACAAGATCCAAAAATCTGTTGCACAGAAGAAACACACTTAAATCACAAAGATAGACATTACCTGGGAGTAAAGGGCTGGAAGACGGTTTTCCAAGCAAATGGACCCAAGAAGCAAGCAGAAGTAGCCATCCTAACATCTAATAAAGTACATTTTCAACCAAAATCAATCAAAAGAGATAGAGAAGGACACTTCATACTCATCAAGGGAAAATTCCACCAGGAAGACATCACAATCCTGAACATCTATGCCCCAAATTCAAGGGCACCCACATTTGTAAAAGAAACTTTAATAAAACTTAAATCAAATATAGACCCCCACACATTAATAGTAGGAGACTTCAACACCCCACTCTCAACAAAGGACAGGTCAACAAAACA